>NC_091978.1:158599545-158934902 GCF_044704955.1 Pristiophorus japonicus | reverse complement strand
ATTAGTCTGATGGGTGGCGAAGTACTTGAGACGATTATCCAGCAATTGAAATCAGCAAAGTTCTATTCAATATCTGTTGATTCAACACCAGATGTCACACACTCAGATCAGCTAACATTTGTCATCTGTTATGTTTTAATCGACTGGTCCTGAGGAAAGGTTCTTAAAGTTCTTGCCGATAATCGGTTATACTGGACAAGAAATAGCAGAAATAATACTGGCCTTTCTGGATGAGAACAGGATCGACACACAAAATTGTCGCGGGCAATCTTATGATAATGCTTCAAGTGAGTGGGAAATACAATGGTATCCAAACTATCAAAGAGCAATGCCCATATGCGACGTTTATACCATGCGCAGTGCACTTACTCAACCTTATGGGGAAAAACAGCGCTGAATGCAGCCCAGTGATCGTCAGATTTTTTGACATTGTACTTTTCTCTCTGCATCGACATATCACTGGCAGCTGCTTTATGAAAAACGAAAGCCTTTAGGGCTGTCTGTCGCCAAACAGCTTTCTGCTACTCAATGGTCAGCAAGGTATGAAGCTGTGTCAGACTTGCTCAAAGGTTACTCTTCCATATGCGAAGTGTTGGAATCCCTGGTAACTGACGTGGAACAGAAAGTTGAATGCCGAAATGAAGCTCAGTTGATCCTTATCAAACCGGGTGAACTGGATTTAGCTATTCTCATTGGTCATTTGGAACACAGTCTTGAAGCGCTTTCACCTGACCAATCTCTCGCTTCAAGAATCCGGCTTGAATCTGAACATCATGGTGTCCTTCCTCGAGTAGCTTGTCGATTTTGTCAAAGCCCAGCGGACAGAGTTTGTGGACTTTGAAGACCTGGGGATTAAACTGTGTGGCCACAACGAGTACAATTCAGCTCAGAGGCATATCCAGGTACACAACTGCCAATGGAGATGCTGTAAACACTGTGCTGTCACCCAAGGAGAAATTAAAAACTGAAGTGTTCCTTGTCATCATTGATCAACTAATCAGTACCTTGAAACACCGCCTTGAAGCATATAAGGAAATCAACTGTAAGTTTGGATTCCTGTCCAAGCTAGCCACTCTCGCGACTCATGAGATCAAGCAAGTCGCAGCAAATCTTGCCCATTCCTGTCCCAAAGATCTGGAACCTATGGTTGAAAATGAATTTATCCAGTTTTCCAGCTTGGTGGTATCCTCAACAGAACTTCAAACTTCAATTTGTGTCAAACAAGAGAGCAGTGCTAAGTATGTATCAATTCCTCCATACACACACCCTCACCTAAACCTTTTCTTACACTGAAATAGATCTTTGGATATATCCGTCGATGATGGTATCAAATTGCAGTGGTGAGCGGTCCTTCTTGAAACTAAAACACGTCAAGGATGAGGTCAGGAACCGAATGGGACAAGATCAACTTAATAGTCTTTCAATCATGAACATCGAGCGGAAGTACTGAGAGGACTTGACTTCGAAAATCATTGACGAGTTTGGCCGACAAAAATCTAGGGAAAGACAAATGTAATGATATAATGGTAGTTGCCTCTGTGGAGAAAATGGAATGCAAATGACAAATGATGGTCTTTGAAAAAATTGCGCTGTCTTGTTCTAAATTGTTGTCATTGTTGGTTTAGTTTCAAAATGTAAGGATTGTTTTTTATTAAAGCCTTGTTGTTTACAGTTTATATAGGGTTTCATCAAGGTATCGGTTTGATTGTTTGGAAACATAATAAAATCTTAAATGAGTGTCTTAAATCTTAAATAATCTCTCTTATCTGGAAGGAAAAGAGCATGGCAGGAGATCTCAGAGACGCTGTAAGCGTGACCATCTTCAAGAAAGGTGACAAGTACGACTGTGGTAACTGCAGAGGGATCTCCCTGCTGTCAACCACTGGGAAAGTCATCGCAAGAATCCTCCTCAATCACCTTCTTCCTGTGGCTGAAGAGCTCCTCCCAGAGTCACAATGCGGATTCCGGCCACTAAGGGGCATATTGGACATGATCTTCACCATGCGGCAGATACAAGAGAAATGCAGGGAACAGCACCAACCCTTGCACATGGTCTTCTTTGACCTCACAAAAGCCTTTGACACGGTCAACTGTGAGGGATTATGGAGTGCCCTCCTCAGATTCAGCTGCCTTCAAAAGTTTGTCACCATCCACCGCCTGCTCCACGATGCAAGCCGCGATCCTGACCAACGGATCCATCACAGACCCATTCCATGTTCGGATCGGGGTCAAGCAAAGCTGTGTCATTGCACTAACGCTCTTCTCCAAGCCATCGTCAACACCTTCACCCAGGTGTACGAGAGCATGGACCTTATGCTAAACATCCGTAAGACAAAGGTACCAACCTGTCCCCGCCACACAGCACTGCCCCCCCCGGTTATCAAAATCCACAATGAGGCCTTGGACAACGTGGACCATTTTCCATACCTCGGGAGCCTACTGTCAACAAGGGCAGACATCGATGACGAGGTCCAATACTGCCTTCAGTGTGCCAGTGCAGCCTTCGGTCACCTGAGGACGAGAGTGTTTGAAGACCAGGACCTCAAACCTGGCACCAAGCTCATGGTCTGCAGAGCAGTGGTGATACACATCCTCCTATATGGCTCAGAGACATGGACTATGTACAGCGGGCACCTCAAAACACTGGAGAAGTACCACCAACGCTGCCTCCACAAGCACTATTCCACTGAGAGCGAAGAACGGAGAGGTGCTCAAGAATAGAAAGTCAGGGAAAATCATTCCAAGAATCCTCCTCAATCATCTCCTCCCAGTGGCTGAAGAGTTCCTCCCAGAGTCGCAATGCAGATTCCAACTACTAAAGGGCACAACGGACATGATTTTCACCATGCGACAAATCCAAGAAAAATGTAGGCAGCAGCACCAACCTCTGTACATGGCTTTCTTTGACCTCACAAAGGCCTTCGATTCTGTCAACCGCAAGGAATTATGGAGTGTGCTTCTCAAATACGGGTGTCCTCAAAAATTCGTCACCATCCTTCGCCTGCTTCACGATGACATACAAGCCGTGATTCTTACCAACGGATCCACTATAGACCCAATACAAGTGCAGACCAGGGTCAAGCAAGGCTGTATCCTCGCACCAACGCTCTTCTCAATCTTCCTCGCTACAATGCTTTATCTCACCTTTAACTACTTCCCTGCTGGAGTGGAGTTAATCTACAGGACAAGCGAGAAATTGTTCATCCTCCGTCACCTCCAGTTCAGATCCAAGGTTATTCCACCCTCGGTCATTGAATTACAGTATACAGACGATGCTTGCGTTTGTGCACACTCGGAGGCCGAACTCCAAACCATCGTTGACACCGTCACTGAAACGTATGAGAGTCTGGGCCTTACATTAAACATCCGTAAGATAAAGGTTCTCTACCAACCTGCCCCCACCACACAGTACTGCTCCCTGATCATTAAGATCCATGACGAGACCTTGGACAATGTGGACTACTTTCCATACCTCGGGAGCCTACTATCAGCAAGGACAGGCATCGATGACGAAGTCCAACACCATCTTCAGTGTGCCAGTGCAGCCTTCAGTCGCCTGAGGAAAAGTGTGTTCAAAGAGCAGGATCCCGAATCCGGCACCAAGCTCATGGTCTACAGAATAGTAGTGATACCCGCCCTCCTATATGTTTCAGAGACATGGACTTTGTACAGTAGGCACCTCAAAGCACTGGAGAAGTACCACCAACGCTGCCTCCGCAAAATCCTGCAAATTCATTGGCAGGATAGGCGCACCAACATAGCGCTCTCTCTCAGGCCAACATCCCCACCATCAAGGCATTGACCACACTCGATCCACTCCGATGGACAGGCAACATTGTCCACCTGCTCGATACTAGACTCCCGAAACAAGCACTCTACTACGAGCTACGTCACTGCAAGCGAGTTCCAGGAGGGCAGTGAAAACGCTTCATGGACACCCTCAAAGCCTCCTTGTAAAAATGTAATATCCCCACCGACTCTTGGGAATCCCTGGCCCAAGACCGCTCAAAGTAGAGGAGAAGCATCCGAGAAGGCGGCGAACACTTTGGTCTCTTCGTTAGAGCACGTGGAAGCCAAGTATAAACAGCGGAAGGGGCATACGACAAATCATGGTCTACAGAACAGTAGTGATACCCGCTCTCCTATATGCTTCAGAGATATGGACTATGTACAGTAGGCATCTCAAAGCACCCACCCGTCCCTCCAACCATCATCTGCCCCACATGTGACAGAGACTGTAGATCCCGTATTTGTCTCATCAGTCACCTTAGAACTCTCATTAATTTGGAAGCAAGTCAGCCTAGACTCCGGGGACTGCCCAAGAGAAGAGATACAATTTAGGAAAGCTGGTTTAGTTGACAAATCAGGTTCTTGGACCATTGGGTCAAATAGGTGACACGGATGGGACCTGGCTTTGAATCCATCATAGACAAACCACCATTTCCTGCTGACAGTAAAGGCCAGAGTTTCCAATTGGACAGCTTCCCAGCAGAAATTAGCAATCTCATTCATACTTCATTTATGCTTAGAGCTTGAAGCTGTACCTTAACCTTGATTTTTCGTTTTGCATTTTGATTAATGCTTAAGGCTCGTCAAGGTTAGTGATGGTCAGCGCTGGGAAACTGAACACTTTTCAAATTTGTACTCACAATGTTAGTAACAGGAAGAGCATGACAAGGTGTAAATTAAAGCTGTTCTCTGTCCAACAACATACCTTAGTCAAAATACACAAAAAACATTTCTTACTGC
This sequence comes from Pristiophorus japonicus, assembly GCF_044704955.1. Classification (NCBI taxonomy): domain Eukaryota; kingdom Metazoa; phylum Chordata; class Chondrichthyes; family Pristiophoridae; genus Pristiophorus; species Pristiophorus japonicus. The sequence goes on along the minus strand of NC_091978.1, from coordinate 158,930,153 downwards.
ATTTTGAGTTACTTCCGGCCCACCCCGCCACCCCACCCCACCGAATTTCCACTCAGACTAATTTGCATATCGCTGAACACAAAATCTGCCCTCACTCAGCACAATCGGGCAGCATTTTAAATCCAATTTTTTTATATTTTGCTTTAAAAACATTTCCTTCATATACTTAAGTATAGTAACTTGGTGAAGTTTGATTAAAACAGCTACAAATGGATTTATCACAAAAAAAGACATTTTAAATCACGGTGTCAATCCACCACCTGAGTAACCAGATTTTAAATTACTGAAATTCACTTTAAAAGCATAAAATAATGTTCTAATTATACTGAGGTACAGTAGTCAGTTTCTCAGTAAATTAAAACAAAAATGACATACAAAAGCTTTTAAAAATTTACCTTTTACTGTCCTTGCACTAAAAAGAACCAGCTAATTTTTAAAGCCTCCTTGAAGGCCTGCAAACGAGCACAATTAGCACAAACTCCCAGTGGTAATTAATTGAACCTGCGGGCATGGTCAATTCTTTGGGCTGGGCTTTCTACCAGCGTAATGTTTTAAAACAAGTATAAAAGATCGCGGAAACTCAAGTTGCGCTGAACGCAAATTAAATTGTGATCTTTTGCACCAGTTATACCAATTTCGGCCAAATCTCGCCCCAAAAAAACCGCGTAATCGAGCAGAAACACCAGGCCATGGTCTGCCACTCCAGGGATTAGAATGCAATTTTCAAGAAAATATTTTCCAGGCATTGTAATGCAATTATGTAAACAGTATTGAAAAGTAACTTTACAGTGCATGGCCATGGTGTCAAAGAAATAAACAGATATTTTGGTTCAATTTCTCTCCTGAACAATCAAAATAATCCCTCTTTAAAACTTACTTTCCCATCTTCCACCCTCCACAAAGTTGAGCTCAGCCAAAACTCTGCTGACGTATGCTAACCTGAACCAAGTCCCGTTCTCCCATCACCCCTGTGCTTGGTGACCTACATTGGCTACCAGTCCAGTCTACCAATGCCTCAATGTGATAATTCTCATCATGATGTTAAAATCCCTCCATGGCCTCACTACTCTTCATCTCTGCAATGTTACAACCCTCCAAGAACTCTGTGGTACCCCAACTCTGGCCTCTTGTGGATCACCCTCCCTAAACCTCTCCACCTCCTTCAAGACCCTCCTTAGATCTACCTCTTTGACCAAGCATTGAGTCACCTGTCCTATTATTTGTTCCTCTGGCTCAGTGTCAACATTTATTTGATTACACTCTTGTGAAGCACTTTAGGATGTACACCACTATGCGTGCTGGCCTACATTAGCTCCCAGTCCGACAACACCTCAATTTTAAAATTCTTATTCTTGAGTTCAAATCCATTCATGGCCTTGCCCAAGCCTTTCTCTGTAACCTCGTCCAGCCCTATAGATCGCCAAGATCTCTGCGTTCCTCCAATGCTGGCCTCTTGCGCATCCCTGATTTTCATCACTCCACCATTGGAAGCCATGCCTTCACCTGCCTAAGTCCTAAGCTCTGGAATTCCCTCTCTAAACCTTTCTGCTTCTCCTCCTTTAAGACGCTCCGTAAAACCTACGTCCTCGATGAAGCTTTTGAACACCTGTCCCAATATCTCCTTATATGGCTCGTTTGATACTGCTCCAGTGAAGAATCTTGGGATGTTTTACTACATTAAAAGTTGCTATATAAATGCAAATTGCTATTAGCTCGCAATAATGGGATCCTCTTGTCATACAGCTTTCTAAGTAAATTGTAAGATGGGAATAGAACACAGAGTATAGTGTAAACCTCTTTTCAAGTTCTACAGCTTGATAGAGAATTCAAGTTCTGCAGCCTGGCTGCAGTTTTGAAAGAACACAGTCTTTTATTAAAGAATTAAGTCATCAATCAACTTGACATTTTAGGACCTTGGGTAGCGAGCCAATTAAAGGTTAAAAGATTATCAATTGAGCCAATAAGGTCAAAGAAGGCGAGTTCTTTTCTGTAAATTGAACCAGGTATAAGTACAGCCATTTTGGCCATGTGGTCTCAGAAGGACAAAGGCCTGGCTTAAAGCCAGAAGCTTGTTGCTGCTGCCAGAATAAAGTTACATTAAAACTACAATCGGAGTTTGTATTGCATTGGAAATTAAGTGATCTAACAAGCTCATCTATTGAATACTCATGAAATTTTGTATATTCTGACCCATCCTTAAATGCAAGTGGTTTATTGTAACACAAAGTACAAAATCAGTTACTTGCTTTCTGGCAATAGCACCAGAATGTATTCCTTGAATTACAGACAACTATGTTAAAAAGAAGCATTAGTGCACTTTGATAACAACAGTCTTTATTTTAACAACACAGTCCAATTATGCTACCAATATGAAATCACCCATTTGATTAAATGTTTAATTTTTTACCCTAACCCAACTAACCACTGTCTTTTTAAAATAACATGATAACAGGGTCATTTTGTCTTCTTTCATCAAAACTATGACCACTGATTAGAAGTTCTTACATTGCTGGTTAAACTTCTTAACTTTATAACGCTTGTAGAGAACAAAATACAAATGGATTTTTTTTAAATGATAAAGTATCTGTAACTGTTTTCCAAAAATGCTATAAATAGTTGTGTTGCCTGCAAAATATGTTCTCAGTAAGCAATTCAAACAAATACAGCATTCAATCTTAACTCCTGAATATATCCATCTATTGTTTATCTAGAATATTGTCAGTGCATTTAGAGAAGCTCATTCGGTAAATTTTCTAATTCTGTCTATACACTCTTTCCATTATCTTTGTATCTTGCCCACAGGCAGCATGTATCTGGCACATCCAGCATTTATATTATTTAAACTTAAATGGAAGACTTGATTTGGAAGTGCTTGATCTTTTAAAGCAGTGATGAAAATTAATTTTGGATTATTCAACTGTTAACTTCTATTTAGCTGTTAATGTGCCGTTGCAAATTAATTTCACTTGACGAATATGTTTAAAGATAAGAGAGTAATAGTTCATGCTGCTGCCAGGTTGCCAAGGAACCTGCATCATTATTTTACAGTCTAAATGACAACGGCGACGAAATTGGCGTTATTTCAGCGAATTCGCAATCGTCATTGATGTTAATGGAGGCAGAGCAATGCTAATTAACTCTTCGCTGTTTTGGCAAGGGAAACCGCAGGGCGCCGCAAAATTCACAGTCAGTTTTGGTGTAGCGTAAATAATGGCACAAGTCAATTGCACCATAATTTCCTGGGACTTTTGTGCATAAAACAGACTCTATGGTGTAGATGCACCATTACAACGGCACAGGTCTGCAGGTAATTCTGAGCCATTATATGGGACTGCCGTCACATGTAGGCCAAAACAGGTGAGGGTGGAAGTTTTCATAACATCAGTCCTAAATTTAACTTTTACCAATCGATGTTTCCCTTGTCCTACTTTTTTTTTTAAATAAGAACATAAGAAATAGGAGCAGGAGTAGGCCATATGGCCCCTCGCGCCTGCTCCACCATTCAATAAGATCATGGCTGATCTGATCATAGACTCAGCTCCACTTCCCCGCCCACTCCCCATAACCCCTTATTCCCTTATCATTTAAGAAAATGTCTATTTCTGTCTTAAATTTATTCAATGTCCCAGCTTCCACAGCTCTCTGAGGCAGCAAATTCCATAGATTTACAACCCTCAGAAGAAATTTCTCCTCATCTGTTTTAAATGGGCAGCTCCTTATTCCAAGATCATGCCCTCTAGTTCTAGTCTCCCCCATCAGTGGAAACATCCTCTCTGCATCCAGCTTGTCAAGCCCCCTCATGACCTTATACGTTTCGATAAGATCACCTCTCATTCTAATGAATTCCAATGAATAGAAGCCCGACCTACTCCACTTTTCCTCATAAGTCAACCCCCTCATCCCCGGAATCAACCGAGTGAACATTCTCTGAACTGCCTCCAAAGCAAGTATATCCATTCGTAAATATGGAGACCAAAATTGCATGCAGTATTCCAGGTGTGGCCTCACCAATACCTTATATAGCTGTAGCAAGACTTCCCTGCTTTTATACTCCATCCCCTTCACAATAAAGGCCAAGAATCCATGGGCTTCCTGATCACTTGCTATACCTGCATACTATCCTTTTGCGTTTCATGCACAAGTACCCCCAGGTCCCGCTGTACTGCGGCACTTTGCAATCTTTCTCCATTTAAATAATAACTTGCTCTTGATTTTTTTCTGTCAAAGTGCATGACCTCACACTTTCCAACATTATGCTCCATCTGCCAAATTTTTGCCCATTCACTTAGCCTGTCTATGTCCTTTTGCAGATTTTGTGTGTCCTCCTCACACATTGCTTTTCCTCCCATCTTTGTATCGTCAGCAAACTTGGCTACGTTACACACAGTCCCTTCTTCCAAGTCGTTAATATAGATTGTATATAGTTGAGGTCCCAGCACTGATCCCTGCAGCATCCTACTAATACATAGAATGTATAGCACAGAAACAGGCCACTCAGTCCAACTGGTCCATGCCGGTGTTTATGTTCCACACGAGCCTGCTCCCCCCCTCTTCACCTACCCTTATCAGCATAATCTTATATTCCATTCTGTAGTATCTCTGCACTGTATTATAAAGACACAAGGCATATACTGCAGACAACGTCACTCATGACCTGCACCTTTATTCCCCGGACCAAGGAGTGCTGAGCCTGCGTGGAACCTCCCTTTAAGTACCTGGCTGACCAGGTGAGGAGTGTCTCCCACAAGTTCATCCCCTGTGGTCAAGGTGTGTATTTCACAGTTGCATACAGTGTACAGTGTAGTTACATATTGGTTACAGTTATGTGAAGGTTACAAACATGACATCACCTCCCCCCTAATGTCTTTGGGTCAAAGATTGAGTCTTTCAGGCGGTCGACGCTCTCTCGTGGAGCGCCGCAGTTGTGGCTCTGGTGGTTGAGCCGTGGCAAGCGTTTCTGTCGCCTGAGTTGGTTCCGGCCTGTCCGGGCTGGCCACAGGGACTGTGCAAGATGTTGACTGTCCTTGTTGCTTGTTCACTGGCAGTGGTGTGGTTGACATCCCATGGTCGTCTTCAGGTTCCTCAGTGTCCATGCTGAACCTTTTCTTTACCAGGTCCAGATGTTTGCGGCATATCTGCCCATTGTTTAGTCTGACCACTATGACTCTATTCCCCTCTTTGCCTATTACAGTGCCCTCAAGCCACTTGGGTTCCAATGCGTGATTGAGAACGAATACAGGGTCATTGATTTCTATGCATCTCCCCACTGAGTTGCGATCATGGCACTCGATTTGGGACTGACGCTTGCCCTCAACAATGTCCGACACAGCAGGATGAATGAGGGACAGCCGCATTTTAAGCGTGCGTTTCATGAGTAGTTCCGCGGGCGGGACCTATAGGCCAGCAGGAGGTGCGATAGGCGGAACTGAAGAGAGGGTCCTTGAATCCAGAGCATGCCCTGTTTTATGATTTGAACCGCACGTTCCGCCTGGCCATTGGAAGCCGGCTTGAATGGCGCTGTCCTGACATGTTTACCATTACGCGACATAAACTCCTGGAATTCATAGCTAGTAAAGCATGGGCCATTGTCGCTAACTAGGATGTCTGGCAAGCCGTGGGTCGCAAATACCGTGCGCAGACTCTCCACAGTGGTGGATACCGTGCATGAATTCAATATGATGCACTCGATCCCTTTAGAGTACGCATTGACAACAATCAGGAACATTTTTCCCATAAACGGGCCCGCGTAGTCTATATGAATGCGTGACCATGGCTTGGTGGGCCAGGGCCACGGGCTGAGGGGGGCCACCCTAGGGGCATTTCCCAGCTGAGCACATGTCATCTACCTGTGAACACAGTGTTCCAGGTCTGAGTCAATTCCCGGCCACGATACATGTGACCAGGCAATGGCCTTCATTAGCATGATGCCTGGGTGCTTGCTGTGGAGTTCCCTGATGAAAGCTTCCCTTCCTTTCTGGGGCAGGACTACCCAGCTGCCCCATAGTAGGCAGTCGGCTTGGATGGAGAGCTCGTCCATCCATCTGTGAAACGGTCTGACCTCCTCTGGGCATGCTCCGTGTGCGGGCGCCCAATCCCGACACGTTTTTTTATCAGTGACAGGAGGGGATCTCTGTTGGTCCAGATTTTGATCTGGCGGGTTGTGATGGGGGAGCCTGCGGTGTCAAAAGCCTCAACGGCCATGACCGTCTCCGCGCTTTGCTCCAACGCCCCCTCAGTGGTCGCCAGTGGGAACCTGCTGAACGCATCAGCGCAATATTTGGTGCCTGGCCGGTGCCGTATGGTGTAATCATATGCAGCCAGCATGAGAGCCCATCGCTGTATGCGAGCTGACGCATTCGCATTGACAGCCTTGCTGTCGGACAACAGGGATGTTAACGGCTTGTGGTCCGTTTCTAACTCGAACCTTCTGCCAAAAAGGTACTGGTGCATCTTTTTTACCCCAGACACATGCGAGTGCTTCCTTTTCAATCATCCCATATCCCGTTCTGCCTGGGAGAGTGACCTGGAGGCATAGGCCACAGGTTGAAGTTAGCCCTCATCAGTACTCTGCTGCAACACACACCCAACCCCATAGGATGATGCATCACACGTTAAAACCGGTTTCTTACAGGGGTTGTACAAGGTCAACAGCTTATTAGAACAAAGCAGGTTCCACGCCCGATTGAAAGCCCGTTCTTGACAGTCCTCCCAAAACCATTCGTGACCCTTACACAAGAGCACGTGTAGTGGCTCCAACAATGTACTTAAACTACTTCGGCAACCCTCCTGCCCAAAAACTCGACCTCTGGAGCCAAAAACACACACATGGGCTTCTTTAGTCGCAGGCCTACTCGGTCCAGCCGGCGTAGCACCTCCTCCAGGTTGTGGAGGTGTTCCTCGGTGTCTCGACCCGTGATTAGGATGTCATCTTGGAATACGATTGTGCCAGGAATGGATTTAAGCATGCTTTCCATGTTCCTCTGGAAGATAGCGGCCGCTGAACAAATGCCAAACGGACACCTGTTGTAAACGAATAATCCCTTGTGCGTAGTGATGGTGGTCAGTAGCTTGGATTCTTCGGCCAGTTCCTGGGTCATGTAGGCTGAAGTGAGGTCCAACTTGGTGAACAGCTTGCCATCTGCCAGCGTGGCAAACAAGTTCTCCGCTCTCGGAAGCGGGTATTGGTCCTGTAGTGACACTCGGTTGATGGTGGCCTTGTAGTCGCCACAAATCCTGACCGAGCCATCCGTTTTAAGGACAGGGATCATGGGGCTTGCCCAGTCACTGAATTCAAAAGGCAATATCATGCCCTCTCTTAGCAACCTGTCCAACTCACTCTCAATTTTCTCACGCATCACATACGGCACGGCTCTGGTTTTGTGGTGCACTGGTCTGGCGTCTGGGGTGATGTGTATCACTACTTTGGTGCCCTTGAAAGTCCCGACCCCAGGTTGAAATAGTGATTTAAATTTCTGTAGGACCTGTGAGCATGAACTTCGCTCCACAGATGAAATGGCGTGCACATCCCCCATTTCCAGTCCATCTCAGCTAGCCAGCTCCTCCCCAAAAGCGCGGGACCATTCCCCGGGACAATCCAGAGTGGCAGCCAGTTCTCTGATCCATTATGTGTGACCACCAAATTTGCACTGCTGAGCACTGGGATGATCTCTTTGGTGTACGTTCGTAATTGCGTCTCAATGCATTCTAGTTTGGGTCTGCTAGCTTTGAGTGGCCATAGTCTTTCGAATTATTGGACACACATAAGTGACTGGCTAGCTCCTGTGTCCAGCTCCATGCATACTGGGATGCCATTTAATAGAACTTTCATCATCATAGGCGGCATTTTAGTGTATGAGCTGTGAATGTCTGCCACGTGAACCCGCTGGACTTCAGCATCCATGGCTGTGCCCCAAGCATCCAACTGCCTTGCAGACTCTTTGTCTGGTTCCTCTGCTTCGTAAACTAACCTCGCTATGGGTTTTCTGCACATTATGGCCAAATGTCCCTTGAAATGGAAGCCTCTGCAGATAAATTGTTGAACCCTGCAGGTTTTTGCATTGTGTCTGCCCCCGCATCTCCAGCATGAGCTGAGATTGTTGTGGACAAAGGGACTGTTATCAGGCATTCCTCTCTGATTGTCTCTTTGATTACTCTTGATCACTCTGTTGCTGTGTGTCAATGGTCCCATCCCAGGATTCATTGTCCCTTGTGATGGTGTGAATTGCCGATCCTCCTGCCATTGTCTCTGTTGCTGTCCCACCCTGGAATCTGTTGCTGCCTAGGCGGTGTCGAATTGCCCTTGCCTGCCTGGGCAGTGTCGAAGTGCCCCTTGCCTGCCTGCGGGGTTCTGTATCGCTTTTACAACATTAACTCCCTGGTTCATTGCCACGTTGAAACCAGGGCTGCGTGCGTAAATTATCTTGGTCTCCTCTTCCCGTCAAGAAAGTCTGAGCTATCAAAGCTGCCCTTTCCAAAGTCAAGCCCTTGGTCTCAATAAGCTTCCTGAAAATCCCGGCATGACCAATGCCCTCAATGAAGAAATCCCTTAACATCTCCCCCCTGCAGGCATCTGTGAACTTACAGAGGCTGGCCAAACGCCGAAGGTCCGCAACGAAGCCCGGTATGCTTTGTCCCTCCAGACGTCTGTGTGAATAGAATCGGTGTCGGGCCATGTGTACGCTGCTCACCGGTTTGGGGCGCTCGCCGATCAGTTTACTGAGCTCCTCAAAGGTTTTGTCCGCCGGCTTCTCAGTTGCGAGCATGTCTTTCATCAGCGTGTACGTCTTAGGCCCACAGCTGGTCAGTAGATGTGCCCTTTGCTTGTCGGCTGCTGCCTCTCCCAGCCCTTCCTTCGTAACAAAGCTCTGCTGGAGCCTCTCAACGAAATCGTCCCAGTCCTCACCAACACAGTACCTTTCATCTGTGCTACCGGTGGCCATTCTCATGAGTCATTGATTCCCATTGCCAAATGTAGTGTCTCTGCACTGTATTATAAAGTCACACGAGGCATATACTGCAGACAAGGTCACTCATGACCTGCACCTTTATTCCCAGGACCAAGGAGTGCTGAGCCTGCATGGAACCTCCCTTTAAGTACCTGGCTGACCAGGTGAGGAGTGTCCCCCACAAGTTCACCCCCTCTGGTCAAGGTGTGTATTTCACAGTTGTATACAGTGTAGAGTGTTGTTACATATTGGTTACAGTTATGTGAAGGTTACAAACATGACACATTCTCCCTCACGTGTTTATCTAGCAAGCCCTTAATTGCATCCGTGCTATTCGCCTCAACTACTCCTTATAGTAGCAAGTTCCACGTTCTAATCACTCTTTGGGTGAAGACATTTCTCCTGAATTCTTTTAGATTTTTGCTAGTTAACTTAAAAAAAAAATTTCACACAAGATTTACCTTTCCATTTCCATTAATTATGTATAATTATATGATCACATCTCAGACATCTTTTTAGGACGAAACTCTCAAAATATCACAAGTCTTTCCTTTAACATTAGGATCAGCCTTGGTGTCTCTTTTCTACACTTCCTCCAATGCTTGTTAACTTCCTTGTTTCTTGGCAAACAGTACTCAAGGTACAGTCTGAACAGAGCACTATACAGTTTACTCACTACATCCTTGGATTGTATTCCAATATTTTGACTATGCAGGTCAAGATCTTATTGGCTTTTTGATAATGAATTGGTTGGAAACGTCAGTTGTTGAGTCCACTAGGGGTCCTCGGTCTCTTTCATATTGATCCTTAGTTATCTTAATACAATTTCTGAAGTCAGCATGTCACCTACTTTGCCTTCCAATTTACAGTATTTCAGATTTCTTTGCATGAAATTTAATCTGCCATTGTTGTGCACACTTAGATATCTGGTCAAACTTGTTCTGTAGTTTGAGCTGCCTCTTCTGATTCCACTGTCCCTCCTAGCTTGGTATCAACTGCAAATGTGACAATTTTGCATTGAGTTTCTGAATCCAGGTAATTTACATAAATTCAAAACAATAGTGGTCACAATATTGAGCCCTTAAGCATCCCATTCAGTACTTTCTCCACTCTCACATAACTTCCCTAATGAATAGACATTGTTTCCTACCCTTCAGCCAGCATCTTAGCCATTCCCAAAGTTTATCCTAAATTCCCACAGCTTTGACTTTGATAAATAGCCTTTCATGTGGAATTTTAACAAAGGTCTTTTGAAAGTCAAGGTATACCATTTTATAGGTCTTTCCACTGTTCACTTGGGTTGTAATTTCATCAACTAGTAGGAGAGCTATGTGGCTCTTCTAGTTGCACTTAAGTTATGTAAAATACCGTTAAATGTTATAACAGCCAGCAGCTTACTCAGAAATCCATTCTAAGCAATGGTCATCTGTGCTATGGACACCTCACAAATAGAGATACTTAGTATACAATGACTGATTCTAAAATTGCTTTTATAAACTTAATAATAATGAGCTTAAATTAGTATTTTTGCAGCTCAAGATAGTTGGTTGAATTTGCTTTGTAATATCATGGCCAATTATCATATCTGTAGAAACAGAATTTTTTGCTTCTGTTATTTCCACACACAAGTGCTGCAAATAATGATACTCTGCCCAAAAGGTCAATATTTACAGCTAAAAGGCTACAGATGTTAACTGCAAAAATAAAATTTACAATTTAAAGTAAAATTGAGCCACAAGAGAAGATAATGGATAAGCAACACGATGAAATATTTGCAGTCTGCCCAACCCTTTTTGGTGAAACATTCCACTAGAAGTTATTCCCAAACAAGGAATGAGAAACTAACATAGAAAAATTAACAGCAATTCTCAATAACTAAACAAAATAATATTTTAGCACATCATAAAAGTCTTAGGAATCACAAAATAATTGGTCCATAAATGGATTTCTAAATTCAATTATTTAAGACAGGAGGAAGAGAGAAACCTGTTAACTACAGATCAGTCAATTTAACATTAGTTGTGCAGAAGTTAGGGGAATCCATCATCATTGTCAGAGTGACTGAGCACTTGGACTTGCAAAACCTAAACAATGTCAGCATGGATTTGTAATGTGCAAGTCTGACTAATCTAGTTAAATTTGAGGTCACTCGCATGGTGGATAGAAGTGTGTCGATATGGACTTCCAAAAAGGTTCCTCAAGGGATGATTTGCAAAAATGCAAGTGCACAAAATTGGGAGGAAACCTTGTTACATGGGTTGGCAATTGGTTAAGAGGTTGCAGACAGAGAGCACTGGTTGGTGGGATAAGACAAGTGATATTTCCCACAGATCTGTACTAGGGCCTCAGCTTTTCACCATACATAGGACTTGGATGAAGAAATTAAAAAAATTGTATATCAAAGTTTACAGATTACACCAAGTTAGGAGGAATAGTAAACTGTGTAAATGGGAGCAGGATGTTACAAAGGGGCAGAGACAGATTAAGATGATTCAAGAAGGCAGCTCACCATACCTACTCAAGGGCAATTAAGGATGGGCAACAAATGCTGGCCTTGCCAGCAACGCTCACATCCCAGAATGAATAACAACAAAAGTGAGTGGCCAAAACTATGACAGATGGAGTTCAATATAGGGAAGTGTGAGGTCATCCACTTTGGATCCGAAAAAGACAAATCTGAAAATGTTCTTAAATTGTGAAAGACTACAAGCTGTGAAGGAGCAAAGGACTTTGCTGTCATGTACACAAATCACTAACGGCAGGGGGTGATTTAATCAAGGTGTTCAAAATGATAAAGGGATGCAATAGAGTAGATGGCGAGTAGATTCCAGTGGTGGAGAAATCCACAAGGGGGCATTATCTTAAAACTACACCTTGGAGTGAAATCAGGAAGCACTAATTCACACAAAGGTTGGTGAAAATCTGGAACCATCTCCCCAATGCTGGGTCGATTGACATTTTTAAGACTGCTATCAATAGATTTTTGTTAGGTAAGTGTATCAAGGAATATGAAACACAATTGGGTAAATGGAGTTGAGGTACAGATCAGCCATGATTTAATCAAATGGCAGAACAGGCTTGAGGGGTTGAATAGTTTTAAGGTAATGGCCTGTTCCTACAACTATTCCAGTTTTCAATTCAACAGCTGAAAAGGGAGTAGCCTGCTATAATTGACCTCTGCATCTTGGTCGGGTGCGGGGGAGGGGGGAACCCAAGGCTCCTCACGCTCAAATAATCCCTGCTGGAATGTATTTTACATCATGTGGCAGGATTGAGTTAATTGTGATGCCTGCCCAGTCAAATAGTTCTCCTGACTCTTACCATCTGGGACTCACATATGAAGAATACTCATTTGCCTCCCTAGTGCAAGGATCAAGGCTATCTCGGAGTGGCTGCAGGACATTGGGGGGGGGGGGGGGGAGGTGAACAGCCAGTTGTCGTGGTGCATATAGGTAAAAAATGGGGTGAGGTCCTACAAGCTGAATTTTAGTGAGCAAGGAGTTAAATTGAAAAGCAGGACCTCAAAAGGTAGTAATCTCAGGATTGCTACCAGTGCCACGTGCTAGTCAGAGTAGAAATAGCAGGATAGCTAAGATGAATGCGTGGCTTGAGGAGTGGTGCAGGAGGGAGGGATTCAAATTCCTGGGACATTGGAACCGGTTCTGGGGGAGGTGGGACCAGTACAAACTGGACGGTCTGCACCTGGGCAGGACCGGAACCAATGTCCTCGGGAGAGTGTTTGCTAGTGCTGTTGGGGAGGAGTTAAACTAATATGCCAGGGGGATGGGAACCTATGCAGGGAGACAGAGGGAAGTAAAATGGGGGCAGAAGCAAAAGACAAAGAAGAAAAGTAAAAGTGGAGGGCAGAGAAACCCAAGGCAAAAATCAAAAAGGGCCACATTACAGCAAAATTCTAAAAGGACAAAGTGTGTTAAAAAGACAAGGCCGAAGGCTCTGTGCCTCAATGCGAGGAGTATTCGTAATAAGGTGGGCGAATTAACTGCGCAGGCAGCTATTAACAAATATGATAATACAGACAACTCTCGATTATCCGTGTCCCTCGGGGATTGGGCTAAGCCGGGTAAACGATTTCTCCGTTAGAGCGAGTTGACATTACAGTTAATGCTTACAGTACTGCAGGTGTGCTCTAACCAATAGCTGTAGCGTATCTTCTAATCCTGGAATTCTAGTCCTCTAGATCTAAAGACCATTAGGTTTGTTGATTACTTCCTGTAACTGTTCATGGCATTTTAATGAATTGTGAGAGGCAGTGTATCTGTGTGCGAGCAGCAGCGGGAGCTGAGGCAAGGCAGAGCGTTTAAAAGCAAGGCTCAACAGGCAACATTCGAAAGGAACAGCAGAGTTTCAAAGTGACGTCATACACACGGAATTTTAAATGCCGTTATAACAGTTTCCCATTGCATCCGTGTACGGATAATCGAGAGTTGTCTGTAATTGGGATTACGGAGACCAAGGCTGGGAACTCAACATCCAGGGGTTGTCAACATTCAGGGAGGATAGACAGAAAGGAAAAGGAGGTGGGGGTAGCGTTGCTGGTTAAAGAGGAAATTAACGCAATAGTAAGGAAGGACATTAGCTTGGATGATGATGTGGAATCTGTATGGGTAGAGCTGCAGAATACCAAAGGGCAGAAAACAATAGTGGGAGTTGTGTACAGACCACCAAACAGTACTAGTGAGGTTGGGGACAGCATCAAACAAGAAATTAGAGATGCGTGCAATAAAGGTACAGCAGTTATCATGGGCGACTGTAATCTACATATAGATTGGGCTAACCAAACTGGTAGCAATACGGTGGAGGAGGATTTCCTGGAGTGTATTAGGAATGGTTTTCTAGACCAATATGTCGAGGAACCAACTAGAGGGCTGGCCATCCTAGACTGGGTGTTGTGTAATGAGAAAAGGATTAATTCGCAATCTAGTTGTGCGAAGCCCCTTGGGGAAGAGTGACTATAATATGGTAGAATTCTTTATTAAGATGGAGAGTGACACAGTTAATTCAGAGACTAGGGTCCTGAGCTTAAGGAAAGGTAGCTTCGATGGTATGAGACGTGAATTGGCTAGAATTGACTGGCGAATGATACTTAAAGGGTTGACGGTGGATATGTAATGGCGGACATTTAAAGATCACATGGATGAACTTCAATAATTGTATATCCCTGTCTGGAGTAAAAGTAAAACGGGGAAGGTGGCTCAACCGTGGCTAACGAGGGAAATTAGGGTTAGTGTTAAATCCAAAGAAGAGGCATATAAATTGGCCAGAAAAAGCGGCAAAGCTGAGGACTGGGAGAAATTTAGAATCCAGCAGAGGATGACAAAGTGTCTTATTAGGAGGGGGAAAATAGAGTATGAGAGGAAGCTTGCTGGGAACATAAAAACTGACTGGAAAAGCTTCTATAGATGTGAAGAGAAAGAGATTAGTGAAGACAAACATAGGTCCCTTGCAGTCAGAATCAGGTGAATTTATAATGGGGAACAGAGAAATGGCAGACCAATTGAACAAATATTTTGGTTCTGTCTTCACGAAGAAAGACACGAATAACCTTCCGGAAATACTAGGGGACAGAGGATCTAGCGAAAAGGAAGAACTGAAGGAAATCCTTATTAGTCAGGAAATTGTGTTAGGGAAATTGATGGGATTGAAGGCCGATAAATCCCCAGAGCCTGATAGTTTGCATCCCAGAGTACTTAAGGAAGTGGCCCTCAAAATAGTGGATGCATTGGTGATCATTTTCCAACAGTCTATCGACTCTGGATCAGTTCCTATGGACTGAAGGGTAGCTAATGTAACACCGCTTTTTAAAAAAGGAGAGAAAACAGGGAATTATAGACTGGTTAGCCTGACATCGGTAGTGGGGAAAATGTTGGAATCAATTATTAAAGATGAAATAGCAGTGCATTTGGAAAGCAGTGACAGGATCGGTCCAAGTCAGCATGGATTTATGAACGGGAAATCATGCTTGACAAATCTTCTGGAATTTTTGAGGATGTAACTAGTAGAGTGGACAAGGGAGAACCAGTGGATGTGGTTTGTTTGGACTTTCCAAAAGCTTTTGACAAGGTCCCACACAAGAGATTGTTGTACAAAATTAAAGCACATGGTATTGGGGGTAATGTATTGATGTGGATAGAGAACTGGTTGGCAGACAGGAAGCAGAGAGTCGGGATAAACGGGTCCTTTTCAGAATGGCTAGTGGGGTGCCGCAGGGCTCAGTGCTGCGGTCCCAGCTATTTACAATATACATCAATGATTTAGGTGAAGGAATTGAGTGTAATATCTCCAAGTTTGCGGATGACAATAAGCTGGGTGGCGGTGTGAGCTGTGAGGAGGATGCCAAGAGGCTGCAGGGTGATTTGGACAGGTTAGGTGAGTGGGCAAATGCATGGCAGATGCAGTATAATGTGGATAAATGTGAGGTTAGCCACTTTGGTGGCAAAAACATGAAGGCAGAATATTATCTGAATGTCGGCAGATTAGGAATAGGGGAGGTGCAACGAGACCTGGGTGTCATGGTACATCAGTCATTGAAAGTTATTGCAAGTACAGCAGGCGGTGAAGGCAGCAAATGGCATGTTGGCCTTCATAGCTAGGAGATTTGAGTATAGGAGCAGGGAGGTCTTACTGCAGTTGTACAGGGACTTGGTGAGGCCTCACCTGGAATATTGTGTTCAGTTTTGGTCTCCTAATCTGAGGAAGAACATTCTTGCTATTGAGGGAGTGCAGCAAAGGTTCACCAGACTGATTCCCGGGATGGCAGGACTGACATATGAGGAGAGACTGGATCGACTGGGCCTGTATTCACTGGCGTTAAGAAGAATGAGAGGGGATCTCATAGAAACATGTAAAATTCTGGCTGTACTGGACAGGTTAGATGCAGGAAGAATGTTCCCGATGTTGGGGAAGTCCAGAACCAGGGGATCACAGTCTAAGGATAAGGGGTAAGCCATTTAGGACCGAGATGAGGAGAAACTTCTTCACTCAGAGTTGTGAACCTGTGGAATTCTCTACCGCAGAGAGTTGTTGATGCCAGTTCATTAGATATATTCATGAGGGAGTTAGATATGGCCCTTATGGCTAAAGGGATCAAGGGGTATGGAGAGAAAGCAGGAAAGGGGTACTGAGGTGAATGATCAGCCGTGATCTTATTGAATGGTGGTGCAGGCTCGAAGGGCCGAATGGCCTACTCCTGACCTATTTTCTATGTTTCTTTTTTTGGGCAAGGTACCAAGTAGCAGGAAATTATACCCTAGTATGAGTCAGTGACATCAGGAAAGAAGGCAAGATATTTCTTAAAAACATATTTTAACTCTCAACCCAATTATTTTCAACATACAGTAAAAATATGAATGCATTATGAAGATGTATTAATAGCATTTTTATCCTCCTTGTGATGCTGACCTTTTTCACTCATCACTTTGTTACCATCTACTTATCAGGAAAATCTATTTATGGACTTTAAAATCATTCCATGGATCTTTATAATGTACCCTTTATTACTTGGATAGTTTTATGAAATATCATAAATCACACAATCAGATTCCTTCGGCTAGCAAATTAGCTTAACTAAGTCAGCAGGAATTTCCTCTGAGTCAGGAGGTTGTGGGATCAAGCCCCACACCAGGATTTGAAGGCATAATCTCAGCATACACTTTTCCAGGCTGCACTGTGAGTGCTCTGTTATCAAATGTGCTCTCCTCCACAGAGGACATTAACCTGCCTGTTACAGTGATTCATTTGTGCCTTAAAGATCACATGGCAAAACCAGGAGAGAAAAAAAAAAAGAGTTCTCTTCGTGTCCTAACAAATGTTGTTCCTTCAAATGTCATCAACAATAGATAATTTTTCTCATTGAATGAGAGTCAGAATGGAGTGGTGGCATATATGTGAATGCAGAAAGCATTCAAAACATAATTAGAGTTGAAAAGATTAATAGCTATGGAGGAATATGATATAGTAGTTAAATGGACATGTGATTTATGTTTGGACAAGACTGGGAACTTAATATTCCTGGTAATAACATTTTCAGGAGTGAATTGGAGGTAAAAAGGGGGCTGGATGGGTTGAGATGGCACTGTTAGCGAAGGATATTATCAAAACACTAGAATGCAAGGATGTCCTAAGCGGTTGTGTTAACTTTATCCATATGGATTCCATATTAAGAAATAGGAGGAGAAAAGGGTACAATTCTCAGTATGCATTACAGACCATCAAATAGTTGAGGTAGAATCAGCAGTTGAAAGAAAAATATAACAGGATAATGATATTGGGCATTTTTAAAACAATCCCAAGATACTGAAATAAACAACAAGAACTTGACTATATAGAGCCTTTAATGTAGTAAAAGGTCTCAAAGTGCTTCATGGGGATGTCATGAAACAATAATTGACACGGAGCCACACAATGGGAAATTAGGGCAAATGACAAAAAGCTTGGTCAAAGAGGTAGGTTTTCGGGAGCATCTTAAAGGAGGAACGAGAGCTATGAAGGGTTAAGGGAGGGCCGAGAGTGTAGGGCCGAGGCAGCTGAAGGCACGGTCACCAATGGTTGAACGATTAAAATCAGGGTAGCTCAAGAGGCCAGAAATTTTGGGGGAGTCGCGGGGAGGTTGGGACTTGAGCAGATTACAGTAATAGAGAGGGGTGAGGCCATGGAGGAATTTGAAAACAAGGATGTGAATTTTAAAATCGAAACGTTGCTTAACCGGAAGCCAATGTAGGTCAGCGAGCACAGCAGTGATAGGTGAACGGGATTTGGTGTGAGTTAGGACACGGGCAACCACGTTTTGGGTGACCTCAAGTTTACATAGGGTAGAACGTGGGAGGCCAGCCAGGAGTGCGTTGGAATAGTCAAGTCTAGATATAACAAAGGCATGGATGAGGGTAATGCATGTGGCCAAAATGGGGAATACTTTTTAGAATGCATTTGCACTGCTTCCTAGATCAGGATGTTTTTACTTCAACATTGAAATAAGTATTGCTTGATTTTGTCTTGGGAATTGAAGTGAGGCAAATAACTGATGTTGGGGAACAATTGACCTCATGACAATATAATTAGGTTCATTGAAAGAATAGACAAGGAAAATGAAGAGACAAAGATAAGATTGTTGGACTGGAAAAACGCAACGTTTAGAGAAGAAAGGATCTGGACAAAGTTACCTGCGCAGAAAAGTTAGCGAACAAGTCAACAGATTATCAATGGGAAATCTTGAAATACGAGATGTATGAAGCACAAAAATGTTCCTGTAAGGTAGAACGTGCGTACATCAAAGAGTATAGTCTGTAAAGAAATAGAGATTAAAACTAAGTTGAAACATAAAATGAAGGAATTTATAAAGTTGGGTCCAATAATGCTGAGGATAATCATCATGGAAAATAGAGAAAGTGTAGCAAGGAGGTGAAAAGGGAGATCAGAAGCATTAAAAGGGAAAATGAAAAAGACTAGCAGATAATATAAAAGGGAAATAAGGGCTTTTATACAAGTATAAAGTTAAAGTTAAAGAATAGCAAAAGAGTGTAGAACCACTCAGGGATGAAATAGGGAATCTAATTTTGCAGCATGAAGTTGTGGTTGAGATATTAGATAAATATTTTAATCTGTTTTTACAAATAATGGTGGAAGTGAAAACATAGCTGTACCTAGAGGAGAATGTGGAACAAATATTACAGCTAACTACAGAAAGAAAATTGGTTTTGAAAAGGTTAGTAAAACCAAAGACGGATAAATCACCGCGCCCTGACAGCATGTACCCAAGGCTGTTGAAAGTTGTCAGAGAGGAGACAGGAGAGGCTCTGGCACAGTTTTACAATGTCTAAATATTTAAATAGTTCTGGGTGACTGGAGAATGCATCATTCAAGGGAGAGAAGGGAAAAACAGGTAACTGTACAGTTAGTCTTGCATCAATTGTGGGCAAACTCTTAGAATCAATAATTCAAGAAAGTTTGTAAGAATTTAGAAAAGCATGGTATAGCCAAATGCAGCCAGTGTAGATTTGTTAAAGGAAAGTTGTTTTTGACAAATTGAAGAATTTTTTGTAATGACCAATTGGATAGATAAATTGCAAATAGATGTTATGTATATAGATTTTCAAAAGGTAATACACAAGAGGATTGCTAGAAGAATTCAGGTGTATGGTACGAGAAAAAATGTAGATAGAAAATAGGCCAATGGACATTTGTTTTAAAGTGTTAGAGTAAATGAGTGTTGCTCAGATTGGAGAAGGGCCAAAAGTGGTGTAACCCAATGCTCAATACTGGTATTAGTATAATTTTGGACTTGGGAATAGGGTACACAAACTGTGAAGAGAACTGTTAAGACTTCAGGAAGACATAGACGGGTTAACAGAATGAGCAGAAATAATTTAATATGGATAAATGGGATGTACTACACTTTAGTGGAAAAAACAATGAATGGAAGTATAGACACAATGGAAATCCAAGGGTTCAAATACACAATTCACTCAAAGATTTAATTACCTGCACTCGCACTTTCAAAAGGCCAATAGAATTTTGGGTTTTAAAAATAAACATTTGTACAAGAGTAAAGATGTAAACATTAATTTATAAAAACACTGTTTAGGTCATAATTAGAGTACTATACTTAGTTTTGGGCACTCCATAGAAGAAGGAGAAGGAGAAAGAGAAAAAAAGAGAGAGAGAGAGAGAGAGAGAGAGAAAAAAGAGAGAGCGAGAAAGAGAAAAGAGAGAGCGAGAAAGAGAAAAGAGAGAGCGAGAAAAAAAGAGAGCGAGAAAAAAAAGAGAGCGAGAAAAAAAAAGAGCGAGAAAAAAGAGAGCGAGAAAAAAGAGAGCGAGAAAAAAAGAGAACAAAAGAGAGCGAGAGAGAAAGAGAGAGAGAAAGAGAGAGAGAAAGAGAGAGAGAAAGAGAGAGAGAAAGAGAGAGAGAGAGAAAAAGAGAGAGAAAAAGAGAAAGAAAAAGAGAAAGAAAAAGAGAAAGAAAAAGAGAAAGAAAAAGAGAAAGAAAAAGAGAAAGAAAAAGAGAAAGAAAAAGAGAAAGAAAAAGAGAAAGAAAAAGAGAAAGAAAAAGAGAAAGAAAAGAGAAAGAAAAGAGAAAGAAAAGAGAAAGAAAAGAGAAAGAAAAGAGAAAGAAAAAAGAAAGAAAAAAAAAGAAAGAAAAAAAAGAAAGAAAAAGAAAAAGAAAAGAGAGAAAGAGAGAGAAAGAGAGAGAAAGAGAGAGAAAGAGAGAGAAAGAGAGAGAAAGAGAGAGAAAGAGAGAGAAAGAGAAAGAGAAAGAGAAAGAGAAAAAGAGAAAGAGAAAGAGAAAGAGAGAGAAAGAGAAAGAGAGAGAAAGAGAGAGAAAGAGAGAGAGAAGAGAGAAGAGAGAACAGAGAGAGATAACAGAAAGAACAGATGGTTTAACCTTCCACTGCCAGATTTGATTGATCACATTAAGCATTATTGGGTCCTGCTCTCCATTGCTAAAACTGCCCAATTAAGATCATCCAGGAAGTCAAAAAACAACACCCAGCTTCTCTTCTCCACCACAAACCGTCTTCTCAATCCATCCTCCCATGCCTCCTCCTCCCTCACTGCCAACAATAAGTGCGAGGAGCTCTTGGACTTTTCTTTTCAAAGATTGAAGCATCTGTTCAACTGCCCTCGTGACTTCCCTCCCTTCCTCTAGTCCAACCTCCTCGAAGGATTCCCCCCCTGCCCTAACCCTGAACTTGCATATTTCTCTACTGTCTCTCCTTTCTCCACGCATGCCCTCACCAAGCTCACCTTGTCGATAAGACCCACCTCGTGCTCTCTCAACCCTATTCCCACTAAACTGCTGACCATCCACCTTTCTTTCCTGGCTCCCATGTTAGCTGATATGGTTAACTGTTCTCTCTCCTCAGGTGCTGAACTCTCCTCTCTTTCAAATCTGTCATCATCACCACTCTCCTCAAAAAAACAACCTTGACGTCTCCATTCTTTAAACTAATCACCCCATCTCCAACCTCCCTTCCCTCTCCAAAGTCCTTGAACTTGTTGTCGCCTCCCAAATCCATGCCCATCCTTCCTCGTTTGAATCACTATAAATCAGGTCTCCACCCCTGCCACAGTACCAAAACAGCACAAATGTCATCCTAGTTGGCTGTGATAAAGGTAAACTCTCCCTCCTCGTCCTTCTCGACCGGTCTGCAGCCTTTGATACGGTTGACCACACCATCCACCTCCAAGGCCTCTCCACCATCGTCCAGCTGGGTGGGACTGCACTTGCCTGGTTCCATTCTTATCTATCTAGTTGTAGCCAAAGAGTCACTTGCAATGGCTTCTCTTCCTGCTCCTGCACCCTTAACTCTGGTGTCCTCCAAGGATCTATCCTTGGCCCCCTCCTATTTCTCATCTACATGCTGCCCCTCAGTGAGTAATTAAGAAGGCACAGCAAGTAATTAGGAACACAAATGGAATGTTGGCCTTTATTACAAGAGTGAAGAGAGTATAAAAGCAGGGAAGTCCTGCTACAACTATACAGGGTATTGGTGAGCCCATACCTGGAGTACTGCATACAGTTTTGGTCTCCTTATTTAAGGAGGGATATACTTGCATTAGAGACAGTTCAGAGAAGGTTCACGAGGTTGATTCCTGAGATGAAGGGGTTGTCTTATGAAGAAAGGTTGAGCAGGTTGGGCTGTACTCATTGGAGTTTAGAAGAATAAGGGTGATCTTATTGAAACATAGAAGATTCTGAGGGGGCTTGACAGTGTGGATGCAGAGAAGATGTTTCCCCTCATGGGGGAAATCTAGGACTAGGGTTCATAGTTTCAGAATAAGGGGTCACCCATTTAAAACGGAGATGAGGAGGAATTTCTTCTCTCAGAGGGTCATCAATCTTTGGAATTTTCTACCCCAGAGAGCAGTGGAGGCTAGGTCATTGAATATATTTAAGGTGGAGATAGACTGATTTTTGAAAGATAAGGGAGTCAAAGGGTTATGAGGTGCAGGCAGGGAAGTGGAGTTGAGTCCAAGGTCAGCTCAGCCATGATCTCATTGAATGGCGGAGCAGGCTTGAAGACCAAATGGCCTACTCCTGCTTCTATTTCTTATGTTCTTATGAAATCATTTTCCACAGGAAAATACCCAGTTCTATCTCACCTCGACCTCTCTTGATCCCTCCACTGTCTCTAAACTGTCAGACTGCCCGTCAGACATCCAGTACTGGATGAGCAGAAGTTTCCTCCAACTAAATATGGAAAGACCAAAGCCATTGTTTTCAGACCCTGCCATAAACTCCGTTCCCTAGCCATTGACTCCATCCCTCTCCTTAGCATCGGTCTAAGGCTGAACCACACTGTTCGCAACTTTGGTGTCATATTTGCCCCTGAAATGAGCTTCTGACCACATATCCACGCTGCAACTAAGACCACCTATTTCCATCTCCGTAACGTCGCCCGTCTCCCCCTTGCCTCAGCTTACCTGCTGCTGAAACCCTCATCCATGCCTTTGTTAATTCTACACTTGACTATTCCAACGCACTCCTGGGCAGCCTCCTTAGTTGTACCCTCCATAAACTTGAGGTCATCCAAAGCTCTGCTGCCCATGTCCTAACTCTCACCAAGTCCCGCTCATCCATCTCCTCTGTGCTCACTAACCTATATTGGCTCCCAGTTAAGCAACGCTCCAGGATAAGCAATGCTCGATTTAAAAATTCTCATCCTGGTTTTCAAATACCTCCTTGGCCTCGCCCCCTCCTCATCTTTAATCCCGTCTAGCCTTGCAATCCCCTGAGATCACGGCGCTCCGCCATTTCAGGCTTCTTGAGCATCCCTGATTTTAATAACTCCACCAATGGCAGCCGTGTCTTCAGCTGCTAGGCCCTAAGCTCTGGAATTCCCTTGCTAAACCTCTCCACCTTTCTACCTCTGTTTACTTCTTTGAAGATGCTCCAAAACCTACCTCTTTGACCAAGCTTTAGGTCATCTGCCCCAATATCTCCTTATGTGGCTCTGTCAAATTTGGCTTGATAACACTTCTGTTAAGCGCTCTGGGAAGCCTTACTACGTTAGAGGAACTATATAAATGCAAATTCTTATTGTTGTTGAAAGAAGGAGCATTTCTTTAATGCCTTTCATAACCTCAGGACATCCCAAAGCAATTCACAGCAAAATTAAGCATTTTTGACTTGTAGTCACTGTTGTTTTGTCAGAAAACACAGCAGATAATTTGTGCACAATAAGGTCCACAAATAACAAATGACCAGATAATCAACAACAACTTTCATTTATATAGCACCTTTAACATGGTAAAACATTCCAAGGCGCTTCACAAGGATGTTATCAAACAATTTGAATCGAACCACACGAGATAATATTCGGGCAGATGACCAAAAGCATCTCAAAGAGGTCGGTTTTAAGGAGAGTCTCAAAAGAAGGAGAGAGGTAGAGAGCAATATTACTTCTGATTTTTATTTGTACTGGGCAGGCAACAAACTCCTCTGAGCACGACTTTTATGTCCATGGGCAGTTAACAACAACAACATCAACAACAACGCCCTACCAAACAACAGCAGCAACAGAAAATGCAGATCTTTCATTATTTTTGTTCATTGTGCTGAAGCTGGGGTTGTTCTTCATATAGCAGAGAAGGTTAAGAGAGGATTCAATAGATGTGTTCAAAACTTTGAGGGGTTTTGATAGTGAATATAAGGAGAAGCTC
The DNA here is from genome assembly GCF_044704955.1 of Pristiophorus japonicus. Lineage (NCBI taxonomy): Eukaryota > Metazoa > Chordata > Chondrichthyes > Pristiophoridae > Pristiophorus > Pristiophorus japonicus. Next base: position 158,906,532 of record NC_091978.1, on the reverse strand, counting down.
TTTCCACTGGCAGGAGGGTCGGTAACCAAAGGACACAGATTTAAAGAAAGAAAAAGGAAGACTTGAATTTAGACAGCTTCTTTCATGACCACCACACGTCCCAAAGCATTTTACATCCAATGAAGTACTTTTGAAGTGTACTCACTGTTGTAATGTAGGAAACACAGCAGCCAATTTGCACACAGCAAGCTCCCACAAACAGCAATGTGATAATGACTAGACAATCTGTTTTTGTTATGTTGATTGAGGAATAAATATTGGCCAGGACACTGGGGATAACTCCCCCGCTCTTCTTCAAAATAGTGCCATGGGATCTTTTATGTCTACCCAAGAGCAGACGTGGGCCTCGATTTATCGCCTCATTCGAAAGGCAGCACCTCTGACAGTGCAGCACTCTCTCAGTACTGCACTGGTGAGTCAGCCTGGATTTTGTGCTCAAGTCTCTGGGGGCGACAGTGCTACCAACTGAGCCACAGCTCTAAATCCCACTCAAACTTGCATAATAAGTGAAAAGTAAAGTTGCAACACCACCAAAATTAAATGAATGTACATCATTAAAAGAACATTTTATGCAATATTCTTCAACCATATAAATTTTGATCTAGCACTTCCTTTATTTATCTGTCTGGAAAAAGTACTTGAGAAACTAATGGGACTAAAAGCTGACAAATCCCCTGGACCAGATGGCCTACATCCTCCAGTTCTAAAAGAGGCTGCTGCAGAGATAATGGGTATATTGGTTGTGATCTTCCAAAATTCCTTAGTTTCAGGAACAATCCCAGTAGATTGGAAGATAGCAAAATGTAAGGGGTCAGCCATTTAAGACTGAGATAAAGAAGAATTTCTTCACTCAGAGGGTTGTGAATCTTTGGAATTCTCTACCCGATAGGGTTGTGGATGCTGAGTCATTGAGTATATTCAAGGTGGAGATGGATAGATTTTAATGGTTAGATTTTTTGGATGCTAGAGGAATCAAGGGATATATGGATATGGCAGGAAAGTGGATTTCTTATTGAATGGTGGAGCAGGCCCTACTCCTGCTCCTAATTCTTATGTTCATAAGAAACAAATAAAAATCAGGGATGCACAAGAGGCCAGAATTGCACAGTGCAGAGATCTCAGAGGGTTGTAGGGCTGGAGCATTTTAGAGATATGGAGCGGTGAGGCCACTTGGGATTTGAAAATAAGAGTGAGAATTTTTTTTTAAAATCGAGGCTTCATGATGTTTGTTGAGTTATAAAGTTAGTCAGGACACTGATAATTTCCCTGCTTCTCTTCAAATAGTGCCATGAAAACCTCTGTTTCTACCTTGGTTTAATATTTCATCCAAATGATAACGATGAATTTATACAAAACATTGATTAGGTCATAATTAAGAGTACTGCGTGCAGTATTGGATGTTGCATTATAAAAAGGACATTAAAGCCATAAAGAACCAATAGTGCAGATTCACCAGGATGATGCTAGGGATGGGAAATTGTAATTACAAGAGAATTGAGATATTAGAACTATTTCCACCAGAGCAGAGAAGGCTGTAGAGATTTAATGGATATTGTTAAATTATGAATTTTGATACAATTAATAGGGATGGACTATTTCCTCTGTTTGGGTAGTCAGTGATGACGGGTCATCAATTTAAAATAACTAGGTGCGGCAAGAAAGATGAGGAAAATTATTTTTACGCAGAGTGTTATCGGAGCATAAAATACATGGAGAGTGATTGAGGCAGAAACCACTACATGTTTTAAAGGAAAACTGGATAAGTATTTGAAGCAGGTGGAAGGTACAGCACTGTGGCGAGAGTGGGGCAGTTGGATTAGTTTTGAATTGCTCCATCAAAAAAACAGCAAAAGCAAATGGTCTCCAACTTGTCATCATCATAGGCTGTCCCTCAGAATCGAGGAAGACTTGCTTCTACTCTTAAAATTAGTTCTTAGGTGGCTGAACAGTCCAATACGAGAGCCACAGTCGAACAACTGGTCTTGTTCTGCTGTTTGTGGTACATTCTTATGTGCAAAATGGCTGCTGTATTTGTCTACACAAAGTAATTCATTTTGTGAAGCACTTTGAGATACTTTAGAGAGATGTTATATAACTTAAATTGTATTCATTTTTTTTGCATCACAAACTTGCTGATCTATCACCTCAGAATTAAAAAAAAGTAAACAGATTTGGATACGGTGATACATCTGACTACACCCCGGCTCAATAAACTATAAAACATTCTCAAAATGAAATAATGTTTTTAATTATTCAACTCCCCAAAAAATGAATCTAATTGCCGGGAAATGTTAAAGTTTATTTTACTTCTGTATAGTATAAACACCAACGTATAATTTAAAAGTTTAAACTAGTCCTAGCAGCCCAAACAAATCCAATCGAACGTTATATAGCTACACAAATTTAAATACAAGTACTTATGTGTAAAATGGATACTCGCAAGAAAACAGTTGTCACCCACGAATTAAAGATCGATTTCACACGTTACAGGCAGTTAATATGTCAGTCGTGCGTCTCAATCTCTCTTTACAAGGACACCATGGCAATGTGATTGGCATTCAGATCGCACCAACTGCTCTGATGTCTTCCAGTTGTACTGGAATTTCCGTGATCAAGAAGTTACTTGTTCTGGTGAAATATTTTCTATGTCTTTCGCAAATTCCCTTCCTTTACATAAAATAAATCCATTTATATCCCACTTGTAAACGGGTATTTCGTAACACAGAAAGAAACACAGTTAAAGCGCGTCTATGTACACGTTCTTCCTTATCAGTTCATCGTGAAACACTTCCTGCAGCGGGGGCGGGGGGCACGAAATATGATCTGGTTTCTAACATAAACCCAAAACGGTGAGGAAACGCAAGTCGCCCAAGTTATCCCATATCATGTCAATTCGCTTCAGAGCGAAGATCTAACTCCTAGTGAGATTAACGTCCACTTCCTGTATTTCGGCAATCACTCTAATCCTCCGTCTATAATTTAACTCCACTCTCTAGCCTGCTGTCTAACGATTCATTTCTTCCAATATCTGTTGCTTGCAAAATAAAGAAAGCGATACACACTTTTTCTAGGTGTTGTTACCGAGGATTGGTGTCGCTTCAGAGTGACCGGTTGGGACACGCCATGTTCGCAGACACTTGTTTTTGGAGTGCAATCTGCCCGCGCGCTGCCCAGGTGTGCGAGCATTCCGTGCGCTCCCCTCACTTACCTGCCCATGCAGCAACTCTCGTGCTTCGCAGCCGCTCCGTGCACATCAACACGAAACCTCCGCTTTCCGCCTCGGCTTAGCTGGACACTTCACTCCCCCAACCTGCCACAGCGAGTGCATCAGAACACAACACAAAGCCACAAATATACGCAACCAAGTAGAGCACGCTGGGACAAACTGTTCTTGGAAGGCTCGGCAAAGAAAAGCAGAAATTCAACAATTTCCTTCAAGCTGGAAATCGAGTTCTTTCAAAGAAAGTGCTTACATCATTACGTAAAAGGAAGTATGCAGTGCATAATAAAGATATACAGTATTGGTCAAAATTAACTCTGTCGGACTGATAGTACCGTATATGTAATCATCATCATCATAGGCAATCCCTCAGGGGATGACTTGTTTTCCAGAGGATGAGTTCACAGGTGCTTCAAGGAAGGACCCAATATTCCAGGTCCCCAATCACATCCTGGAGGGTGGAAGATGCCTCTGCTTGGATTTTTTTAACGTGTGCACATCAGCCACCACACGGGCTTGACAGAGCTAGGTCTTGGTCCAGTGGCAAGGATTACCCAAGACAACTGGAGACCAGCTCTGCTGCACGGACCAAGCGCGCACACATATAGCAGTGTGGGCTGGCTCGTGCTGCCCCTGGGCCCTTGCCTCTTCTGGGCCCCAGACTCACGACTTTCCTTCTACAAACTCTTGCTGCTCCTTCGCCCCTCTTGCTGTGCCTGCCCGCACTGCAATCAGCGACCTGACTTTGCTCCCTCTGATGGCCCCAGCCTGCTGATGGTCTTGCAGACTGGGACCGGGACCGGGCCGGGCCGTATATGTAATATCATCATCATCATAGGCAGTCCCTCGGAATCGAGGAAGACTTGCTTTCACTCTTAAAAGTGAGTCCTTAGGTGGCTGTACAGTCCAATATGAGAACCACAGTCCCTGTCTCAGGTGGGACAGTCGTTGAGGGAAAGGTTGGGTGGGACAGGTTTGCCGCACGCTCTTTCCGCCGCCTGCGCTTGATGTCTGCATGTTCGCGGCGATGAGACTCGAGGTGCTCGGTGCCCTCGCGGATCACTTCCTCCACTTAGGGCGGTCTTTGGCCAGGGATTCCCAGGTGTCAGTGGGGATGTTGCACTTTTTCAGGGAGGATTTCAGGGTGTCTCTGTAACGTTTCCTCTGCCCAACTTTGGCTCGTTTGCCGTGAAGGAGTTCTGAGTAGAGTGCTTGCTTTGGGAGTCTTGTGTCGGGCATGCAAACTATCTGGCCTGCCCAGTGGAGCTGATCAAGTGTGGTCAGTGCTTCAATGCTGGGGATGTTGGCCGGGTGGAGGACGCTAATGTTGGTACGTCTGTCCTCCCAGGAGATTTGTAGGATCTTGCAGAGGTATCGTTGGTGATATTTCTCCAGCAACTTGAGGTGTCTACTATACATGGTCCATGTCTTTGAGCCATACAGGAGGGCAGGTATTACTACAGCCCTGTAGACCATGAGCTTGGTGGCAGTTTTGAGAGCCCAGTCTTCAAATATTCTTTTCTTCAGGCAGCCGAAGGCTGCACTGGCGCACTGGAGGCGGTATTGAATCGCATCGTCAATGTCTGCTCTTGTTGATAATAGGCTCCTGAGGTATGGGAAATGGTCCACGTTATCCAGGGCCGTGCTGTTGATTTTGATGACTGGGGAGCACTGCTGTGCGGCAAGGTCAGGTTGGTGGAGGACCTTTGTCTTACGGATGTTTAGCCTAAGGCCCATGCTTTCGTACGCCTCAGTAAATATGTCGCCTATGTCCTGGAGTTTAGCCTCTGTATGTGCGCAGACGCAGGCGTCGTCCATGTACTGTAGCTCGATGACAGAGGTTGGGGTGGTCTTGGACCTGGCCTGGAGACAGCGAAGGTTGAACAGGTTCCCACTGGTTCTGTAGTTTAGTTTCACTCCAGCGGGGAGATTGTTGACTGTGAGGTGAAGCATGGCAGTGAGGAAGATTAACAAGAGCGTTGGGGCGATAATGCAGCCCTGTTTGACCCCAGTCCGGACGTGGATTGAGTCTGTAATGGATCCGTTGGTAAGGATCAAGGCCTGCATGTCTTTGTTGAGCAGGCGGAGGATGGTGACGAACTTTTGGGGGCATCCAAAATGGAGGAGGACGCTCCATAGACCCTCGTGGTTGACAGAGTCAAAGGCCTTTGTAAGGTCGAAGAAGGCCATGTATAAGGGCTAGCACTGTTCCCTGCATTTTTCCTGCAGCTGTCGCGTTGCAAAAGAAACCCACACTGTGACTCCGGGAAGAGCTCCTCAGCCACAGGAAGAAGACAGTTGAGAAGGACTCTAGCGACGACTTTCCCAGTGGCTGATAACAGGAAGATTCCTCTGTAGTTGCCGAAGTCGGACTTGTCCCCTTTTTTAAAGATGGTCACAATCACTGCATCTCTGAGATCTCCCGGCATGCGCTCCTCCCTCCAGATGAGAGCGATGAGGTCATGTATTCGCACCGGTAGTGCCTCTCCGCCATACTTCAGTGCCTCCATCCGTTCCCATAACCTTGTTGTTCTTAAGCTGTCTTATGGCCTTTTCTACCTCATGCAGCGTTGGGGGTCTCACTGAGGTGGTGGTGAGTAGCATGCTGCGGGATGGAGTTGAGAACACTCGAGTCAAAGGCAGAGTCTCGGTTGAGGAGATCTTCGAAGTGCTCCTTCCAGCGGGTCCTGACTGCCTCGGTATCCTTGATGAGTGTTTCCCTGTTCTTGACCAGCAGAAGGGTGGGGCCTTGGGTGTTTGGACCGTAGGTGGCCTTGACTGCGATGAAGAATCCTTGCACATCATGGCTGTCAACCAGCTGTTGTATCTCCTCTGCTTTCTCCATCCACCACCTGTTCTTTAGGTCCTGGATTTTTTGTTGGACCTCAGCCTTGAGCCGTCTGTAATGCTGCTTTGCTGCTCCAGAGTTGAGTTGTTGTTTAAGGCTCAAAAATACCCTGTGCTTGCGATCTATTAGCTCTTGGATCTCCTGATCATTCTCATCAAACCAATCCTGGTGTTTCCTAGTCGAGTGACTGAGCGTCTCTTTGCAGGCACTGGTTATGGAGACCTGGAGGGCACACCAAGCGCTGTGGGTGTTCTGCATATCTGAATCATCAAGGCACGCCAGGTTAGCTGTGAGGCACTGACTGTATAAGGCTCTCTTAGCTGGGTCTTTAAGTGCCCCGGCATTGACATTTTTGTGGCACTGCTTCTGCTGCCCCCTCCACTTTGGGGCTATGTTGATGTCAATGACGCATCGGATTAGGTGGTGGTCCATCCAGCAGTCGTCGGCTCCTGTCATGGCATGGGTGATGCGCACATCCTTGCGTTCCCTGGCTCGGACAATAACATAGTCAAGCAGGTGTCAGTGTTTGGAGCGAGGGTGTTGCCACGATGCCTTGTATTTGTCCTTCTCGCGGAATAAGATGTTGGTGATGAGAAGTTCATGTTCTGGACATTTTGTCAGGAGTAGGGTACTGCTGGAGTTGGCTTTCCCGACCCCCTCTCTGCCAATCATGCCTCCCCAGAGGGCTGTGTCCTTGCTGACCCTGGTGTTGAAGTCACCGAGGAGGATCAATTTGTCGTCTGCGGAGACGTGGGACAGGGATTTTTCAAGGTTGGAGTAGAAACCCTCTTTGGTCTCATCTGTTGCATCAAGTGTTGGGGCATATGCACTGAGACTCTGGTGCATTGATTCCAGGATAGGGAGAGTGGAAGAGTCATGTGGCATTCGTTAACTCCACAGGGGGAGTCTTTGAGGCAGTCGACGAGCTCATTTTTGATGGCGAAGCCGACTCCGTGGAGGCGACGTTCTTCCTCTGGTTTCCCTTTCCAGAAGATGATGCAACCTCCACCTTGTTCCTTGAACTGATCTTCCCCTGCCCGCTGGGTCTTGCTGAGGGTGGTGATGTTGATAGCAAAGCGTCTAAGTTCCCAGGCAACTATGGCGGTGCGGCGTTCCGGCCTGTCGCTGTTGGACTTATCCATGAGGGTCTTGACATTCCAGGTTCCACTTCATGTTAGAGGAGTGGAAGAAGCCTGTGTGTGAATTCTTTTAACGTGGGGTGGTCATTACACACCGACTACCACACGGGCTTAACTGAGCAAGGTCTTGGTCTAGTGGCAAGGGGATCCAAAACGACTGGAGACCAGGCACTGCTATATGGGCCTAGTTGCCTACGGCGAGATGTTGGCCACAGGCTCGGCGCTGAGTAGCGCCCTTGATGGTAGGTGGTCCAAGGCTTGGTTGAGGCAGGCATTGAGAGGGTCAGTGGCCCACTGGGGTTCAGAGTGGGAGGTCAGGGGGGTCACAGCCATGATGCTCACCACGTGCTGGGGGAGGAGAAGGAGAGCTCCGGTCGTCGCTGAAGGAGAAGGAGGTCACCTGTGGGGAAGGAGAGGTCCAGCCGTCATCGAAGAGGTCCAGACACTGTCGTGGAGGAGAGGCCCGATCGCCGCTGGAGGAGTGAAGGCCCGCCAGTGGAGGGGTGATGGATCGTCACTGGAGGAGTGAAGGCCCTCCGCTGGAGGGGTGGTGGCCCGCCGCTGGAGGGGTGATGGCCCACGGCTGGAGGGGTGATGGCCCGCCATTGGAGGGGTGATGGCCCTGTATATGTAATATACTGTGTGATAGAAACCACCAAGGGTTAGACTTTCCATTGGGTTCATCCCGCTACCACCCAGTTACCGCCCATTTAACCGCTAAGGTTTAGTCTAACACCCATATTTGATTAAAAATGGAAACGAATGCCCAATTATCGCCCATTTATTGCCGGCTTAAGTTTCGGCATAAAGTTAATGCCGAGAATTAGATGAACCGCTGGGTTAAGGTCAGGCGAGTGCAGCTTTTTTTGGGCGAGCGATCATTTGGGCAGGATATGGGCAAGATGCTAAAAGTAACGCTCAGCGACATTCTGGGCAGTCGACTGTTTATAATGGAAACTAATGCCCAAATACCGCCCAGAATGTCGCCAAGCGTTACTTTTGGCATCTTGCCCATATACCACTCAAATGATCGCCCGCCCAAAAAAACGCTCAAAAAAAGCTGCACTCACCTGACCTTAACCCAGCGGTATTGATGCCATTTTGTAATTTGGAGGACTGTTCATAAAAGGCTGCTTCAAGTTATTATTACTATTACTATTACTATTACACAGCACAATACAACACACACAGCAGAACACACAGACAATCCCCAATTAGACATCCCATGCTATTCATCGTTAATGTTATAAGCTAATATGCTTCGTATGCAATTGAATGCATGGTTATATCTACCGTCTGAGAATAACTTTAATAAGATCGAGGTTAGGATTAAACGCATGACACCAAGATTACCAGCCTAACTACAATCCGGCAGATCTACATTTAAATTAATCATTGCATCATTACAATTTATTAAATAAATTTAACACTTACTCTGCTGGAATCAATGTGGTCGTTCCAGCGCTTGCGGCAGTGGTTAGGGCTCTTTCACTTCATGTGTGGTTGAGGACACCATTTCTGCGATCTCGCACCAGATCCTTTGGTACACCCTGGGGGGGTGGTTTCCCACGACCACCCCGGGTCAATTGGGCCCATCGGTTTTCTACCTCGGAGACCAGGGCAGCATTGGCCTCCTCAGTGAAGCGCTTTGTGCGCCTTCGTCCACCCATCTCCTCTCCCAGCTCACCCACTTCGGCCACCTCCTCCACTTCTACATCATTCATAATAACTTCCTCAACACTATCAATATTCTCCATTTCTTCAATAATACTCATACAAACAATACTCGACACCAGCTTCTGTAATCAGCTCCTCTCTCTCCTCTCTCACTCTCTTCTGTACATGTGCAGATGACCCCTGACCTCCCGAATCGTAGGAAAAGCCCGTTGCTATGGAAGATAACCTTGCACGATGGAATAAATTGCTAATGCCCATTTCACATTGCTACGGCTAATGCCCAAATAAAAAAGTGGAAACTAGCAAGTTTGCAAATGGACGATATTCTGGCGATCACGAAAAAAAATATGATCACTAAAGCTGGAAATTTTCGCCCATTTTGGGGCAATCTAGACAACAATGCAAAGTCTAGCCCCAAGTGTCACTATTTAGGCCAGTGTTTTTTCAAACATTTCTGTTGTCAGGAGCTACCTGAAATATTGACACACTCCTGGGAAACAACTGTCCAAACCTCCAAAAGATGGTATCAATTATCCAAAAAAACACAATGCTTTCGCTGCATAGACCTTTTGTATTATAGGGTACAGCAACATAAATAATGTGCTGGTAAGTCGACAAATATAGAAAAATGCAAACATCGGTTGCCTCAAATACCGCTCTTAAAAATAAACATATATATTTAACTATGTTTGCAATCTGTGCCCCCGTGTTACTAGCGGTGAAATGACGAGTTGGCTCTCCCCCAATTAGAAATTGACTCAAGAGTAGCCAAACTAATTCGACTTAGGTTTGATATCATAACACCCAAGCTTTGGCTAATAAAATCACAAACCTATTTATAAATAAAAGGAAGCCACCCCATACTTTTTAAATAAAATGTTATCAGCTATACGAAGCAATAATAATTTATTCAAATTATTTATTTTTAGTATTTATTTTCATTCCTGGTAAATGTTTTGCTTGTGAAAGTGAGGATTTTTATTGATTGACAGTGGGTTACTTTCCCCTTTTTTGCACCTCAAACTGTCACTGGATATATATAAAACCTTAGAAGAGCACTCCTACTGCACAAGCTTGATATTCTAAAATATTACACCAGCCATTATTATAGCCTTTCTGATTACATTGCAAAATTTGGTCAGTTTTCTGTATGGATTCATACCCACAATTGAAGCTGCCCAAACCCATTTGATTTAGGAATCTCACAGTAAACAGAGCTAAAAGGCTCTCACAAGAACAGTCTGGGCTGGATTTAAAGGCAAACCCCAGAGACATGGTAACCCATTAATGCCATTTTTATATTGTCAGTCATGGCTCCAAGAGAGCAAAGTAAAGTGGAGGTCTATGAGGACCACTCTTCTTGTTTTTACTTGTAGTGTGTCACCGGTCCCCATTGAACTCATTGGAGCCAGTATTTTGCATTGCCACCAACAGCAGCTGTCAGGACCCACAACATTTGAGATTCTGACACCGTTGGAGGTACAGAATTCAACTCCTTTATATTGTCAAGTGCCACCAGCAGTGGAAATATCACGTGGGGGCCAGTAATAGCAAATTAACAAACTAAAACTACTATGAGTTGGTTAACATTTAATTAACAAAGTTACATTTTGAATGTAAATGAAACTCAATAAATTGGCTAACAGTCTGGGACAATATAATTTGTCTTGCGAATCAAGTATGGGTTTCACAAAGCAGTTTGCACATGAGGTTTATCTGCAACTTTTTGTTTGCATTTGCATTGCAAAGAATACATTGCATTTCACACACAGTCCTGTATTGTAGCTTTGCAATTAGAGTATGTAGCCATAATTACTCTGCATTTATGTAATAGGTGGAAATTTCCTGCAAGACTTTACTTATCTCTGTCTACACATTTCTGACTGTTTCCATGTTTTGCAGTTGTATGTATAATATTAGGAGGATCCTCAAGAAGAGTACTAATTTGTGTGCATTGCTTTTTATTTATCTACCACTCGTAGTTATTGTGAGATTTAGCTATGGCACAATTAATATTTAAAATGTTTTGGGCCTAACTCTCCTTCCAATTTGACATTGTACATACCTAATTCAAATTTGTGATATTATGCCACTCAATGAAATGTTAGATATACAATGACCTGGATTTCGCGGTCAGTGCCAGCGTGACGAAGCTCGCCGCTGAGCTCGAATAAAGCTGCCCACAAAGATCTAGCGATCTCTGTGGTGTGGATTTCACCTTTCCCAACATTAATTTAATTCTGACAGCAACTCTCAGGGATCTCCAGTGTCCAGTAACAGTGATGCCATCAGGCTAAGCGGCCAATCACATTGAAGAATTCTTAGAGACAGCAAACCAGGAAATAAAATTCACTGATTATCTTTCACTTCTGAATAATTTTACAGAGAGCAAAATAAAGATTGGAACATCTATATAGGGTTAAGATAGAAGCTGAAACATCATAAATATACATTCATTATCTTTTAATACAATGCAAATCTGTGGAATTTTTATCATAATAGAGTGATTTGACATTCCACAAATATAAATTTATTTTTTCAGGACCAGAGTGGTTGTTCAGCAGTAGCTATAACTCAGTACACTGTTAAAAACCCAGTTATCCTTCATTCAACAAGGTTTAACTTTTGGGGGGGGGTGGGGGGGAGGGGATTTTCAGTAAAATTAGAGCATAAAAAGTGGAAGTTAATGAGAACATAAGAACATAAGAAATAGGAGCAGGAGTAGGCCATATGGCTCCTTGAGCCTGCTTCGCCATTTAATACGATCATGGCTGATCCGATCATGGACTCAGGTCCACTTCCCTGCCTGCTCCCCATAACCCCTTATTCCCTTATCACTTAAGAAACTGTCTATCTCTGTCTTAAATTTATTCAATGTCCCAGCTTCCACAGCTCTCTGAGGCAGTGAATTCCACAGATTTACAACCCTCTGAGAGAAGAAATTCCTCCTCATCTTAGTTTTAAATGGGCGGCCCCTTATTCTATTATGCCCCCTAGTTCTAGTCTCCCCTATCAGTAGAAACATCATCTCTCCATCCACCTTGTCAGGCCCCCTCATAATCTTATACGTTTCAATAAGATCATCTCTCATTCTTCTGAATTCCAATGAGTAGAGGTCTAACCTACTCAATTTTTCTTCATAAGTCAACCCCCTCATCTCCGGAATCAACCTAGTGAACCTTCTCTGAACTGCCTCCAAAGTAAGTATATCTTTTCGGAAATATGGAAACCAAAACTGTACACAGTATTCCAGGCGTGGCCTCACCAATACCCTGTATAACTGTAGCAAGACTTCCCTGCTTTTATACTCCATCCCCTTTGCAATAAAGGCCAAGATTCCATTGGCCTTCCAGATCACTTGCAGTACCTGCATTCTAACATTTTTTGTTTCATGCACATGAACCCCCAGGTCCCGCTGTACTGCAGCACTTTGCAATTTTTATCCATTTAAATAATAACTTGCTCTGATTTTCTTTCTACCGAAGTGCATGACCTCACACTTTCCAACATTATACTCCATCTGCCAAATTTTTGCCCACTCATTTAGCTTGTCTATATCCTTTTGCAGATTTTTTGTGTCCTCCTCACACATTGCTTTTCCTCCCATCTTTGTATCGTCAGCAAACTTGTCTACATTACACTCGGTCCTTTCTTCCAAGTCGTTAATTAAGATTGTAAATAGTTGGGGTGCCAGCACTAATCCCTGCGGCACCTCACTAGTTACTGATTGCCAACCTAAGAATGAACCATTTATCCCGACTTTCTGTTTTCTGTTAGTTAGCCAATCCTCTATCCATGCTAATATATTACCCTCAACCCCGTGAACTTTTATCTTGTGCAGCAACCTTTTATGTGGCACCTTGTCAAATGATTTCTGAAAGTCCAAATACACCACAGCCATGAGTTCCCCTTTATCCACCCTGTTTGTTACATCCTCAAAGAATTCTAGCACATTTGTCAAACATGACTTCCCCTTCATAAATCCATGCTGACTCTGCCTGACCGAATTTTGCTTTTCCAAATGTCCTGCTACTGTTTCTTTAATAATGGACTCCAACATTTTCCCATCCACAGATGTTAGGCTAACTGGTCTATAGTTTCCTGCTTTTTGTCTGCCTCCTTTTTAAATAGGGGTGTTACATTTGCAATTTTCCAATCTGCTGATACCTCCCCAGAATCCAGGGAATTTTGGTAAATTACAACCAATGTATCCACTATCCCTGCCATTACTTTGCTTAAGACCTTAGAATGCAAGCCATCAGATCCAGGGGATTTATCTGCCTTTAGTCCCATTATCTTATGAGTGCCACCTCCTTAGTGATTGTGATTGTGATTGTGTCCTCCCCCCCTATAGCCCCTTGACTATCCACTGTTGGGATATTTTTAGTGTCCTCTACCGTAAAGACTGATACAAAATATTTGTTCAGAGTTTCTGCCATCTCCATGTTCCCCATCGCTAATTCCCCGGTCTCCTCCTCTAAGGGACCAACATTTACTTTAGCTACTCTTTTCCTTTTGATATACCTATTCTGTTCAGAATAAATCCACAGGACTATCGCAAGCTCAAACTGTTGTGACCTTGGTCTCTTTATTTCAGACTCTAGAGTGAGGAAGCAGCATGGTGAGTCACCTTTTATACCTGCTTGCCCCAGGGCGCACAGGTGAACCTTAGGTCTCCCACAGGTGAGCGCCCTTGTGGCAAATCTTACATTTGGGTAAGGTCTACATACATACATAACATCACTCCCCCCCCACCCCCCCAAAGTCTTATTGTGCAAGTTATTTGCAAGTTAAGGCGATCTGGCTCCCCGTGCCCCCGGGTCGATCGCCTGGGTTGAAGTCCTGACATGGTGGGTTCATCCTCGTGGTTGACGGCGAAGTTGATCATGTTGGTGGGTCGCTGGGGGCCAGGGCCTTTCACAGTGGTTCCTGGTTATCTGTAGTTCGCAGTTTGGTCGTGTCCAAATACTTTACTTGTTAGCCCAGTACATGGTTTCACAATCAAACGCTCCGTTTTCATCACATACACTCCATTCCCCTCCTTGGCTAATGCGATGTTAGTGGCCCAACTGGGACCCTGAACATGGTCTGCGTCACTTATTCTGATGTTGCGTGCAGGGGCAGTGCACTAATGGAGCATTCTCTGCTGATGGCATACGGAAAACTCAGTTCTGAGTGATTCAGTTTGGTGATTGCGTAACACCCAGGATAGCCGTGGATAGGGAGTCTACCGTGACACACGTGGTGCTGGGTTTAGTGATTTGGGCATTGACCCTGAGGTCAGACGAGCCCAGGATGGCCGCAATGGCCTTGAGACTGACTTTCGGTAGTGGTGGGAGGCCTAGTGGTCCCCGTGGATATTGGGCCATAGTATGGGGGCCCCGGACCACCGACTGCGTGTAGCCGCCTTGCCTTGCTTTGCAACGTTGGGCTAGGTCTATCGTCTTTTTGGCAGATAGGTTACCACATCCCATCGAGCAGTTCACCTTTGGCAGGCGGTAACATGAGATCCTGGCTGGTCCAGGTCCTAAGCTGGGGGGCCGTTACGGTTGACCCCTCTCTTTCTAGCACTTCCACGACTGCGAGTGGGTCTGCAAGCTGCGCCGTTTCCACCCCAGGGTGAGCAACGGTGGCCAACTGAAAGCATGGGTGCCGCACTCTGTGCCTGGCCCGTGGCGGATCATGTTACAGTGCACAGACAGTGTTGGACATTCTCGAAACAATGCATCGATAATGGTGCCTCTGCTCTCCCAAGCTTGTGGGATGAGCAGCTTGTCAGACTCGGGCATATATTGGGACACTCTTTGGTACGTCTCTATAGTCCCGTGAAGACAGGCTGCTGCTTTGTTTAACTTATTTGATACATGTTCAATCGTTTGGGCCTCGCCCGCTCCTTTTGCTTGCTGCACAACACTCCCGACCCCCGTGCGGTAACATCTCACTTGCTATGAATGCTTTGTTGGATACATACACAACTGGTTGGGGTTCGCCCGCTACTTTGGCTTGCTGTACAACACACCTGACCCCATGTGATAACACATCACTTGCTACAAGTACTTTGTCAGATACATATACGACCGGTTGGTGTTCGCCCACTACTTTGGCTTGTTGTAAGGTACCCTCAACCCCATACGATGGTACATCATTGGCCGCGAAAGACCACTCGCATGGGTTACATGGTACACACAATTTATTTGAGCGTGATGGGTTCCTGGCTTTCACCGCGACCGCCCCTTTACCTTTGCCCCGAACCCAGTTGTCTTCCTTGCTGGGCGACACATTCCTCCGTTCCGTTGCGATGACCTTCCGTGGTCTGGACGCTCTCTTGTCCCGTGGTCTGGATGCTCTCTCATCCCGTGGTCTGGACGCTCTCTTGACCCGTGGCCTGGACGCACTCTCATCCCGTGGTCTGAACATACCTTCGTCCTGTGGTCTGGACGCTCTCTCATCCTGTGGTCTGGACGCACCTTCGTCCCGTGATCTGGACGCGTTCTCGTCCCGTGGTCTGGACGCCCTCTCGTCTGTGTCCGTGATGCCGACTGCCGTGGTCTTCCTTCCCAGGTATTTTGCCTCTGGCGTCGGGAAGACGCATTTGGATCATTTCGGCCAGAATCCCACTCCGCATGGTCGACCTGTAACCTCTTCCAGCGTCGCGAAGGGGTCGTCAGCATCGGGTGGTGGGTACTGCACCTGTACCTCTGCTCGGTTTAACTTTACCTCCTCGTGGTTGTGATGAGCGGCCTGTGCCTCGGGGATCTGCAAATGGATCTGCACTTCGATGCCTCGTTCAGCTGGAAGAGGGGGTTTGTTCGGCCTTTGGGAGAGGGAGGCCTCGTTCGCTGGAGAGGGTATGCAGAGGTCTTCCCAGTTCCATCGAATCTTCCCCATCTACCTTTTACCAAGCAGCATTGGCCCATCACCTGAAACAATCCACAGTGGTAAATCGTGCACCGCTCCCTCATGGAATACTCTTATGTCCACACTACCAATAACTGGTATCAGTTCCTTGGTGTAGGTGCGCAGCTTTGCCTGAATCGGGATCAGCTCGAGTCGCTTGGCTTTATCATTCCACAGCCTCTCGAAAGCCTTCTGGCTCATAACTGATCGACTCGCCCCCATGTCTAGTTCCATAGAGACTGGAGTGCCGTTAAGTTCAACTTTTAACATTATCAGAGGGCTTTTGGTGGTGAAGGTGTGTATCCCATATACTTCCTCTTCATCCTCAGGTTCAATTGCCTCTCCTGCTCGTTCATCGTGATCCTCGCTGGATCGGTCATCCTCTCCTGACTCTGCCACGTAGTGAATCAGAGATCATTTGCACATTCAATGGAGGTGCCCCATTGTTCCACAGCCCTTGCACACATAGGGATTGAATCGACATTGGTGAGCTCCATGGCTGCCCCCGCAGCGCCAACATGGTGCTAACTGATACGCATTCACGCCCCACGGCAGACTCTGAGTCACGCGGCTGAGGTCTGGCCTCTGCGACCGTGTGGACCCTGCCCTGTGCCATTCTGCCTGCTGCAAACATTATTTTGTGCACGGTGCTCACCGGTGAACTTCGATTCTGTGAAGATATCTGAATTGTATTATCGCTCGTGGATATGCAGGCTAGGGCTATCATGATGGCCTTGCTCAGATCTAGGGATTCGGCAGACAGCAGTTTGCGAAGGATGACCTCGTGGCCAATTCCAAGCACGGAAAAGTCCTGCAACATTTCTCCCAAGGATCCTGCAAAGTCGCACTGTCCCGCAAGATGTCTTAGGTCGGCGACAAAACTCGCCACGTTCTGGCCCTCAGAGCGACGGTGCCTGTAAAAGCAGCACCTGGCCATCAGGATGCTCTCCTTTGGTTTGAGATGTTCCTTAGCCAGCGTACACAGCTCTGCGTAAGATTTGTCCATTATTTTGACCGGTGCCAGCAAGTTTTTTAGGAGGTCATATACCGATGACCCACATATGGTGAGGAGAATCACCCTGCACTTGGCCTCTGTCTCAGCCTAGTCCAATTCGTTGGCCACAAAGTACTGGTCGAGGCGCTCAATGAAGGCTTCCCAATCATCACCTTCAACAAATCTCTCAAGAATACCAACGGCAGCCATTACCGCGTGAAAGTTCATGATCCGTTACTCGTCGCCAATTTGTTATGTTCAGAATAAATCCACAGGACTATATCACAAGCTCAAACTGTTGTGACCTTGGTCTCTTTATTTCAGACTCTAGAGTGAGGAAGCAGCATGGTGAATCACCTTTCATATCTGCTTGCCCCAGGGGGCACAGGTGTGCCCCCTGGTGGCAAGTCTTACATTTGGGTAAGGTCTACATACATACATAACAATACCTATATAAACTCTTGTTATCTGTTTTTAAATTTCGTGCTCGTTTACTTTCATAGTCTATCTTCCCTACTTAATCATTTTTTTAGTCATTCTTTGCTGGCTTTTAAAGCTTCCCAATCTTCTTGCCTCCCAGTAGTTTTGGCCACTTTGTATGGCCTTGTTTATAATTGGATACCGTCCTTTATTTCTTCAGTTAGCCACGGGTGGTTATCTTTTCTTTTACACCCTCCTCACTGGAATATATTTGTCTTGAGAGTTGTGAAATATTTCCTTAAATGTACGCCTTTGTTCATCAACCATCCTACACTTTAATCTATTTTCCTTGTCCACCTTAGCAAACTCTGCCCTCAATTCAATGATTTCTAAAGATTTCTGTCTGTGGGGTCTTCAACAGTGCACCCTGTGGAGGAGCAGGGAGTCACTTACTACTACTTCTGGATTTCACGTTTAACTGTGCATGCGCAGAAGGCAGAAGTTGCTGTGTCATTACTCTGTGAAATGAACTTCTGCCGTCCACACGTGCGCAGTTAAACACGGAAATCAAGAACTTGCTGTCAGTTTCACAGAGTAATGATGTTAAGCACTGACAGTTCCACCATCATTACAATCGCAAAATCCGGCCCATTGACCAAGTTTGATAAAAGCCTGGTTTAGAATTTTAACAAACTGCAATCACTGTATGAACATTTTGCAGCTGCCATGCCACTTTGTGACTTGTGCATCATTATCATAGCCCAGCAAACAGGCACCACGTTGCAGCCCGCCAATTGGCCAGTGGAGGAATTCAGGCCCACAGTATACCCGTAGAGTCCAGAGCAGCACTCTTGCTCCTCCTGGCCCCAGAAAAATGAACTCAATTTAGGACCATTTTATGAAATTTCCACCTGGGTCAACTGGGTGAACATATATATGCAGCACATGTTCTACCCATTTGCCCCGAACAAATGCAATTGGGATCCTATATACATCAAGTTACATGTCCAGAATTTTCACATTGGAGAGCGTGCGGGTTTGGGGGCAGGTCGATGGTTAAAAGCACAGAAATTAACAGTGTGTCAGGAACCTGGCTCTGGCTGGCTTCCAACAGATGCAGGGCATCATCAACTGCATACATGGGGCTATCAAGGCACCCCACATCACCCAGGATGTGGCATGCCTTGATAGCCTCATGTATGCAGTCGATGACGTCCTGTACCAGTGGGAAGCCAGCCAGAGACAGCTTCCCATAATGTGCAGCTCGTCTGCAACCATAAAAAGATTGTCCGTGTGTGAGCCTGATTCCCTGGCAGCTGTCATGACTCCTTCATCCCACGTCAGTCCACCCTCCCTCAGCTCTTCGCACCTCCAAACAGACTTATTGGCTGGCTACTTGGAGACAAGGGCGATCCACTGAAGACGTAGTTGATGGTACCATTGAGGAGGCCAAGAAATGAGGCCGAGGAGCATTATAATGACAGCCACATGTCCATCAGATATTTCATAGAGCAAGCAATCGGCATGCTGAAGATGCACTTCAGATGCCTTGACAGATCTGGAGGAGCTTTTCAGTATGCACCAGCCAGGATCTCCAGAATCATTGTCGTTTGCTGCGTGCTGCACAACACTGGAACTGCAGAAGGAGCAAGGCGCAAAGCGCACTGCCTCTTTGGAGGAGGAGGAACAGGTGGAACGTGAGGAGGTGGAGGAGGAACCTGAGGTGGAGATGGCACCAGCAGTGGTGCAAATTGCTGCCTGGGAGGCCCGGGATGGCCTCATAATGGCCCGATTTATTTAATGCACCAGTGCACCCATATGACTCCCAGATGCTGTATCAACTTCCCCGGCACCACCAGCAACACCACGAAGCAGTCCTACAAATAACAAGCCATTCCTGTCACCCAAGCCTCCAAGCTTGAGGTTAAGTAAAGTCTCACCATTCACTTCAAGTGACAAAGGTACTTCTCAGGTAGCAGGCAAAAATGGACAAGACGGGAAAGTAGTGCAAAGAAATAAATTTATGTGCATCATAAATAGAACTAAAAGTTAACATTAACATTTTGGCAAACACCCATGTGCATACCCATGTGCTTCTATGAGGTGGAACCCCTGTGGCTTCAGCATAGGTAGAGGCAGGCTGCTCACTTCCCTGCTGCGACTGCTTTGACACTTTTGGCAGAAGTCCTCTAGGTTTTGGAGCCTGAGAAAGCCTCGCCAAAGACTGCTCCTCCTGTAACTGTGCAGGGGCAGACTCGACCATCAGGATCCGAGGCAGTATGTGGGGCTCTGATTAAGAGGGAGGCAACAGGGGAGAAGTGGGGGCACTTTGAACAGAGCCCCCACTTCATGTCCCCTCTCACCATCATCCCTCTCATGGGCCACATGCACTTCCTTGCGAACTAAGAGCTGGAGAGCACCTTGCTGCACATCAGTGGGGCGATGAATGCCCATGACTACGTTGATATTCCTCCTCGAGATGAGGTCAAAGAGGGTCTCCAATCTGCTGTTCACAGCAAGCATGTTCTTAGTGGACAGCCACATTTTCTGCTCCATGCAGGTGGAAGAGCACATCATTGCCATTGCTCCTCTGTACAGTCACACACATTGTGGCTGCAAAAGCTGCCAGATCCTCATGCATATCTTGCTGTTTCTCCAAGATCACTTTCTTGCTTGATGGCCCCCGAGGGTAAGCATCTACAAACAGCTGAGCAGAGCTGGGAGCATCCCATGCCCCCTGGTAAGGATTCTCCACTGCTGTCCGTGTTTCCACCATCTGCTCTTGCTCACTTGTGATCTGTGAGACACCAGATAACAACACTACTCTGTGTCTTGCTGACCCCACTGGGGTGTATGTATCTGAGCTGGTGCTGGCTGCGCTTGGGTCTGGTGATGGTGCAATCTTAGAGACTGGAGCTTCCTCAAAGGAGTCATCTTCCTCCTCCAGCTGGACAGTGGGTGGGAACACATGATGGACCTGTGGGAGAGTAAAGAGATGAATTAGAAGTTTTATCATAAGAATCTGTAATGTTACCATTATGCACATGATGACATTTCACTGGCTGTAGACATCAAGGGCTAGAACCTCCACTTTTGTGCTTATCGCCCAAAAATGGGCATTATTTCCGGCATGGGCGTTAAAAAGGGGCTTTCTGATCGCCGGCTTCTCGCCCATTCTCAAAACACCTAGTTTCCATTTTTGAAAATGGGAGTTGCCACGAGCGATATCAAATGGGTGGTAGCGTTAAATTTTTTTGACCTTCTGCCGTAAAGTGTGGCCGTCCTTAGCAATGGCATGGCAACACTCGATTCCTAAGATTCAGGAGGTCAAGGGTCATCATGACATGTGCAGAAGAGGAGACAGAGAGAGAGGGAGCTCAGAGGCACTAAAAGCGAGTGTGGCTGTGGTGTGTGCTTGTTTGGCTGTTGTGGGAGGAACGACGGAGATTCACCAGCAGCAAAAAGCCAACCAAGCACCAAGAGCATAGTTGGCAATGAGTTTTTGTCCAACAAATAAGATATAACATGGAAGGGATGGAGGAGGCCCTGGAGCTGGTAGCCAGGAACACTGGTGGCTGAGGGCTCCCAGTGGTCCCGGAGCACTGCACTGCACCCCAAGATGCCGCACCCCCATTGCCAACCACACGAGAGGCAGCAGTAACATCTTGCTTATGGCTCGGAGCACGCTTCCACCTTGGGACAGTCCTCTCCCGTATATGTCCAAGCAGCGCTTCGGCCATCACCCCCGCCCCCCGACCCCCCCACCCCCCCGCCCCCCGACCCCCCCACCCCCCCACCCCCCCAATGAAGCATCGCCTGTGGACCTCCTCAGCCAGACAACTTGGAGTCAGGAGGGGAAGGAGAAAGGGTAGAGATGGGGAGGAGAAGCGGTGGGGTGGGGGGGGGGGGGGAGGGTTCATTTGTACAGAAATACTGATGATTTCAGATTAATGTTCGGTTTAAATGTTTTTTATTTAACAAAACCTTGTAGCACATTGGCTCAGATAGCTGCACCATTACACACTGGTGATTCCTTAACATCAAAGGGCATAATCACACTTAACTTCAATCAACTTAAACTTTAATGGTCACCATGATGATGCCCACCATTGTTGTATGACCTGCACAGCCAGCAGCGTATCAGCCTTGTAAATAACACCAACGTTCTTTCAAAGCGATCATTGATGAGCTCCTGACGTAAGGCTCTTGCACCATGGGCCCTTTCATGCAGTCTTCAGGGGGGCAGGGGCATGGTTTCAGTGTCAGCCTGATTGTCTGGGCCGATCTCAGCGTCCTCCTCCTCTTCCTCTCTCTGGTGAGGTGGACTGTCATACTCATCAGGCAATTCTTGTCCTCTCCTGATAGCCAAATTGTGTAGCATGGAGCACACACACCACCATGAATTGAGCTACCTGCTCAGGGTGGTATTCGAGCTCACCTCCTGAATGGTCCAGGCATCTATAGCGCTGCTTCAGCACTCCAATGGTTTTTTCAACGATATTGCGAGTTGCTCTGTGGCTCTCGTTGTATCGCTTCCGTGTGAGTGTCATGCAGTGTTGTCATCAGCCAGGTGGTGAGGCCAGATCCTTTGTCCCCAAGCATCCAGCATTGACCTTGTGGCTCATTGTTAAACAAGTCAAGTCAGATACAGTGCTCTCACGCAGGATGTGAGCATCATGGATGCTGCCCTGAAATTGTGCATTCGCTGGCAGTATAATTTGCTGGTGGTCGACAAGCAGTTGGACATTCAGGGAGTGGAATCCCTTGCGGTTCCTGAAAACCTCAGCATCCTGAAAAGTTGTCCGCATCGCGATGTGCATACAGTCTATTGCTCCCTGCACCTTGAGGAAGTTTGCAATTCTGGAGAATCCTTGAGCCCTCTCACTCTATGCCTCCCTAGTCATAGGGAAGCTGATCAAGTCCCTCCTGCGTGCGCACAGGGCTTCAGTGACCTGTCTAAAGCAGTGATGTGTGGCATGCTGAGAAAGTCTGCAACTGTTGCCAGCTGTGGCCTGAAAAGAACCCGAGGCGTAGAACGACAGTGCCGCGGTGACTTTGACCTCGACGGAGGGTGCAGTACTGATGGTGCTGTTGGCTGCAGATCTGCCCTATTCAGCTGGCATTCCTCAGTGATAACTGTTAGGTCTTTAATACTCTTATTAATGACTCCACGAGGTCTAGTATTGTACTTGAGCTGTTGTGACTTTAGTCCCATTTATTGTAACTCCAGGGTGAGGCACAAGCATGGTGGGCAGCCTTTTATATTGGACCCTGCACACCTATGCAGGTGACCGTCAGGTCTCCCATTGCAGTGCCCTTGGTGGCACACCTTATGTGACGATACAGTTAGTATACATGGGCTACATACACGACATCACTTCCCCCCAAGTCTTTAATGCAAATTGACTCGTACATTGTGTCGGGCAGTCCCAAAGACAACTGATGTGTCTGTGACCTTCCTGTCCTTTTCGTTTGCACAGTTTCGCTGCTGTTCCCTGGGAAGTGGTCTGAGCAAGTGAGCATTTCGTCTAAGCGATGGTGGGGCTGCTTCGCCTTGTCTAGCAGTTCGCAGGGGACTGCTGATGCACTTTCCTTGAGGGCACTGTTGTGAGCACTCTCTAGTTTGGAATCCTGGCTGGTCCAGGTCCCGTTCGGAGGAGTGGTTGCAGGTGACCCTTCGCTCTTGGGCAATGCCGTGGTGGCAAGTGGGTTTGTGGGCTGCGCCTTTTCACCCGGGTGGTGAGCGACGGTAGCCAACTGCGAGCATAGGCACAGTTTACTGTTTCTGGCCCGTGGCGGTTCATGCCATCGGGTGCCTGCGATGTTAAACCGATCAGAGGCAGGGTATCGCTACCGGTGCCTCTGTTCTCCAGGGATCATTTACTCTGCGGCTTGTCTACTTCTGTCAGCTGTGGGAACACTTTATGATACATCGTTCTGGTCCTGGGGACGCATTGGGAAGCCTGCTGGACCTGTATACGACCATTAGGTGTTCGCCCACTACATTGGCTGATTGCAATTTGCACCCGACATCGCTCAACAACATTTTGCTCGTTGCAGCTGGACTTTTATATTGGTTACCAATTTCAAGCAGTTCATTCAAAAATAGTGGGTTGCTGGCCTCCCTTAAAATGGCCTTACTACTTTTACCCCAATCGTCTTCCTTGCGTGGAACCACGTGTCGTTGCTCCATTAGCGCTGCACCTCGTGGTTTGGATGCCATCTTTTCCTTGTCCATGATGTCAACTGCTGTGATCTTCTTTCTCAGGGATTCTGCCACTGAAGCTGGGAAGGCGCCCTTCGATCCAATCTTCCTCCCCAGGAGTCCTGCCACTGAAACTGGGAAGGTGCATTTGGGTCGTCTCGGCCAGATCATTGCCACGCAGTTGTGATGAGCGGTCTGTGCCTCGGGGGCTGCGCGGATCTGCTCTCCGGTGCCTGGTCCAACCGAAGGTGGGGGCTTGTTCTGCCTCTGAGCATGGGGGACGTCGATCTTTGGAGGGATGAAGTCTTCCCAGTTGCAATGAATCTTCCCCATCCATCTTCTTCCAAGTATCGTTGGTCCATCACCTGAAACAATCCACAATGGTAAATTGTGCACCGCGCCATCATGGGATACACATACATCCGCACTACCAACAACTGATATCAGTTCCTTGGTGTAGGTGGCATCTTTGCCTGAACCGGGACTAGCTTGGGTCATTCAGCTTGATCGTTCCATAGCCGCTCAAAGGCTTCTTGGCTCATTACTGACTGACTCACCCCCGTGTCCACTTCCATGAAGACTGGAACGCCATTTATCTCGACTTCCATTATCACTGGAGGACAATCTGTGTTGCAGGTAAATACTCCATACACTTCGTCCTGGGAGTGAGCTGCCTCTTGAGCCATCTCCTCGTAATCCGCACTGGATTCACAGCCATCTGCTGACTCCTCTTCCACGTGGTGAGTCACAGCTCTTTTGCACATTGGCTGGAGGTGGTCCTTTGTGCTGTAGCCTTTGCACACATGGTCTCTGAACCGACACCGATGAGCCCTGTGATTACCTCCACAATGCCAGCATGGTGCTACTCGACTTACGTTTGCACCCCTCGGCGGACTCTGAGTTAAAGGACTCGGGGGCCTTTACGCTCTGCCTTGGGCAGATTCACGTTCAACAGTTCTTCCTGTGAAAGGCGCCATTCTATTTACAGTACTTGCCAGGTTTGAGTCCTGAGAGTGAGACATCATCTTCTTGGAGCTGCAGCTTGAGGTCATGAACGCCTGGCTGATGCTGATGGCCTTCTGCAGAGTGACGGTGGTTTCGGCAGACAGTAGCCTGTCAAGAAGGGCCTTCTGACTGATGCCAATTATGAAGATGTCCCGCATCGGGGAGGGATGCGCCGAATTCACACGGTCCTGCCAGCCTCCTGAGGTCGGCAGCGTACTTCGCGATTTCCTGGCCCTCGGGGCGGCATTGTGTATAAAATCGATACCTGGCCGTGAGGATGCTCTCCTTCGGTTTGAGTTGGTCCCGAATTAGCACTTTCAGCTCCACGTATGACTTGGTCATTGTTTTCTCTGGTGCAAGCAAATCCCTGACGAGGCCATAGACCGCAGGCCCACAACTGGTTAACAGGATAGCTCTGCGTTTATCTGCCAGCATGGCTGGATCATTGCCTACCAGGTCGTTTGCTATGAAATATTGGTCAAGCCGCTCCTTAAAGGCTTCCCAATCTTCACCCTCTGAGAACCTTTCTAATGCACCAACGTTAGTCATTTTTGCATGAAAGTTCGTAATCTCGTCGCCAGTTGTTAAGCCTTTAATACTCTTATGAATGACTCCACGAGATCTAGTATTGTACTTGAGCTGTTGTGACCTTAGTCCCATTTATTGTAACTCCAGAGTGAGGCACAAGCATGGTGGGCAGCCTTTTATACTGGGCCCTGCACACCTATGCAGGTGACCCTCAGGTCTCCCACCGCAATGCCATCTGGTGGCACACCTTATGTGACTATACAGTTAGTATATATGGTCTACATAC
Source organism: Pristiophorus japonicus (assembly GCF_044704955.1). Lineage (NCBI taxonomy): Eukaryota > Metazoa > Chordata > Chondrichthyes > Pristiophoridae > Pristiophorus > Pristiophorus japonicus. The sequence continues at coordinate 158,881,313 of NC_091978.1, read as the reverse complement.
ATGACAATAACCTCTTTGTGGAAGTGCAGTCTCCGAAGGCAGGTGGTATCGGGCAAGTCGAGATAAGAATCCTTCTCCTTGTACTTGCGGGGGCTGTAACGTCTGGCCCTCCTCGTCTGTCTGGCACTTCTTACATTGGATACATAATGCAGTGGAGCGTTCCTTCGGTGCTGTTGAGTCTGCTGCATGTATTTGGTCACCAAGAGAGGGTGAGAAAGGACAGGCCCCATTGCAGTAGTTCTCTGTTTTCTACCGATTGTCACAAACAAGGAATGTCCCGACGAAGACACCTCTTCAATTCCAATCGGTCACAGTGTGGTCAAGATGTTTGTAGAGATGTTCACATCAACTCCAACGACCTGCAGATACATCCGAACTCCACCGAGGTTGAAGCACAGCAGCCTTTTAAAGGACGCGACATGTGATCTAGAACATGGCGTCTATAACGCTGAGTCTTTCCGGTTAGTTCCACTTTTTGTGGGCGGTTTTTTGGGTGAGCGATATTGTGGGCGATATTTGTGCGAGGTGGTGAAATTGACGATGGGCGATCACAATGGCCGCTAGTTTGGGTAAATATGCTCTTTACGACAAAAAACAATGGGCGCTAATTCCATGTGGAAAGTAACGCTGAGAGATATTATGGGCATTGAATTTGCCCAATCTGCTGATTCCGCCCCAAAAACAGTGGGCGGGCGGTAATATTTTTTCTCAGCGTTAAGCACATGGGGAAAGTAACACTCGGCAATACGTTCCGAAAAATGCCCGCCAGTTTCCATTTTGTGCCAAAATGGGCGATATATGGGTGTTATACGTCATTCCAGCGTTAAAATGGGTGTTAAGTGAGCATTAAACATGCACAAAAAGCGGAGGTTCTAGCCCCAAGTGACCGCTGTATGCCTTGTGGTTGCATGAGATATAATTCTGTCACTGGGTTGCTTGGAGATCCCCCTCTTTCTGTCTCCAGAGATTTGCAGCACCTCCTCCTCTGCTGGAGTCAAGTTGGTGAACATTGGAGTGTCATCTCCGGCTCTCTTTCTCGCCCTGTTGTTCTGGGCTCTCTTCTCCTGCAAGAAGGGAAAGAAGAGAACTTTGAGTAAGAGTGATGGAATGAGTGTAAAGAATGGATGGGCTACATCTGTAGAGGGTGACATTGAGTGAGTGGCGTGAATTTGCCAAATGGCCTCCTTCTGTGGCATTACTTCCTATGATTGCATTAGGATGAGGGTGAGTGTAGTGGCTTTTAGTCAGATGGGGATGTGAGTAGATGCATAGAGAGTGAGAGATGGGTGCACCTTGCCAGATAGGTTGGTGTGAGGATTGACGTGCAGGAGTAGGCTTGGGAAGGCAGAGTCATGCGTTTGGAGTGACCCGCACAACGGAATATAGTTGAACGTGGCATTGTACTCACCTTTCCTGAGCTCATGAGATCATTACATTTTTTCCGGCACTGGATCCAGAACCACTTTACATCCCTGCCACTGACCTTCTCTACGATCTCCAGCCCATGCCCTTTTAGTGTCTCTGGCTGCTTTTTTGTGCCCATCCCCAGGAAACAGGACCTCCCTGCGTGCTCTGACTCCCTGGACCAGGACTTCCAGGGAGTCATCAGTGCATCTGAGCGCATTCATCTGCCGCTGTAACTTCATGTCTGCTTGAACCTACACAAATCTCTGTAATATCGAGCAATTGCCACCTCTCCCAATCACCTTTATATCTCCTCCAACAACCTTCAACTGTGTGCAAGGCTGCTTTAAATATCTGAGCTGCAAATGAATCAGACCCGCTCCATTTAATTAGGCTTGGAAACCCACAGGACTGTTTCAACTGATGTAATGGAATTAAACGGGCAGCGCAGAACACGCTGTTAAACACTTTGGGATGGCAATCCATTACGCGGCCTGTACACACCCACCCCGATGTTCAGGTCATTGAGTCTACAGCATAGAAACAGGCCATTCAACCCAATTGGTCTATTCCAGCATTTGTGCTCTACACAAGGCTCTTCCCACTCCACTTTATCGACCCCTACCAGTATACCCTTCTATTCCTTTCTCCCTCATGTGTTTGTCTAGCTTTCCCTTAAATGTATCTATGCTATTTGCCTCAACTACTTCTAATGATAGTGGATTCCATTTTCTTACCACTCTTTGGGTAAAGAAGTTTCTCTTCAATTCTATATAGGATTTATTAGTGGTTATCTCATATTAATGGCCTCTAGTTTTTGTCTCCCCAACATTTTCTCCACAACTATCCTATCAAACCCTTTCATTATTTTAAAGACCTCTATTACATCTCCATATACATCATAGGATCTTTATCTGCATATTAAAATGGCCTACCACTTCAAAGAAGCAGCCAGTTTGGCCAAGATCGCAGCTGCCAAATAAGGAAACTAAGTGATCCTTTCCATTTTTGAGCCACTGCTGCTCCATTATGTCAGGCAAGCTGACTTAAAATCAGGCCTTCAGTGTCTAAGAAAACAAATGAAGAATGGCCACTTGAATGAGGTACAAGAGGACTATCACTGCTAGAATACTGTTTTTCAGTATCTGTCAGCAATGTCAGGAGTGCAGGATAGAAAACAGAAAAAAATAAAATAATTCATATTAAGTTAACCTTAAAAAAGTAAATTATTTGTCTTACTGGAAAATTCCCTATCTTCCTTTGGGAGTAAGAAAATGAAAAATTATAGGGGCGGAGGGAACACCTTAAACCTCCAAGCTCCAGACCCAAATTGATAGAAACAAAGATTGTGTTGCTTACCCACCATCTTAGCCATGGAACAGTGCACAACATGGGAAAACATAAAACAGGGGATAAATGGCATCTTATTACAAGAGGCAAAAATATGGATGATATCCATATTTTCCAATTTTCCGCTTTCTGGAAAATTTGTTTTGTAAGGCTTATTCGAATGAGAGGTTATGTATATTTTGAGATATTAGAACAATGTCATATGAGGAAAGAGAAGATTTGTATCTTGACTGGTATTTCAGGAGCAGCAAACCGTCTCCATTTGAATATTTAATATTGTATTTGTAAAGCTTTCCAAATTCTTTAATGGAAGAAAATTGGAAGGGTAGGAAATCTGAATAAGTTTTTAAAAGAATCCAATCAGGAATTTATTGTCCAAAATTAAACAAGATTGTTTATTAATTTTATGTGATTGCTGCAATATCATGCCGATATCAATGTTATCATAAATCTACTTTATATCACAATAGCATCAATATTTAAATATTGTAGCACTATACTATCACAATACTGCCATACATCAACTGATCTCAAAGGGCATCAGAAACAAATTAGACTGAATACAGAACCAAAACCACCAATACTAGCTCTAGTGAAATCAGAAAAGATAAGCTACTCAGAAAAAATTAGAGCTATTTTTGGTCATATACCTTCTTTCCAGAAAAGGGGACTATTATTAACTATTAATAACACTAGCTACAAAAATTCAAACATGAGCATACTGAATATTCAAACTATCACACTGCTGAGGAATTATGTTATCTTGAATAAGTATCTGAATAAATATCTCACCAGTTGATATATTTTAATCAAGACTTACAACCTGTTCATCCTTTGTATAAAGGAACATGAAATGAGTCATTTATGATTATAATTTGTGGCTGGGACAATTCTTGAGGGTACCTTACCACTGAATTCACCACCCCTGCTGATACTTTCTGTTCTGTTGTAGAACTGATGACATGTTTGTAACTTCACATTTCCTATGCAAATGTAATTTCTAATACATTGTTGTGGAAATGTTAAAATATTACTATGTGTACATGCCCTGATCACCCCATTTTATTATTTACTTAACATCATATCTTAATGCTGTGGAGTTTCTTACGGAACTGAAAACAGTGGGAAAACCTTAGATTAGTTGAGAAGATAGCAGAAATCGTAGCAATAGGAAAAGAGTATGAGAATGTCTATGGGGAAGAAAAGGTAGTATGTCATAGAATCATAGAATAATACAACACAGAAGGAGGCTATTCGGCCCATCATGCCTTTGCCGGCTCTTTGAAAGAGCGAAGTATCGACATACTCTGTGTAAGCCATCCTACTACTTCCCCACCGTCACCCTAGTCTTTCTCGTCTGATGAGGACTGCTGCTGCTGTTCCTCCTCCAAATGCAGGCCTTGCTGTATAGTGAGTTTGTGCAGTATGCAGCACAACCACTTCCATTACAGGAGACACTTTGTGGGGCATATTATAGGGAGCCCTCAGACATGTCCACGCACATGAATCTGCTTCAGCATCCCTGCAGTGGTCCCCTGGCTTAGATTATACCTGTATTGCTCAGGTGTGGTGTGGGTATCATGCTCCACAAGTGCAGGGGGTATCCCTTGCCCCCAGCAGCCATTCTTGCCACATTCCTGGGAGGATTGAATATTAGGGGATGGTAGACAGTTGCAGGATAAATGCATTGTGACAGCTGCCTCAATGCCAAGCACAAACTTTCATGATTCTGTGTCTGTGATTGGACACTAGCTGGATATTAATGAAGTATAATCTTTTCTATTGATGAATTCTGCTGGCTAATGTTCTGGTGTCCTGATGGCAACATGTGTCTAGTCAATGTCACACTGGTTGTGAGGACAGACAGCCATTGTTGCAAATCCTAAAGCTCTCTCTAGACTATTGAGGTCAATGGGGAAGGTGATGTACTGCTCAGCCCTAGTGAACGGAGCATCGGTGACCTGCTTAATACAGGTCATACTACGACTGGGAGATACGACTGATGCTCCCTGTAGAGACTGAAAGGAGCCAGTTGTGAAGTTATGGACTGCGGTGACTTTCATAGCCACTAGCAAAGTATGACCCCCTGGTCCAATAGGTCGCAGGTCCTGTTGCAGGAGGCTGCAAAGATCTGCAACAGTCTGCCTGGAGAAGCGCAACCTCCTGAGGCACTGCTCTTCAGATAGATCCAAGAAAGTAACTTGGTCTGTACCCTTTGTCATGGGTATTGGCTCCTATGAGATGCCCCTGCCAATCTGATATCTTCTAATAAGCCCAACTGCTGCTGGTGCTGGTTGCTGAGGCTCCTGATACTCCTCTTCCTCCAACTGTTCCTCCATCCAAATGAAACTGGTAATTAATCATCTATTGTGAACAGATAAAGCTTATGGAGGGTGAAGAAAACGTGAGAAATAAGCGATTTGGTAGCTGGTTACTTTCCTGTGAATAAATTAGCTGCAGGTGAAAACATCTTTAAACACTGCTTCAGTGTCTCTGAGATACCAATTTCACCAAATTTTACTGTTGGGTCTGCTATTTTCTGTTTAAATGGCATCAATGTCTGAGTAGCATCATAGGACAATGATTGAAATATATTCATGAACTCTTGTCTGCTTGTAGCTGCACCTCAACTGCCTCTGAAAAGTGTGCGGTTAAAATGTCGGCAGACAGAAGAGCATCAGTAATGCAACAGTAAGAATGCTACCGCTAGTTTAACCACCCACCCGTCCCATTCCAATCGGTTGAGCAGGCTTAAAATGGGGCTTTCAGTTTCAAAAGCATTAGCAATCAAGTGTTAATATTTTCAAGTTTTGTAACTGAAGTTCACTTTGGTTTTACAGAAGAAATCCAGTCATTCAGTGGCTTATTATGAGACATTTGCTGACAGCCTCAGTATATTTCTGCTATGGGCAGGATTCTATGATTGACAAGTAGCAGTAGGCTACAGCACATGCATGCCTTTAATCAGGCATGCTTTGATAGGTTTTGTCCCATATTTTAATGGGATGTGGTATAACTGTGGCAATATCCTGACAATGTCTAATAATCAATCCTTTGCTAAACATATTACTTACTTCAGTGTTAATATTTTCAAATACTGTAACTGAAATTTAATGAAGTTTTACAACAAGAAACCCATTCATTAAGTGACTCAGTATGAGAGATCTGCAGATAGCATGAATGTATCAACACCATGGGCACAAGTGAGGTGTGAACAGACCATGTACAGAATCATTTGATTTTGTATATGAAAACTATATGTCTCAGTATCAAACATGAAGTCTGTGTGAAAACATTACTATTCTGCTGATTGTCATCATCATAGGCAGTCCCTCGAAATCGAGGAAGACTTACTTCCACTCTAAAAGTGAGTTCTCAGGTGACTGTACAGTCCAGTACGGGAACGACAGTCTCTGTCACAGGTGGAACAGACAGTGGTTGAAGGAAAGGGTGGATGGGGAGTCTGATTTTCCGCACGCTCCTTCCGCTGTTTGCGTTTGGTTTCTGCATGCTCTTGGCGACGAGACTCGAGGTGCTCAGCGCCCTCCCGGATGCTCTTCCTCCACTTAGGGTGGTCTTGGGCCAGGGATTCCCAGGTGCCGGTGGGAATGTTGCACTTTATCAAGGAGGTTTTGAGGGTGTAGACTGGTTGTAGACTGATAGAAACTCAACATTGTTTATTGCTTTGATGCTCTTATCTGGTTCAGAAATTACTAAACATCCTTTATCGATCTTGAAAATGAAGTCAGCTAAAAGGAAAGCTAAATTCATAGAATAAATGAGCAAATGTAGATTTTATTCAAAATTATATGTGTAAGTAGTGATTTATAGAAATGCAAGATTACATGTAACAAGAATTGCACCCATCTTGAAATATGCTGATTCATTTTGATGCCACAGGTAATTCTTCATATCGTTTTTTATTGGCTGTATACAAAAAGTATAATAGATCAAAATGCACAGACCATAGTTTAGTAAGCTGTTCTACTTGGTAAGGTATCATATTCCAAATCACTAAACATAATGGCCCGGAATTTGCGACTGGCGTCGCTGCTGGCCCTGAAGTAAACTCCGTATAGGATCGCACAATCCCTGTGTCGAGAACTTTGGGATTTCCGACCTTAAATTCAATTCAATGGTAATTAACGAGAATCCCCTTATGCGAAGTGCTGTGATGTCAACAGGTTGCCTGAACAGCCAATCAAATGGCAGAATTCTCACAGACAGCAAACAAGGAAATGGGTAAGCCCTTAAAAGTCTATTTTTTTAAATAGTTAGAGAGAGCAAAAGAAAGATTGAGGTTTTCACATGGGAAATGGCAAACCTAAAATAAGGATGCACAAATGTTATTAAAAAGTTTAAAAATGTTTTGAAAAGTTTCTTAAAAATTTAAATTTTTATTAAAATGGACACATTTCACACTGCACAAAATTAAAATTAGTTTTCCAGGCCCTTGACATTTGTTTAGCAGTCAATATGCTGTTAAAACACCAGTTACACCTAATCCCTTTGGGTCTAACTTTTAGTAGGGAATTTAACAGCGTAGTTACTGCGGAGGAGCTGACGTTTTCGTCAGTTTCAATGATTTACGAGATTTCACTGATTGCCAGCTCTGTGGGTGGGGGGGCGGGGGGGGGGGGGAGTTGCGGGGGGTGGCACAGGGTAGCCAGTTTCAGAGATATCATTGACAGACGGCAATTTTGGGATTTCCTCACGTGCTTGCGCATGCACCAAATCCCAAAGTTGCAGTCAGGTTCAAAGACGGTATGATGGCGTACTCTAAGATTACACTGTCATACCACCGCAAATTCAGGGCCAATGAAAAGTCAAATTCACTGATGACAACTTCCAGGCATTTTCCCACTGAAATGCTGGTTCTGGACAGTGAGCAACAGCTCCGGAAGTCAGGATGGCCGAACGGCTGTAAGACACTGCGTTCAGGTGCAGTCTCCTCTGGAAGTGAGCGTTCATATTCCACTCTGGAAATCCAGTCGGGTTTTTATCTTACATACAGAGCTACTTTTGTGAATTGGTCTGAAAGTTATTTTCGGCCCAGTTGATTTGCTCCTTCCGGCCAAACAACCCAACCTCCATCCAAGCAGGCTTTGACTTCTATCGGCTCATCCCAAACACCGAGCTTTAAACAACAATAAAAGTACTGTAAACACACGGCAGGTCATTCAACATCTGTGGCGATAACAGACACGATTACTCTCGAGGTTTGGACTGTGATAAATGTGTCCAATTCTGGGCACCGCACTTTCGGAAGAATGTGAAGGCCTTAGAAAGGATGCAGAAAAGATTTACAAGAATTGTTCCAGGGATGAGGGACTTCAGTTACATGGATAGACTGGAGAAGCTGGGGCTGTTCTCCTTAGAGCAGAGAAGGCTAAGAGGAGATTTGATAGAGGTGTTCAAAATCATGAGGGGTCTGGACAGAGCAGATCGAGAGAAACTGATCCCATTGGCAGAAGTGTTGCGAACACAGATTTAAGGTGATTGGCAGAAGAGCCAGAGGTGACAAGAGGAAAAACTTTTTTCATAACGAGTGGTTAGGATCTGAAAGGGTGGTGGAAACAGATTCAATCGTGGCTTTCAAAAGGGTATTGGATATATACCTGAAGGAGAAAAATGTGCAGGGCTATGGGGAAAGGACATGGGATTGGGACTAGCTGAAATGCTAGCCGGCACGGAGTCGACGGGCCAAATGGCCTCCTACTATGCTATAACCATTCTATGATTCTATGAATAATGGTTGACGTCCAGCAGGTGCACTTGCTTCTAATGGGTGCTTGTGACCTTTCTTCCCCCACCGCCTCTGCCCCTCCTCCCCCATCATAAGGATAGGTGGGGCTCTTTCGCCTTGGTTGCAGAGGAGAAGATACTCTGAAGATTTTTTAAAACTGTGAGGAAGGCAACAGGGAACCATCTCGTCTGAATGTCGGACTCACTGGATTCCTGCTGGCCTTTCAACGCTCTGGAAACAACTTAGCAGAGGAGACAATAACCAGGGGGAATTGATTTAAGGTAGTTGGTAGAAGGATTAGAGGGGAGATAAGGAAACATTTCTTCACCCAGAGGCTGGTGGGAGTCTGCAACTCATTGCCTGAAACCCTCATCACATTTAAAAAGTACTTGGATGACCCGTAACCTACAGGGCTATGGACCTAGTGCTGGCAGGTGGGATTAGGCTGGGTAACTCTTTTTCGACAGGCACGGACACGATGGGCCGAATGGCCTACTTCTGTGCCGTAATTTTTCTATGATTCTATGAATCACATGTGTCTGACTGGAGTTAGAACCTGCTGTAGAGCAGAACAGTTGGGTAACTTGAAATAGTGCTCATGATTAACCTTTTCTATTCAATTTAGCACCTTATATACCACCATTAACTTCCCTCTTCTTTACTTGCTTTCAAAGCTGAAGAGTCCAGGTTTTATTCACTGTAATGTCTGTAAGCTTGTAATGTTTGTAGCTCCACACTGTGGATGTGGACATATTGTGTACTGCAAGTGCAGGGTTAATAATAAACAGCCCAGGCAGATTTCCGGAGACTTTCGAGAGAGCTGCCTGCCATGTTAGGAAGCTGTGTGTATTGTGCTCTGTGAATATAGCACATTTGGCGACGGAAGATGGGATTTTTTGGATGATTTAAAGCTTAAATTTTGTTGGTGAAGGATTCAGCCAGCTGACAGAGAGACTTTGGAAGTGTCTGTCTTTGGAAAAAAACTACAAAATCCAAGGTAAAATACAGCACACGGTGTGAACAGCTAGAGATTAAAATGGCAGGTGTACTGGGATATTTGGGGGAATATAGACACGGCCAGGAATGTTTTAAAGCGTATGTGGATCGGCTAGAACTGTATTTCATTGCAAATAACATAATCGAAGTTCCAAACAATGCAGTCCAGAACCGGGCTGTGTTGGAACGTAAGAAAGCGGTCTTCTTATCGGAGGCAGGTCCGGCATTATATGACACTCTTGCAAATCTGCTTGTGCCTGACGAGCCAAAGCACACAGCGCTTAAAGAGATTTTTAATAAAGCTGGAACAGCACTATAACCCCAAACCGTTAGAAATTGCTGAAAACTATTGTTTCGGGATTCGGAATCAAAAGGCTGATGAGTGTATCAGTGATTACATCGTTGCATTAAAGAAGTTATCGATGCACTGTAATTTTGGAAGCTTTCAAAACCGAGCTTTATGGGATCGTTTTGTTTGTGGGGTGAAAAATGATGCGATCAAAAGGAAGTTATTGATGATAGATGACTTGACTTTTGAGATTGCTTGTCAGACAGCGAGGTCAATGGGCATGGCCGAACAATATTCCTGAGAATTAAATAATGATTACTGTCATTAGTCAACCGAGGTAAATCACCTGCAGGTTCAAAGTAAAAGACTGGCATGGCCGAAAGTCTCAGAAACTGGAAATTCTACCAGAGCGTCGAAGTCGTGCTAGAGGTGCCTGGGACAACACATTGCTCAAAGTTGTCCATACGAGAAGGCAGAGTGTTTCTTCTGCAGAAAGACTGGGCATCTTGCGAAGGCATGCTGACTGAAGGGTAAACCAGCTTTTAAAGCTATGAGTCCAGCGTTCAAAGCTATGAGTAGAAATCCAAAGAGACTACATAGCATGGAAGAACAACAACATGGAGGAGATGTTAGAATTACACGTCATCAGGAGCACGAGGTTAACGGATAGCGATTTGGAAAGCATCAAAATCCACACAGCTGTTGCGAGATTCAAGATACCAATGGAAATTGACATGAGTGTAGTACCGGAGTGTAGTCCTGGAGTCACTGTACCGCGACAAATTGCGTGATTTTCAACTGGAGAAATCCAAGATAGAGCTGCGAGGCTACTCGGGAGAGAAAATTCCTGTGGTAGGTCATATCACTGTACCAGTGAAATATAAAGATCAATTTCAGAACTTGCCTCTAATAGTAGTGAAGGGAGACAAGCCTGCCTTACTTGGAAGGAATTGGTTGAGTTCACTGAAGCTGGATTGGAGTAAGATTTTCTGTGTGGAAGCGAGATTTTCATCAACGGATGAGGTTATCAAGAAGTATCTGAAGTTGTTCTGCGAAACGGGCAGTCCGATCTAAGGCTTCAAGGCGAGTGTCAGGGTACAGAAGGACACTAGATCGGTTTACTACAAGCCACGTTCCGTACCATATGCACTCAAGGAGAAAGTTGAGCAAGAACTCAAAAGACTAGAGACTGAGAACATTATTTGTAACAATGGCTACACCCATTGTTGTTGTATCCAAATCCGATGGTAAGGTAAGATTGTGTGGTGATTATAAAGTAACCATAAACCAGGTTCTAGAGGGTAATGTCCCCAATACATTGCCGAATATAGAAGATTTGTTCACAACACTGACAGGTGGCCAGATCTTCTCAAAACTGGATCTTACAAATGCCTACTTACAGCTTGAACTAGCTGAGGAGTCCAAGTCATGTTTGACTATAAATACTCATCTAGGCCTATATCAATTTAATAGGCTACCGTTTGGAGTGTCTTCCGCCTCTGCCATATTCCAAGGGTGATGAACCAGATTTTGCAAGGTATTGAAGGGGTAGTATGTTATTTGGATGACATACTAATTTCAGCACCAAATAGGCAAATTCATAATAACATATTGAATGAAGTCCTCAAACGGCTAAAGAAGCACAGAGTATGAGTGTCTGCTCCTAAGTGTGAGTTATTTGAAAACTCAGTGGAGTACTTAGAATACAGAGTAGACAAAGCTGGTTTACATCCAACCATGGAAAAATTGGATGCAATTAGAAATGCACCCATTCCCAGGAATGTCACTGAACTTCATTCATTCTTGGGTCTTTTGAACTATTATGGGAAGTTCCTACCAAATTTGGCTACAGTGTTACATCCACTGAATGAACTTTTGAAAAAACAGGTCCATTGGAAGTGGTCAAAAGAATGCGATACAGCATTCAAGGAGTGTAAAAACAAATTGGTAAAGAGCACCATGTTAGTTCACTATGACATATCTAAGGAGATTAAGCTAGCATGTGATGCCCCTCTGTATGGAGTTGGAGCAGTAATCTCTCATGTATTAAGTAGTGGGGAGGAGAGACCAATTGCTTTTGCTTCACGCACTCTCAGTGCCAGTGAGAGTAATTATGCGCAAATTGAAAGGGAAGCTTTGGCATTAATTTTTGGGGTCAATAAGTTCCACAAATATTTGTATGGTCGTAAGTTTACCATCGTTACAGACCATAAGCCCCTAACAGCAATCCTCCATTCAAAGTCCCCAGTTCCAACATTAGCTGCAGCCCGAATGCAGAGATGGGCTTTGATTTTGTCAGCATATACATTTGATATTGAATACAGACGAGCAGCTGATCACAGTAATGCTGATGCAATGTCTAGATTGCCTTCCCCATCACAAGTTACACCCGATAGGGAAGAAGTGTTTTATTTTTCATACATTGATGAACTGCCAGTCACAGCTGAAGAGATTGGTAGAGCAACCAAACTTGACCCAGTGATGTCAAAGGTGTATGAGTATATTGCAAATGGATGGCCAAACCAGGTAACAGACAAAGATACACATCCACTCTTCATTTGAAGGAATGAATTATCAGTCGATAAAGAATGTATCATGTGTAGTGCAAGAGTGGTTATACCAAATAAATTCAGGTCCAAATTATTAGGAGATCTCCATGACCAGCATGTACTTGACCAAGAGTTTTGCATGCAGTTATTTATGGTGACCAGGACTTGATAAAGATATAGAGTACATCGTGAGTCAGTGTACGACATGTCAATCGGTAAGCAAGCAACCACCACCAGTACCATTACAGCCATGGAAATGGCCTCCCAGGGTGTGGCAAAGGCTACATATTGATTTTGTTGAGTTAGAAGGACAACAATTATTCATTTTGATTGATAGCCATTCGAAGTAGGTTGAGGTGTTTCCAATGTGGAAAATAACAACAAGTAAAACATTGGGCATTTTACGAAAATTATTTTCTTCATTTGGCCTCCCTGAAGAAATTGTTTTGGATAATTGACCATAATTTCGTTCAGAAGAATTTGCACAGTTCACGAGCAAAAATGGTGTGAAACATATCAAGGTTCCACCATACCATCCTGCTTCGAATGGTGCAGCAGAGTGCACTGTCCAAATTGTAAAACGTGCCCTCATAAAACAAATGTTAGATCCAAATCCAAGGAAACGACAGTTGTCATTGGATCACAAATTGGCTAATTTTTTGATTACATATCCAAATACTCCTCATACAACTACTGGTAGAGTAGTTGTTTCTCAAACGACAGCCACGAACCAGATTCTCGTTGTTAAAGCCAAATTTGGCACAGTCCGTAGAGGAGACACAATTAAGACAGAAAGAGAATCATGATAGAGGTAAAGTAAAAGAGAGAAGTGTGAAATTAAACCAGAAATGGTTAAAGTGGTTACCAGGAAGAGTGGTGAAGATATGTGGTCCTCGCACATATTTGGTAAAGATGTTTGATAATGGACAGATTAGGTTTGTTCATATTGATCATATTTTACCTGCAGACATGGAAGGAGTTGAAGGTGGGAATGATTCAATTATTTCTGACTCATCAGATAGTTTTGATACACCAGTTGCAAATCCTAAATCCAATGTACTGGAAACAAATCCAGGAGAGAATCAGAATGAAAGTCTGAGTCCGAGTCAGGGAAACAAAGAGCCTGAAGTTAGAGTGAGTTCAAATGAAAATCAAGGACATTCCATGGAGAAAAATGTTCCTCAGGATGAGCCTCGAATGAGTGTGAAATTGACACCATGTTTGGAAGGTTCTGTTCAAGAGCGAAGGTATCCTCTTCGAAACAGAAAACAAGTGATAAAGTTAAATTTGTAAATATGGAAAAAAATAAGTTTATATCCTGTGTTATGTATAAACATGAAAGTTATGTATGATGTTTGTTATGATGACTTCTTCATTAAGGAGGGAGAAGTATAATGTCTGTAAGCTTGTAATGTTTGTAGCTACACACTGTGGATGTGGACGTATTGTGTACTGCAATTGCAGAGTTAATAATAAACAGCCCAGGTAGATTTCCGGAGACTTCCGAGAGAGCTGCCTGCCATGTTAGGAATGCCATGTGTATTGTGCTCTGTGAATATATCACATTCACCTTTCTTCAAAGCTCAATCTTTGGTTGTAAAAGATCACCTGAGTGCAGCGTAATGAAGGAAACTTCAGTATGGAAACTCCCAAACAGCAGGAGATTGCCAACTTGAAATAATCAGTCACTTTAAGGATTGCTGTTCTGCAGCAAGCAGCACAGAGGCCGCTCAGCGTCTATTTTAAATGGATGCTAGAAATGAAGCACTACAAAAGGCCACAGGGAATTAGTCATGGGAATGGGTGCCATTATTTGTATAATTTTATTGTCTCCAATGAAGCCCACACATGGCACCAGAAAATGTAAATTCTTTCTCTCTCGCAGAATCAGGAGTTGAGCGTTGAGCTCAGCATTGATCAAGCACTTTGGGCAGGGAGCCATTCCAAACGGAGAATCAGCCCTTTATAAACAGGGTTTATGATTTTCTTACACATGGTGCACAGTTGAAATAAAGCGTATCCATCAGTTTCTTTGCAGTTCTGTTTTCAAATTATTATACTGGCTGCAGTTCTCATTGCAACCAGTTTGCTTAAGCTCCATATATGCTAATTGCAGTGGATAACTCTATTTTCCATACAGTACGCTCTAAAACTGCTTGATTGAAGAACGATTGAAAAAATATCTCCCTTTTTTGCACCCTTTCCAAAAGGCTATGACCACGTGTGTTTCCGGATCTCTGGTACCTCACACAAGCGATCACTTTACATGAGTGAGCCCAGGTATCAAGTGTTGACAGACTGTAGGTGGGCACCACATTAATGATTAGGAAAAGAAAACTTGACTGATTTTTGTTTCCCCTTGCTCCTCAATCGAGGGACAATGAAGCCAATATGTCATGCTTTTATCACTGACGCAACTTCCAGATCTTCCTGCTTTGTATAGTTCATTGCCACACCACATTGTACAGTTAGCCACTGAACTGTTAATGGAGCTTAGACAGAACTGTGAATTATATTCCAAACAAGACACGAGGACAATTTCCTCTGCACAACGTTCTTTATAAACAGGTTTTTAATTTTGTTACACAGTGCACAGAGGAATTATTTTCCTTAGTTGGCCGTTGTGACCGCAAAGCTTTCAGCCTTGCAACTTTCCTGCCTGCCTTTAAAAGCATGCACATTGTGCTTTTGGTCAACTCTCCTAATTCTTCTGTGGTCTTTCAGTCTGTACTCTCTTACGTGAAGCACTCCAGGATGTTTCATTACTGTAAAGCTGCTATGCAAATGCAAGTTGTTGAAATATGCGCTGAGCCTGTCGAGGTCATTGTAAACTGCTCTGTACTCACCAGGCCAAAATAATGTTTGTTTTTATTTTCAATTTTCTTGCACATCTAGCATTTTTCATCAAGACCACAACTTGACAACATGGCAAAAAAAATTATAAGGAAATAAAACCTTCTCAGAAATTAATTGCCACATGATACCACAACTTCCCTTTGTTAATTATTTTAAAACAGACAAACTTCTTGAAGTTGTTGGAATAGCACCTGTCTACTCTGTGAAACACAACTCAAAATGTTGCCAAACATAGGGTTCAGTATATGAATATAAAACTATTGAACCTCGGCTCCTCTCTCATTCGACTTCACGCTCACTGTCCAAATTATTCACTTTCATTATTCTCACATTTACTCTATATCCCTTGTGCATGCAATCTTTTGCTGTCGCACTCAGTCTCACAATTACTCATTGTTCTCCTCCTCAAATACTCACAGCCACTCCATCACATAGACTGGAAATTAATTCAATCTCTGCCAAAATAGAAGCTATTATGTGATAATACATCTCTCTCTCTCTCTATCTGGACCTTATTAAAATATTGCATCAGCGCATGTTTACTGTCTGCACAAATTGACCTCCTGCTGTCACGTTTTTGCAATAATTTTTGTGTCAACTTTTTCCCATTATATGTCCAGATTTATAATGGATTTAGGCTTCAATAAACTCAATGCTCTGGTTGCACAATCTGACCACCAGCTTCTCACAATGTTCAAAATACATTCCAAAAATGTTTTCACATACTTTCTTTTTTCAGTAAATGAAATTTCTATTGTCTAAAATAAGGCTTTAAACAAAATTAAGAAAATCGAAAATTAAACAATTCACAATAACATGATTGCATTAATCAACTGAATTGTATTTAATTTTTTTCAGTGCCTTCAATAAAGTTGTTACTTGAAGTACTCAGCCTCTTCCAAAAGTCTTGGTTTAGACCTGATATTGTTGCTCAGACATTTGAGTTGAAGTTGGATTGTGCAGCATGAGTTCGTGCAGTGTACCTCATTTCTCAGGATGCATCAGTACTGTTCAATCAGCTGTATTGTTGGTGTGATATATTCTTTACGACAACACAATACACACAGACTGCCAAGATGGCTATTCACTCCAGGAACCTGTCAGGTGACCTGTCCTCTTATATAGGACAGACCCAGCCCCGGAGCGGAGGACAGACCCAGCCCGGGAGCGGAGGACAGACCCAGCCCGGGAGCGGACAGACCCAGCCCGGGAGCGGACAAACCCCGCCCGGGAGCGGAGGACAGACCCCGCCCGGGAGCGGACAGACCCAGCCCGGGAGCGGAG
The DNA here is from genome assembly GCF_044704955.1 of Pristiophorus japonicus. Classification (NCBI taxonomy): domain Eukaryota; kingdom Metazoa; phylum Chordata; class Chondrichthyes; family Pristiophoridae; genus Pristiophorus; species Pristiophorus japonicus. The sequence continues at coordinate 158,864,839 of NC_091978.1, read as the reverse complement.
GACAGACCCAGCCCCGGAGCGGAGGACAGACCCAGCCCGGGAGCGGAGGACAGACCCAGCCCCGGAGCGGAGGACAGACCCCGCCCGGGAGCGGACAGACCCAGCCCGGGAGCGGAGGACAGACCCAGCCCAGGAGCGGAGGACAGACCCAGCCCGGGAGCGGAGGACAGACCCAGCCCGGGAGCGGAGGACAGACCCCGCCCCGGAGCGGACAGACCCAGCCCGGGAGCGGAGGACAGACCCCGCCCGGGAGCGGAGGACAGACCCAGCCCGGGAGCAGAGGACAGACCCAGCCCGGGAGCGGAGGACAGACCCCGCCCCGGAGCGGACAGACCCAGCCCGGGAGCGGAGGACAGACCCCGCCCGGGAGCGGAGGACAGACCCCGCCCGTGAGCGGACAGACCCAGCCCGGGAGCGGAGGACAGACCCAGCCCGGGAGTGGAGGACAGACCCCACCCCGGAGCGGACAGACCCAGCCCGGGAGCGGAGGACAGACCCCGCCCGGGAGCGGAGGACAGACCCCGCCCGGGAGTGGACAGACCCAGCCCGGGAGCGGAGGACAGACCCAGCCCGGGAGCGGACTGACCCAGCCCGGGAGCGGACAAACCCCGCCCGGGAGCGGAGGACAGACCCCGCCCGGGAGCGGACAGACCCAGCCCGGGAGCGGAGGACAGACCCAGCCCCGGAGCGGAGGACAGACCCAGCCCGGGAGCGGAGGACAGACCCAGCCCCGGAGCGGAGGACAGACCCCGCCCGGGAGCGGAGGACAGACCCAGCCCGGGAGCGGAGGACAGACCCAGCCCGGGAGCGGAGGACAGACCCCGCCCGGGAGCGGACAGACCCAGCCCGGGAGCGGAGGACAGACCCAGCCCGGGAGCGGAGGACAGACCCCGCCCCGGAGCGGACAGACCCAGCCCGGGAGCGGAGGACAGACCCCGCCCCGGAGCGGACAGACCCAGCCCGGGAGCGGAGGACAGAACCCGCCCGGGAGCGGAGGACAGACCCCACCCGGGAGCGGACAGACCCAGCCCGGGAGCGGAGGACAGACTCAGCCCGGGAGCGGAGGACAGACCCAGCCCGGGAGCGGAGGACAGACCCCGCCTGGGAGCGGACAGACCCCGCCCGGGAGCGGACAGACCCCGCCCGGGAGCGGACAGACCCAGCCCGGGAGCGGACAGACCCAGCCCGGGAGTGGAGGACAGACCCAGCCCAGGAGCGGAGGACAGACCCAGCCCGGAAACAGGGGAGAGAGCAGGTGTGGTGGTGATTCCAGCCCCTGTGTCCTGCCCCGTACTGCAGTCTCACGACTTGGGCCTCCTGGCTGGACCTCCTGCTGCGACTGAAACATTCTGCCCGGGGCCGGCATTGAACCGGCCGAAGCGACTCCGAGGCTGCCGTTCAACCGGTCGAAAGGATTCCGGGACCGGTGCTGAACCGGCCGAAGGGATTCGATTTTTAAAAACTTTTAATCAATTTTTAAATTTCTTAAACAATTCGGAAAAACTTTTACATTTTTAATCAACTTGGGGAACTTTTTTTCTTTTTTTCTAACTTTTAAACAACTTGATTTACATTTTAGACTTTTTGATCAACTTTATCAACTTTATCTATTTATTAAACCTTCAACCAACCTGTGTAACTTTTAAAAAAATAATTCGGAAATCCTTTTAAACTCTTAAACTTTTAAAACAACTTGGAAACCTTTTGGGAAATTTTTAACCTTGGAAGAAACTTTCCAAAACATCCCTCAGAGCCCCAGCGGACAGCTGACCTTCCCAATGCCTGCCCCCCAACCAAGCCTCGGGCCACCTACCATCGATGGCGCTACTCGGCACCGAGCTTGCAGCCAACATCTCGCCGTAAGCAATTCGGCTCATACAGCAGTGCCTGGTCTCCACTTGTCTTGGACCCCCTTGCCACTGGACCAAGACCTTGCTCCGCTAAGCCCGTGTGGTTGCCGGTGTGCAGCGGCCACCCCACGTTAAAAGAACTCACGCACAGGAATCTTCCACTTCGCTAATATGAAGTTTGGGATCTGGAACGTCAGGACCCTCATGGACAATTCCAACAGCAACAGGCCGGAATGCCGCACCACCATAGTTGCCCAGGAACTTAGACGTTTTGACATTGACATCGCCGCCCTAAGCGAGACCCAGCGGACAGGGGAAGGCCAGATCAAGGAACAAGGTGGAGGTTACACCTTTTTCTGGAAAGGAAAACCAAAGGATGAGCGCCACCTTCGTGGAGTCAGCTTGGCTGTCAAAAATGAACTGGTTGACCGCCTCAAAGACTCCCCCTGTGAGGTTAACGAATTCCTCATGACTCTTTGTCTCACCCTATCTCGGAACCAATGCGCCACAGACATCAGTGCGTACGGCCCAACACTCGATGCAATGGATGAGGCTAAAGAGGGTTTTTATTCCAACCTCGAGACATCCCTGTTCCGCGTCCCCACGGGCGACAAATTGATCCTCCTAGATGACTTTAATGCCAGGGTCGGCAAAGATACAGCCCTCTGGGGAGGCGTGATTGGCAGAGAGGGGGTGGGGAAAGCGAACTCCAACGGTGCCCTACTCTGGATAAAATGTCTAGAACACGAACTCCTCATCACCAACACCCTGTTCCGCCAGAGAGACAAATACAAGGCATCGTGGCACACACTGGCATCAGCTCGACTATGTCATCGTCCGAGCAAGGAATCACAAGGATGTGCACATCACCCGCGCCATGACAGGTGCTGACGACTACTGAACGGACCATCGCCTAATCCAATCCATCATCGATATAAGCATAGCCCCAAAGCAGAGAGAACAGCAGAAGCAGTGCCATAAAAAAGTTAATGCCGGGACACTTAAAGACCCAGCATTCGGCATCTCAGGGTCATCAAGGCACAGCCAGCGCCTCACAGCTAATCTGGCATGCCTTGATGACCCTGAGATGCTGAATGCCCACAGCGCTTGGTCTTCCCTCCAGGTCTCCATAACCAGTGCCTGAGAAGAGATACTTGGTTACTCAACCAGAAAACACCAGGACTGGTTTGATGAAAATGATCAGGAGATCCAAGAACTAATAGATCATAAGCGCAGAGCATTTCTGAGCCTCAAGCAACAACTCAACTCGGGAGCTGCAAAGCAATGTTACAGGCGGCTCAAGGCTGAGGTCCAACAAAAAACCAGGGACTTAAAGAACAGGTGGTGGATGGAGAAAGCACAGGAGATACAACAACTGGCTGACAGCCACGATATGCGAGCATTCTTCATTGCAGTCAAGGCCACCTATGGTCCAAACTCCCAAGGCTCCACTCCACTCCTGGCCAAGAACAGGGAAACACTCATCAAGGACACTGAGGCTGTCAGGGCCCGCTGGAAGGAGCACCTTGAAGATCTCCTCAATCGAGACTCTGCCTTTGACTCGAGTGTTCTCAACTCCATCCAGTGCTCTCAACTCCATGAACTGTATAAAACTCCATGAGGAGAGACTGGATCGACTGGGCCTTTATTCACTGGAGTTTAGAAGGATGAGAAGGGATCTCATAGAAACATATAAAATTCTGACGGGACTGGACAGGTTAGATACAGGAAGAATGTTCCCAATATTGGGGAAGTCCAGAACCAGGGGACACAGTCGAAGGATAAGGGGTAAGCCATTTAGGACTGAGATGAGGAGAAATTTCTTCACTCAGAGAGTTGTTAACCTGTGGAATTCCCTGCCACAGAGAGTTGTTGATACCAGTTCATTGGATATATTCAAGAGGGAGTTAGATGTGGCCCTTACGGTTAAGGGGATCAAGGGGTATGGAGAGAAAGCAGGAAAGGGGTACTAGGGTGAATGATCAGCCATGATCTTATTGAATGGTGGTGCAGGCTCGAAGGGCCGAATGGCCTACTCCTGCACCTATTTTCTATGTTTCTAGGTTTCTATCCCACAGCATGCGACCTGCCACCACCTCAGTGAAACCCCAATGCTGCACGAGGTAGGCAAAGCCATAAAACAGCTCAAGAATAACAAGGCTACGGGTGCGGATGGAATTCCTGCTGAGGCGTTAAAGTATGGCGGAAAGGCACTGTTGGCATGGATACATGACCTCATCTCTCTCATTTGGAGGGAGGAGAGCATGCCGGGAGATCTCAGAGATGCAGTGATTGTGACCATCTTTAAAAAGGGGGTAAGGATAAGAGGTAAGCCATTTCGGACTGAGATGAGGAGAAACTTCTTCACTCAGAGAGTTGTTAACCTGTGGAATTACCTGCCGCAGAGAGTTGTTGAGTCCAGTTCGTTGGATATATTCAAGAGGGAGTTAGATATGGCCCTTATGGCTAAAGGAATCAAGGGGTATGGAGAGAAAGCAGGAAAGGGGTACTGAGGTTAATGATCAGCCATCATCTTATTGAATGGTGGTGCAGGCTTGAAGGGCCGAATGGCCTACTCCTGCACCTACTTTCTATGTTTCTATGTAAGTCCGACTGCGGCAACTACAGGGGAATCTCCCTGCTATCAGCCACTGGGAAGGTTGTTGCTAGAGTTCTCCTCAACCGTCTTCTCCCTGTGGCTGAGGAGCTCCTCCCGGAATCACAGTGCGGATTTCGTCCCCTACCGGGCACAACGGACATGATCTTTGCAGCGCGACAGCTGTAGGAAAAATGCAGGGAGCAGCACCTTATACATGGCCTTTTTCGATCTTACAAAGGCCTTTGACACTGTCAACCGTGAAGGCTTATGGAGCGTCCTCCTCCATTTTGGATGCCCCCAAAAGTTTGTCAATATCCTTCGTTTGCTCCACAATGACGTGCAGGCCGTGATCCTTACCAGCGGATCCATTACAGACCCAATCCACATCCCGACCGGGGTCAAAGAGGGCTGCATCATCGCTCCAACTCTCTTCTCTATTTTACTCGCTGCCATGCTCCACCTCACAGTTAATAAGCTCCCCTGCTGGAGTGGAACTAAACTACAGAACCAGTGGGAAGCTGTTTAACTTACACTGCTTCCAGGCCAGGTCCAAGATCACCCCAACCTCTGACATTGAGCTGCAGTACGCGGATGACGCCTGCGTCTGCGCACATTCTGAAGCTGAACTCCAGGATATAGTCGATGTATTCACCGAAGCATATGAAAGCATGGGCCTTGCGCTTAACATCCGTAAGACAAAGGTCCTCCACCAGCCTGTGCTCGCTGCACAGCACTGCCCCCCCAGTCAACAAGATTCACGGCGCAGCCCTCAACAACGTGGACCACTTCCCATACCTCGGGAGCCTCTTTTGATCAAAGGCAGACATTGATGCAGAGATTCAACATTGCCTCCAGTGCCTTTGGCCGCCTGAGGAAAAGAGTGTTTGAAGACCAGGCCCTCAAATCTACCACGAAGCTCATGGTCTACAGGACTGGAGTAATACCCACCCTCCTGTATGGATCAGAGGCATGGACGATGTACAGAAGACATCTCAAGTCGCTGGAGATTTATCACCAACAATGTCTCTGCAAGACCCTGCAAATCCCCAGGGAGGACAGGCGCACCAACATCAGTGTCCTCGCCCAGGCTAACATCCCCAGCATCCCCACACTCGATCAACTTCGCTGGGCAGGCCACATAGTTCGCATGCCAGACACAAGGCTCCCTAGGCAATTGCTCTATGCGGAGCTCCTTCACGGCAAACGAGCCAAAGGTGGGCAGTGGAAACATTACAAGGACACCCTCAAAGCCTCCCTGGTAAAGTGCGACATCACCACTGACACCTGGAAGTCCCTGGCCGAAGACCACCATAGGTGGAGAAAGTGCATCCGGGAGGGCGTTGAGCTCTTCGAATCTCATCGCTGCGAGCGTGAAGAGGTCAGGTGCAGGCAGCGGAAGGAGTGTGCGACAAATCAGTCCCACCCCCCCTTCCCCCGACGACTGTCTGTTCCACCTGTGACAGGGTCTGTGGCTTTCGTATTGGACTGTTCAGCCATCAAAGGACTCACTTTAGGAGTGAAAGCAAGTCTTCCTCGATTCCGAGGGACTGCTTATGATGATGATATACAGCAAAGGCCACATTACCACAGTAGTCTACTAGGTGGAGCTATATATATATTACACTTCTCCCTCCTTAATGAAGAAGTAATTATAACAAACAATCATCATACATAATTTGCATGGTTATACATAATGAAAGATATGGACTTATTGTGCTATATTTACAAATCAAACTTAACCACTGGCTTTCTGTTTCAAAGAGGATACCTTTGCTCTCGAACAGAACCTTCCAAACATGGTGTCAAACTTAAACTCATTCCAGGCTGATCCTGAGGAAAGTTTTCCTCCAAGGGATGTCCTTGATTTACATTTGAACTCTCTACAACTTCAGAGAATTCAAGCTCTGCAGCCTGGCTGCAGTTTTGAAAAAATACAGACTACATTGCATTAAGTCATCAATCAACTTGACATTTTAGGACCTTGGGTAGCGAGCCAATTAAAGGTTAACAGACTATCAAATGAGCCAATAAGGTCAAAGAAGGCGAGTTCTTTTCTGTAAATTGAACCAGGTATAAGTACAGCCATTTTGGCCATGTGGTCTCAGAAGGACAAAGGCCATGCTTAAAGCCAAGAGCTTGTTGCTGCTGCCAGAATAAAGTTACATTAAAACTACAATCGGAGTTCGTATTTCATTGGAAATTAAGAGATCTAACAATTTTGGCGTCACGAACACGATCGCTGACGAAAGAAACTGATTTTTTGGACATCGGACCGACATACTGAGGTAAGGACTCCTCTTTACAAAAGTCCTCGGTCAAAAGTCTAAATTCGCCTCTCTTTCTACGCGATTCCGAAAGCCTCCGGTTTGTGAACCCTCCGGTTGGTAGTCGGCTCGAGGTCCCATAGACGTCGAACTTCGGCGGTGTGTTAGTTAATTAATCACCGACCCACTGATTGGCTGGAAAGCCTACGACTCGAGACCCCAGTAAAGAAATCAGTATTATGGCAGCAGGAGATAAGAGCAAAGAATTGCCTACAACTGTAAAAGGAGGGCAGGCACCACCTGAGGTTTCGATTGATGAAATCCTCGAACAGCTGAAAGAATACATAGAGCAACAATTCGACTTAGCTAAAACCTGTATTAAGATCGAACAAAAGTACGGAACCTCCAAAGGACAATGGTCCTTGGACAAGATTAAAAGGGTCTGGGGAAAAACGACCCGTATGAAAAATAAAGAGCGAATCCGATGGTCCCTAGCCATTATGGGACAGATCCGAAAGCGGAATGAAATTATAATGTGTTCTCAACATGATCGAGAACTGACCAGTACAAAGGACCAATTGCAAGCTGTTTGTGCACAGCTGCGACAGACAAGAATTGAACTTGAAAAGTCGGAAGCGGAAGTTAAAGATTTTAAAGGTGAAATTAAAGAATGGAAAAAAATCATTAGGTCAAGAGACAGTAATAGGAAAAGGAAAATGTATCGGTCAATTCCCAGGGTACCCATGTTTGGATAAATTAAAAGCGTAAACCCGAAGACACGACCAAGGAATAGATACGGATTCTGAATCCTCCGATAATACAGGGTCGGAGGATGAAGAATTAGGGGTGCGCTTTGCCCCATTTAAAAAAAGACAAGTTGTAGTCAAATCAGAAGAGACTGCGGATGAGGGCGGAACCAAAAAAACGAGGAAAAGGGTATATGCAGAATACTTAGTTCATGATCCGGCAGACCCAGAGAAAATTGATAAATGGTCCAAGGAGTTGCCCAATCCAAAGAAAGGGGGAGTGAAAACGTGGGACCAATTGGACCGCTTAAGAAATATATATCAACTTCATCCCTGGGACGGAGTGCAAATTTTGACCATAACGGTGCCAAAAACACAGGGAAGAAAATTGCACTACAAGGTAGAAGAAGCTTTGGAGCAGGATGAGCAAGAATTAAATGCAGGATGGGAGGCGATTAAACACTGGCTGCAAACTTTCAGTCCAGCTAAGACAGACTGGGGAAAAATTGCAGCCTGCCAACAGAAAGGAACAGAGGAGGTCCTGGAGCATGACGAGCGGTTTAGATGCACGTGGCTAGAACATTCGGGTATGAATAATACGGATGACGAAATGGATGAACAAGTGTTTGGACCCCTGAAAGCAGCTTTCGTGGCAGGTCTAAAGCCAGAACTGTCCAAAATGCTTAAGGTAGTGTTACCAGACTGGGAAGATCGAGGAACTACCTTTGCAGCATTGGTGGATCGATGTAACCAATTAGACAGGGATATGGGAGCTAAAGTCCGAGTTGTACAAGCTATGGGATGGAAATCCCAGGATTCCGATAAACAGTCATTAGGAAAATTACCCGGAAAATATCATTATTGTGGGAAAGAAGGTCACTGGGCCAAAACGTCCAGGGCAAAACAGCAAGGTCGTGGCTGGGGAAGAGGACGCAGCCAGGGATACAATTCAGCCAACAAACCAGGCTTGTCACAAGATAATGACCTCATAGAAGCATTTAAGCGACTGACAATACAACAACAGAAGGAGTTACTTGGGATAGAAAAAAACGATTAGAGCCCACCCGGGCCCCCCTCCTCGCACTAATACAACAATAGGAGAGATGGGCTATATATAACTGTGAGGGTGGGCGATAAGGATGTGGATGGTCTTTTAGACACAGGGACGGAATTAACATGCTTACCCGTACAATATGGAGACTTTTTGTCGTTGGATGGTAGGGCACGTACAGCCTATGGAGTTGGGGGCCATAAAATGGAAATTAAAAGGACAACACCAGTACTTATAGGGCTGGGTCCACATGAACTAACCACGCCGGTCTGGATAGGCCCAGTAGATCAACCCCTTTTGGGAATGGACGTTCTAATCCAAATAGATTCATTGTTGCATTTCGAGAATGGTCGGGTGACATGGTCAATTAGAACTTTGAAGAAAGAAGAATTGAAGAAACACCCGATATGGGCTAAAGGTAAGAACAATTGTGGCCTACTCCAGATGGAGCCTGCGTCATTTACCGGGACCAAGCCTCCATGCACTAAACAGTATCCCATCAGTCCAACTGCCATCGCGGGAATCTTACCGGTTATTCAGCAATTGGAGAAACAAGGGGTGCTTATTAAAACGCATAGCTCCTCCAATAGCCCCGTGTGGCCGGTACAGAAATCTAATGAGACTTGGCGTTTGACTGTCGATTATAGGAAAGCTAACCAGTGTATTGATCAAAAAGCTCCTTTGGTCGCAGATCCCTCCACCATTTTTAATGCCCTCAAACCAGAACATAAATATTTCTCGGTTATAGATATGGCCAACGGATTTTGGTCGGTGCCTCTGGCACTGGAGGTTCAACAGTGGTTTGCTTTCACGGTCCAAGGACAACAGTATACTTGGACCCGGTTACCGCAGGGTTTCCACAACAGCCCTACGGTATTCCACATGGCTTTACAAAGCCATTTGCGAGAATTACCTCCCCTGTCATCCACAGTCATCCAATATGTAGACCATATCCTGCTAGCGTCAAACACGAAAGAACAGCATGAACAAGATTTACGAGCTTTGCTGGACCACCTTCGGCTGAAAGGACATAAAGCCAGCATTGACAAAGCACAAATATCCCAAGAAGAGGTTGTATACCTGGGACAAAAGATTTCACAAGGAAAGAGAGAACTTACCCAGAGTAGAACTGCAGCCATTCGGGCTGCTAAACAAAACCACCACGATTCAGGAACTAAGGTCTTTTTTGGGATTGTGTAACTTTAACAGAAATTGGATTGACTCCTTCACACAGCTTGCTCAGCCATTGAATGATATTTTAAAGGGGAAACGTGCCTCTAAAGAAGCCATCACCCTCACTAAGGAACAGCAAGAGGCCTTCCTGAGTTTGAAAAAGGCTTTGTGTTCGGCACCGGCTCTGGGAATCCCTGACAGTGGTAAGCCATTTATCCTGTTTGTCCATGAGAAAGAAGGATATATGACAGCTATACTGACACAAGAACATGGGGATCGGCAAAGACCTATTGGCTATTATTCGGCAAAACTGGATGCGGTAGTCCTCGGATGGGGAAGTTGCCTAAGGGCCATGGAAGCTACATGTCAAGCAGTAATGATCACTGCGGGTCTAGTCCTTGACCAAAAGCTGATTGTCAAGTGCCCCCACACCGTACACGCTTTGCTGTCTATGAATAGAATGTCTCAGGTGACAGGAGCTAGATGGACCCGCTGGACAGTAGTTTTGGAAGCTCCTAATCTCCATATCGTCCGGGCCAGCCCGGTTAATCCCACAACTATGCTCCCGATGTCAGAATCGAGGGAGCAAGAGGGGGGAGAATGTGAAGAGCATGACTGCGTGGAGATTTTAAAAGAAACAGAAGAAGCAGCCTTAGCAGCAGAGGAGCCTCTGCACAACTCAGACCTCATCCTGTTTACAGATAGTTCCTCCTTTGTTGACAATGGTACCAGAAAAACAGGATGGGCAGTTACAACCTTATATGAGGTAGTGGTAAAAGGATGTTTACCCTCAGGAACGTCAGCACAACAGGCCGAGTTACGGGCTCTGTCAGAAGCATGTCGAATAGCAGAAGGACAGACAGCTAATGTCTACACAGATTCGCGTTATGCTTTTGGAGTCGCTCACGACTTTGGTCTGTTATGGCGGAAAAGGGGATTCCTCACTGCTGCTGGTACACCTATCCGAAATGGAAAAGAAGTCCGAGACTTACTAGAGGCCATACAATTACCTCAGGAAGTGTCCATCCTGAAGTGTAAGGCCCATACCAAGGAAAATACCACGGAAGCACAGGGAAATGCCCTAGCCGACCAGGCAGCTAAAGATGCCGCCTCACAGGGCGTTCCCCCAGAAGAACCAACACAGATGTGCAGATTGAAAGCACTCAGGACTCTGACACGAGACCTTCAAACAATGCAAGGCGAGTGCTCCCGAGAGGAAAAATGGACATGGATTGAGGCAGGAATTAAGTTATGTGAAGATGGTGTCTGGAGACAAAGTGTTACCGACAAGCCAGTCGCGCCACAAGCGCTTATGCCTTTTTTAGCCCAACAGATCCACTCGTGGGGACACTTGGCCTCACAATAGATGATGGCACGGTTCCAGAAAAGCTGGTGGGATCGAGGATTTAAAAAACATGCCCAGCTGGTAGCTGTGTGGTCTGCCAGAAAAATAATTCTGGACCCATCACGGTAATGCCCCAACTGAGGCCCTCTGCCCCTGTCAGACCATTCCAGCATCTGCAGGTTGATTATATATCTCTTCCTTCATGCCAAGGATACACTAACATTCTTGTCATGGTCGACAGATTCTCTAGATGGGTAGAAGCTATCCCAACTAAAAGAGCCACGGCTAATCACACTGCAAAGGCCTTGTGTAAGGATTACATTCCCCAATGGGGAGTCCCGAGTAGCATTGACTCAGATCAGGGAACACACTTCACAGGTGCTGTCTGCCAAGAAGTCTGTAGGTTACTGAACATTACGTGGGATTTACACTGTCCTTATCATCCACAATCATCAGGACAAGTAGAGCGAATGAATCGAACTCTGAAACAACAGCTTGCCAAATATCACCAAGAAGGAACACCATGGCCCCAGGCACTACCAAAAGTGCTATGTAGCATTAGGGCAACCCCGAACAGAACTACAGGTCTAAGCCCATTTGAAATTATAACAGGAAGACCCATGTCGCTGCCAGGAACTATCGATTTATGGAAAGCTGATGTTCACTTAATGAGTGACGCTATGTTATCATACTATCAGAACCTAACCAATGCTATTAGTTCTGTTTCCCGACAGGTATCGGCAGCTTGGGGTAATCCAACCGAAGGAGGACACGACATCATCCCAGGAGTCTGGGTGTATGTGAAAAAGTTGCATAAAGAACCTTTGGGTGCCAAGTGGGAGGGACCTTATCAAGTGTTATTGACCATCCAGGCAGCTGTTCAAGTCCAAGGAAAGAAAGCCTGGATCCACGCTTCACACGTTAAACGAGCACCCGTAACTGAAGCTGAAATCTAATAAGGACAATTACTTTTTGCCAAAATGTATAAATTTACTGTATTATTGATTGTAGGTATTATAGGCATAGGCATACTTCTTACTAGCCGACCCTCTGCACCAAAGGGAAATAGTAGAGTACCAAGGGAATTACATGTAAATACCTTTTTATATATGTCATACATTTATGCCAAACAAGGTAACATTTCTAGTTGTTGGGTGTGTGTGCATATTCCTATTCACTTAAAGGGAGGGATTCCCTTGAGGCCAGTTCCCTTGAATATCTCGGAAATGGATGAGTGGATAATTAATCAAAACAAAACAGGCAATGCGTTTCAGGATACGGAAAACTGAGCACATAAATGGAAGTCAGCAGGTTACAATCTGACTACCTTTGAAGGGGGATACGAACCATGCTACAATAATTCCAAACGGCCCCCATTTTTTGTTATCGCTAATACAACGGGAATAGGAAGACCGGGGGAATCGGTCTGTCTGATTAGAAACATCAAAGGAGGCCAAAATATGGGGTATAGTAACTGCTCCCAGAATTATAATATAATCAAGCCACGGAACCATCCAAACTGGGCCGATGTGGGAATTTTTAACATAACGGGGATTCTGAATAAAACAGATGGAAAAGCCTGGACAGGCCCCGGAGTGTTGCTGACAAAGAAACAGCTAACATTCATGGCCTATAATGGCACCTATTGGGTGTGTGGCCACAAGGCCTACCCTTGGCTGCCCCAGAATTGGACAGGATCCTGCTATTTAGCCTACATTGTGCCTTATATGTATCATATAAAGTCACTGTCGGAACATTTACACCGTCCTAAGAGAGCTATCACAGAAACAGAGAGGTTCTTTGCCATTCTGATCCCCAGGTATGGGACCGCCAGACTGGCAAGGGAATCCATTAACGTGGCATCCGTTGTGGAAGTGGTAGCCAATGATACCTCAGAAGCCCTAGTTAAAATCAATGCAGAAATGGTAGCAATCCGCACAGTAGCCCTACAGAATAGACTGGCCCTTGATTACATCCTGGCTGAAAAGGGAGGTACTTGCGCCCTACTCGGAACTGAGTGTTGCACATATATCCAGATAGCTCCGAAGAAATTACCCACTTAGCGGAGCATATCCAAAAGGAGGTAGAAAAACTTAAGCAACCCCCATCATTCAATTTGTGGAACGGAGCCACTGAATGGCTAGGTTCAATAGGAACTTCATTGGTGGAAGGTTTAATTCTAGTCGTTGTAATTATTTTACTTTTATATTGTTTGTTTATGTTGATTAAATGTTTTTGCAACCAGGCGGCTGCAGCTGCTGTCCACATGTGAGACACCTTGCAGGTCCCAGCAGACCGTCTATACATGGCACAGGGGTATGTTATGCTTAAGCGAAGGTTGTTTACTGGTTGAATTAAGATATTGATTTGGATTAAATTGGAATAAGGTTAATTAACCTACTAAAAGCAGACTTCCATTGTGGCCATGACGGAACTCAGGTTGGTGTAAATTTGTGTGGAAGCTACTAGTCCAGACATGTGGCGAAACACATCAACAAATTTTAGAAGGAAACTCTATTAACATGTATGAAATTATTTTTTAGAATGTTTAACCAGTGATACCTGATATTTTATGATTCAGTTTGTGAAAGAATCAAAGGGGGGATTGATAGAGAATTCAAGCTCTGCAGCCTGGCTGCAGTTTTGAAAAAACACAGACCACATTGCATTAAGTCATCAATCAACTTGACATTTTAGGACCTTGGGTAGCGAGCCAATTAAAGGTTAACAGACTATTAAATGAGCCAATAAGGTCAAAGAAGGCAAGTTCTTTTCTGTAAATTGAACCAGGTATAAGTACAGCCATTTTGGCCATGTGGTCTCAGAAGGACAAAGGCCTGGCTTAAAGCCAAGAGCTTGTTGCGGCTGCCAGAATAAAGTTACATTAAAACTACAATCGGAGTTCGTATTTCATTGGAAATTAAGAGATCTAACTGTTTTTCTGCCTGACTCAGATTCTGACGTAAATTCTGACTTTGTTTTGGACTTGTTTCCAGTACATCTGATGTAGGATTTGCTACTGGTACTCTACTTGTAATAAGTCTATCTGATGAGTCACAAAGAATCAAATCATTCCAACTGTCAACTCCTTCCACATGTGTCAGTAAAATATGATCAATGTGAACAAATCTAAACTGTCCATGATCAAACATCTTGACCAAATATGTGCTAGGACCACATATTTTCACTACACTTCCTGGTAACCACTTTAAACATTTATGGTGATGGTTCTTCACTCTCACCTTCTGATTTAACTTCACACTTCTCTCTCTTACTCTACTTCTATCATGATTCTCTTTCTGTCTTAATTGTTTCTCTTCAACTGACTGTGCCAAGTTTGGTTTTACCAAAGAGAATCTGGTTAGTAGCTGTCGTTTTGGAAACAACTCTGCTGCTGTTCTACCAATAGTTGTATGAGGAGTATTATGATACATCATTAGAAAATTAGACAAGTTGTGGTCAAATGACAATTGTCGTTTCTATGGATTTGAATCCAATATTCGTTTGATGAGGGCACGTTTTACAATTTGTACTGTGCGCTCTGATGCATCTTTTGAAGCAGGGTGGTACGGTGGAACCTTGATATGTTTCACACCATTTTTGCTTGTGAACTGTGCAAATGCTTCTGAACAAAATTGTGATCCATTATCAGACACAATTTCGTCTGGGAGGCCATATGAAGAAAATAATCTTCCCAAAATGTCTAATGTTTTACTTGTTATTTTTCACATTGAAAACACCTCTACCCACTTTGAATGGCTATCAATCACAACAAACAATTACTGTCCTTCCAGCTCGCAAAATCGATATGTAACCTTTGCTATACCCTGGGAGGCCATTTCCATGGCTGTAAAGGTACTGATGGTGGTTTCTTGCTTACCGATTGACATGTAGTACACTGATTGACGATGTACACTATATCTTTATCTAGACCTGGCCACCATAAATAACTGCGTGCAAAACTCTTGGTCAAGCACATTCCCAGGTGTTGGTCATGAAGATCTCCTAATAATTTGGACCTGAATTTATTTAATATAACCACTCTTGCACCCCACATGATACAATCTTTATCCACAGACAATTAATTCTGAACTGGGAACTTTGGATGGAGGATTGATGTCAGGGTCCATAACGATGGTAAACTTACAACCATACAAGTATTTGTGGAACTTCTTGACCCCAAAAATGAATGTCAAAGCTTCCTTTTCGATTTGCGCATAATTACGCTCACTGGCACTGAGAGTGTGTGAATCAAAAGCAATTGGTCTCTCCTCCCCACTATGTACTACATGAGAGATCATTACCCCAACTCATACGGAGAGGTGTCACATGCTAGCTTGATCTCCTTAGATACGTCATGTTTCAAAAGACCCAAAAATGATCGAAGTTCAATGACATTCTTGGGAGTGGGTGCATTTCTAATTGCATCTAGCTTTCCCTTGGTTGGATGTAAACCATTTTTTTCTACTCTGTGCCCTGAGTTTTGAAATAACTCACTCTTGTGAGCATTCACTCGTACTCTGTCTTCTCTAGCCGTTTGAGCACTTCACTCAATATGTTATTATGGATTTGTCTGTTTGGTGCTGAAATTAGTATTTCATCTAAATAACATACTACCCCTTCAATACCTTGCAAAATCTGGTTCATCATGACTTAGAATATGGCAGGGGCGGAAGACACTCCAAATGGTAGGCTATTAAAATTGATATAGGCCTAGATGAGTATTTATAGTCAAGCATGACTAGGACTCCTAATCTAGTTCAAGTTGTAAGTAGGCATTCGTAAGATCCAACTTTGAGAAGATCTGACCACCTGTCAGTGTTGTGAACAAATCTTCTACATTTAGCAATGTATTGGGGACATTACCTTCTAAAACCTGGTTTACGGTTACTTTATAATCACCACACAACCTTACTTTACCATCGGACTTAGGTACAACAACAATGGGTGTAGCCCAATTACATCAATCTATCTTAGAGATAATGTTCTCAATCTCTAGTCTTTTGAGTTCTTGCTCAATTTTCTCCTTGAGTGCATATGGTATGGGACGTGGCTTGTAGTAAACCGATCTAGTGTCCTTCTGTACCCTGACACTTACCTTGAAGCCTTGGACTGCCGTTTCGCAGAGCACCTTCAGATAATTCTTGATGACATCATCCTTCGACGCAAATCTCGTTTCAACACGAAAAATTTCATTCTAATCCAGCTTCAGTAATCCTAGCCAATTTCTACCTAGTAAGGCAGGCTTGTCTCCTGCCACTACTAAGAGAGGCACGTTCTGAAAGTGATCCTTGTATTTCACCGGTACGGTGATATGACCTACCACAGGAATGTTCTCTCCTGAGTAGCCTCGCAGCTCCATCTTGGATTTCTCCAATGGGAAATCACGCAATTTGTCGTGATATAGCGATTCCGGCACTGCACTCACGGATGCACCAGTGTCGATTTCCATTTTTGGTTCCTGCAATGTCTACTTGGAGGATGATACTTTTCGAATCGCTGTTAGAAACCTTCGTGCTCCTGATAACGTGTATCTCCAAAACCTCCTCGTTCTGTTGCTTTTCTTCCATGCTATGTAGTCTCTGGTGATTTCTACTTATAGCTTTGAAAGTTGGTTTACCTTTCAGTCGGCATACCTTCTCAAAATGCCCAGTTTTCCTGCAGAAAAAACAATCTGCCTTCATATATGGACAACTTTGAGCAACGTGTTGTCCCAGGCACCGATAACATGACTTCAATGTATTGTTATCCTGGCCAGTTGCTTAGGCCTTGGGGCCCAACTGCCTTTTTCTTTTAACCCGCAGGCGATCCACCTCGGTTGTCTGACGACTGGAAATGGTACAAAATTCTCGGGAATATTGGTCGGCATATCCATTGATATAGCTGTCTGACAAGCTAAATCAAAAGTCAAGTTAGGGGTTGTCAATACACTTGGAAAGTCTCACGGTTGTGATGGAATTCACCCAAGCATCCTATTGTTCACATAGGCACAGCCATCTGGACACTGGCATTTCAGACAAGTGTGCTTGTAATTTACTTTGGATTTTTAGCTGTTCTGCAAAGAAAGGACCTGTCTAGTCACTCTATTGTTTGGCTGGAATCATCCACCAACAAAAATTTTAGCTAGGGAATCCGATTATCCCATCCTTCATTGCCAACGTGATATATTCTTTACAACATCACAACACACACAGACTGCCTAGATGGCTATTCACTCCTGAACCTGTCAGGTGACCTGTCCTCTTTATTATATACAGCAATGGCTGCATTATCACAGTAGTCCACTAGGTGGAGCTATATAGATATATCATATATATATTACAGTCGGCATATTTTTCTTCTCCTTTAAGTGATGGTTCATAGAATCATAGAATGATACAGCACAGGAAGAGGCCCATCATGCCTGCGCTGGCTCTTTGAAAGAACTATCCAATTAACCCCACTCCCCTACTCTTTCCCCATACTGTAGCAAATCTTTCCCTTTGAGTATTTATCCAATTCCCTTTTTAAAGTTATGATTGAACCTGCTTCCACCACTCTTTCAGCAGTGCATGCCAGATCATAACAACTTGCTGTATAAATGTTCTTTTCCTCATGTCGCCTCGGGTTCTTTTTCCAATGACCTGAAATCTGTGTCCTCTGGTTGCCGACCCTTCTGTCACTGGAAACACTTTCTCCTTACTTCATCAAAACCCTTCAAGATTTAGAACACCTCTGTCAAATCTCCCCTTAACATTCCCCGCTGGCAGGAGAAAAGCCCCAGCTTCTCCAGTCTCTCTACGTAATGCAAGCCTTTGATCCCTGTTACCATTCTAGTACATTTCCTCTGTCCCCTCTCCTTAAGACCTTGAGATCCTTCCTAAAGTGTGGTGCCCCAAGACTCCAGCTGGGGCCTAACCAGTTATTTAATAAGGTTTAGCATAACTTCCTTGCTTTTGTATTCTTATGTCTCTATTTAAAAAGCCAAGGATCCCTTATGCATTTTTAACAGCCTTCTCAACTGGTCCTGTTGCCTTCAAAGACTTGTGCACGTACATTCCCAGGTATCTCTGTTTCTGCACCTCCTATAAAATTGTATAATTTTGTTTATATTTTGCCTCTCTTCATTCTTCCTGCGTAAATGCATCACTTCACAATTCTCTGCATTAATTTTCATTAGCCATGTTTCTGCCCATTTCATGAGTTTATCTATGTCCTCCTGTAGTCTGTTAGTATCCCTCGTCCAACGGATCTTCTACACTCTCCTTCTCCGCCTCCACTACCCGTGGTTTTGACCTAGAGGGGCCCCCGTGTCCTGTTTTTTCCTTTCTTGCACTCCTTGCTCCAGTGTCCCGTTCTCCCACAGCTAAAGCACGCCTGGGGTCTGTTCACATTACCCCCCTCCTGCTTCCATTCTTTTCTACCATCCAAACTTCCCTTCATCTCATGCACTTTTCCTTTTTGTCTATTCTCCTCCCCCGGTCAGATTTAAAAGCCAGAGTCAGTTTCCTTAACACGCCCGGCTCTGTATTATTAACCTCCTCGGGGTCAAGCCATGATTCCGCCCTAGCCCTGATCCGTGGCAAGCTGTTAGTCACTGGAGTCCTCAACCAATGATTCCTGTGAGCCCTTAACAACTCTGCTCGGGTTAGATTTCCCCCGTCACCTTCAGATACACGGGCCATAACCTGTCTAAAAATGCATGCGGAGCCAGCTGTCTAGTCTGCTCGACCTGCAAGAATGGACTGCCTTGGCTCTGTCCCAGCGCCATTAAAATTTCATCTTTTACCCCATTCACAGTACCGCCTCCTAATTTAGTGCTTGCCAACAAACCCTGGTACAGCTTCCCATCTAGGGAGAACAGTGTCAGCTTTCTCAGTTCATTGTCGTCACAATTATCGATCATCCCCTATCTGTTCTACATTGGCAATAGGCAATAAATTGGTTATGGGCAAGGATCAGGGAAAGCTGGACGCTGCCGTATGCAGTGAAAAGCCCAGTGCGCCCCCACTTCCCCCATGCCTATGACATGCCTGTGCCCGCTCACCAACGATGAGCGGGAAGACCTTGTGTAAAAATCAAGGTAGAGACCACTTGGGGAAAGTACAGGCCTCGGAAGCAGCGTAGAGGCAAACTTCAGGGAGCAGCGCGAGCTGGTGCAGGAAGGTGACGGCAGCGAAGAGTGATGTCATCAAAGTCCAGTTCGGTGATTGGAGCTTGGGCAGGTACAGCAGGAGCGGTGAGGTCGGGGCGAAGGAGTGGCGAGAGAATGTAGAGGGATGTGATCGGGGCCCAGGAGAGGCATGAGTTCGGGCCAGGGGCCAAGGGGCAGCACGGGCCAGCCCACACTGTGATATGTGTGCGCCTTAGATCCGTGCAGCAGAGCAGGTCTCCAGTCGTCCTGGATAACCTTTGCCACTGGACCAAGACCTAGCTCTGTCAAGCCCGTGTGGTGGCTGGTGTGCAATGGCCACCACACGTTAAAAAATCCATGCACAGGGATCTTCCACCCTTCAGGATGTAGTTTGGGACCTGCAATATTAGGTCCTTCATTGAAACACCTGTGAATTCATCCTTTTCGTTTCGAGGGACTGCCGATGATGATGAGTCTCCCTCTCACTTGACAACGACCCCTGAGGGACACTACTGCTCACTTCCTTCCAGTCTGAAAAACAACCATTCACCACTACTCTCTGCTTTCTGCCCTTTAGCCAATTTCTTATACAGGCAGCCAATGCCCCTTTAATCCCATGGGCCTCAATGTGTCTTTTATTTATTCCGGAGATGTAGGCGTCGCTGGCAAAGCCAGAATTTATTGCCCTTCCCTAACCCCCTTTGAGAAAGTGGTGGTGAGCCGCCTTCTTGAAATGATGCAATCTGTGAGATGAACGTACTCCCACAATGCTGTTCGGGAGGGAGTTCCAGGACTTTGACCCAACAACGATGACGGAACGGCGATTTATTTCCAAGTCAGGATGGTGTGTAACTTGGAGGGGAACTTGGAGATGATGGTGTTTGTTATGTATTTAACCCTTGGCAACCCTTGGCAACCTGTATCACAGCACCACCAGTTGGATCCCAGCATCCCTTCGGAACATTGTATATAAGCAGGCCTCCCACACGGTACCTGCACTCTGGAGTCTAATTAGAGGAGCTAAGGTCACACTTACTCATTGTACACAGTACTCAGTTTCATCCTTTATTATGAGCGTAATAATTGGCGATGAGGTAACGAACAACCGCGCGAAAATGCAAAAAACAGTTGGTATCCTGGAGAAGTTCTCAGAAGGGGACGATTGGGAGGCCTTCATGGAGAGACTCGACCAATACTTCGTGGCCAACGAGCTGGAAGGGGACAAGAATGCTGCCAAACAAAGGGCAATCCTCCTTACCGTCTGTGGGGCAACAACCTATGGCCTCATGAAGAATCTTCTAGCTCCGGTAAAACCAACAACCAAATCCTATGAAGAATTGTGTACGCTGGACCGGGAGCATCTAAATCCTAAGGAAAGTGTTTTGATGCCGAGGTATCGGTTCTACACATGTCAACGATCGGAGTGCCAGGAAGTGGCGAGCTATGTCGCCGAACTAAGGCACCTTGCAGGACATTGCGAATTCATGGATTCCTTGAAGAAATGCTGAGAGACTTTTTTGTGCTTGGCATTGGCCATGAAGCAATCCTTCGCAAACTATTGACTGTTAAACACCGAATCTGAGCAAAGCCATAACGTTAGCCCAGGCATTTATGTACACCAACGATAACACCAAACAAATTTCACAGCATAAAGAGGTTTGTACTGTGCACAAAGTAACGTCATTTTCGAGCAGATCTATACATGGCAGAACATACACGCCGGCTGCTGCATGACCTCAGATGACCCAGAGTCCGCCATCAATTGTTAATGCGAGACAGTTAACACCTTGTTGGCGTTGTGGAGGTGATCATTGGCCCCATCAATGCCGCTTCAACCACTAAGCACTTCAACGGCTGCAGAACAATGGGACACCTCCAGCGAATATGCAGGCGAGCTGCAAACCCTGCAAACCCTGCAAATCACCACTTTGCAGAATAAGATCGATCCATGGTGGATCAGGCATGGTGGATCAGGGAGACTCGAACCGAAGAGACAGAAGTGTACTGGGTACAAACCTTCACCACGAAATGTCCACCAATAATGTTAAAAGTTGAACTGAACCAGAATTCCAGTATCCATGGAACTGGACATGGGTGCGAGTCAGTCCATAATGAGCAAAAAGGCCTTCAACAGGCTGTGGTGCAACAAGGCACACAGGCCCAAGCTCAGCCCCATTCATACCAAGCTAAGAACTTACACCAAAGAACTGATCCCTGTAATTGGCAGCGCATAAGTCAAAGTCTCCTATGATGGAGCAGTGCACGAACTTCCACTATGGATCGTGCCAGGGGACGGCCCCACACTGTTCGGCAGAAGCTGGCTGGGAAAAATCTGCTGGAACTGGGACGACATGCGAGCGTTCTCGTCCGTCGACAACGCCTCATGTGCCCAGGTTCTGAGCAGATTTCTATCGTTGTTCGAGCCAGGCATTGGAAGTTTCTCGGGGGCGAAAGTGCAGATCCACTTGGTTCCCGGTACACGACCCATCCACCACAAGGCACGGGCGGTACCGTACATGATGCGAGAGAAAGTGGAAATTGAGCTGGACAGGCTGCAGTGAGAAGGCATCATTGTGCCGGTGGAATTAAACGAGTGAGCCAGTCCGATTGTCCTGGTACTCAAAGGTGACGGCACGGTCAGGATTTGTGGGGACTATAAAGAAACAATGAACCGTTTTTCGCCACAGGACCAGTACCCGCTACCCAAGGCATATGACCTATTTGCGACCCTGGCTAGAGGAAAGACATTCACCAAATTGGACCTGACCTCAGCCTACATGACGCAAGAGATGGAGGAATCTTCGAAAGGCCTCACCTGCATCAACACGCATCTATAACAGATGCCCGTTTGGGATTCGTTCGGCTGCGGCATTTTCCAATGGAACATGGAGAGCCTGCTAAAGTCGGTTCCATGCACCGTGGTTTTCCAGGATAACATACTGGTCACAGGTCGGGACACCATCGAACACTTGAAGAATCTGGAAGAGGTTCTAAGTCGGCTAGATCGCATGGGACTTAGGTTGAAACGCTTGAAGTGTGTTTTCCTGGCGCCAGAAGTCGAGTTCTTGGGAAAAAGAATCGCAACAGGTGGAATCAGACCCACTGACGCCAAGACGGAGGCCATCAAGAACGCGCCGAGACCACAGAAGGTGACGGAGCTGCGGTCGTTCCTGGGACTCCTCAACTATTTCGGTAATTTCCTACCTGGGTTAAGCACCTTGCTAGAACCCCTACATGTGCTACTGCGCAAGCGAGACGACTGGGTATGGGGGAAATCACAAGAGGCTGCCTTTGAGAAAGCCAGAAATCTGTTATGTTGAAACAAACTGCTTGTTCTGTATAACGATTAGCGCTAGCTTGCTTTGCGTCGTCATACGGGGTCGGGTGTGTGTTACAACAGACTAACGAATCGGGGATTTTGCAACCGATCGCTTAGGCGTCCAGGGGTCTGTCCAAGGCCGAAAGGGCCTACAGCATGATTGAAAAAGAAGCTCTGGCGTGCATCTACGGGGTGAAAAAAATGCACTAGTATTTGTTTGGTCTCAAGTTTGAGCTTGAAACTGACCATAAGCTGCTCATATCGCTATTCTCAGAGAGCAAAGGGATTAACATCAATGCCTCTGCCCGCATCCAAAGATGGGCACTCACGCTGTCGGCATACAACTATGTAATCCGCCACAGACCGGGCACAGAGAACTGCACTGATGCTCTCAGTCGGCTACCATTGCCCACCACCGGGGTGGAAGTGGCACAGCCTGCAGATTTGCTCATGGTGATGGATGCATTCAAAAACGAAAAGTCACCCGTTACAGCCCGCCAGATCAGGACCTGGACCAGCCAGGATCCTTTACTGTCCCTGGTAAAAAACTGTATCCTCCATGGGAGCTGGTCCAGTGTCCCAGCAGAGATGCAGGAAGAGATTAAGCCATTCCACAGGCGCAAAGACGAAATGTCCTTACAGGCGGATTGTCTTTTGTGAAGTAATCGCGTGGTCTTGCCCAAGAAAGGCAGAGAAACGTTCATACGTGACCTACACAGCAGCCACCCAGGCATTGTAATGATGAAAGCCATAGCCAGATCCCATATGTGATGGCCCGGCATTGACTCAGATTTAGAGTCATGCATGCGCCAATGCAATACTTGCTCTCAACTGAGCAATGCACTCAGAGAGGCACCGCTAAGTTTGTGGTCGTGGCACTCCAAACCGTGGTCTAGGATCCACATTGAATATGCCGGCCCATTTCCAGGCAAAATGTTCTTGGTTGTTGTGGATGCTTATTCAAAATGGATTGAATGTGTAATAATGTCTGTAAGCACATCCACCGCCACCATCGAAAGCCTACGAGCCATGTTTACCACACACGGCCTGCCTGATGTCCTAGTCAGCGACAATGGGCCGTGCTTCACCAGTGCTGAATTCAAGGAATTCATGACCTGCAATGGGATCAAGCATGTCACAACTGCCCCGTTCAAGCCCTCATCCAATGGCCAGGCAGAACGGGCAGTGCAAACTATCAAGGAAAGCTTGAAACGTGTGTCGGAAGGCTCCCTGCAGACCCGACTGTCCTAAGTTCTGCTCAGCTACGGCACCAGACCCCATTCGCTCACCGGGTTCCCCCAGCTGGGCTGCTCATGAAAAGGGCGCTCAAAACAAAGCCGTCTCTTGTCCACCCTGATCTCCATGATCACATCGAGGGCAGGTGACATCAACAAAGCATGTACCATGATCGCGCTAACTTGTCACACGATATTGAGGTCAATGACCCTGTGTTTGTACTCAGTTATGGACATGGTCCCAAATGTCTCGCTGGCACTGTCATAGCCAAAGAAGGGAGTAGGGTGTTTCAGGTAGAATTGGCCAATGGACTAACCTGCAGAAAGCATTTGGACCAAACCAAATTGCAGTTTACTAACAGCTACGAGCAACCCGAAGAGGACACCACCAACTTCGACCCTCCAACATACACACAAGTGGCAACTGACATCATGGTTGACCACGAAGCCGAACTCACCATCCCCAGCAGCCCAACAAGGCCAGCTGCCCAGCTCACCCACACCTGCTTTTGTACCGAGACGTTCAACAAAGGAGCGAAAAGCCCCAGATCGTCTCACCCTGTAAATAAATGTACTATTGACTTTACGAGGGAGTGATGTTATGTATTTAACCCTTGGCAACCTGTATCACACCACCACCAGAGGGCCTACCTGTTGGAGTCCCAGGAGATGCTGAGATCCCTTGGGAGCACTGTATATAAGCAGGCCTCCCATGCGGTACCTGCACTCTGGAGTCTAATTAAAGGAGCTAAGGTCTCACTTACTCATTGCTCACAGTATTCAGTTTCATCCTTTATTATGAACGTAATAGTGTTCCCATGCGCCTGCTGACTTCTAGGTGGTAGAGGTCGTGAATTGGGGAGATGCTGCCAAAAAAGCCTTGGCAAGTTACTGCAGTGCATCTTGTAGATGGTACACAGTGCAGCCACGGTGCACCGGTGGTGGAGGGAGTGAATGTTTGGGGAGTCAACAGGTGAGATACTCGCTGCAGAATACCCAGCCTCTGACCTGCTATTCTTTTCATGATACTTATGTGGCTGGTCCAGTTAAGTTTCTAGTCAATGGTGAACCTCAGGATGTTGATGGTTGGGGATTCGGCAATGGTAATGTCATTGAATGTCAAGGGGCGGTGGTTAAACTCTCGCTTGTTGGAGATAGTTATTGGCTGGCACTTGTGTGGGCTGAATGTTACTTGCCACTTATCAGCCCAAGCTTGAATGTCGTCTAGGCTTTGCTGCATGTGGGCACGGACTGCTTCTTTATCTGAGGAGTTGCGAATGGAACTGAACATTGTGGAACCATCAGCGAACATCCCCATTTCTGATCTTATGATGGAGGAAAGGCCATGGATGAAGCAGATGAAGATGGTTGTGCTTAGGACACTACACTGAGGAACTCCTGCAGCGATGTCTTGGGGCTGAGATGATTGACCTCCAACAACCACAACCAACTTCTTTTGTGCTAGGTACGACTCCAGCCAGTGGAGAGTTTTCCCCCTGATTCCTAGTGACTTCAATTTTACTAGAACTCCTTGATGCCATACTTAGTCAAATTCTGCCTTTATGACAAGGGCAGTCACTCTCACCTCAGCTTGGGAATTCAGGTCTTTTGTCCATGTTTGGACCAAGCCTGTAATGTGGTCCGGAGGTGAGTGGTCCTTGCGGAACCCAAATTGGGCATCTGTGAGCAGGTTATTGGTGAGTAAATGCCATTTGATAGCACTGTCAATGACACCTTCCATCATTTTGCTGATGATTGATAGGTGACTGGGGCGGTAATTGGTCGGATGGACCTTTCATGCTTTTTGTGGACAGAACATACCTGGGCAATTTTGCACTTTATCTGACCGTATTGTAGCTGTACTGGAACAGCTGGGCTAGAGGCGTGACTAGTTCAGAGCACAGATTTTCAACACGACAACTGGGATGTTGTCGAGGCGCATAGCCTTTGATGTATCCAGTGCACTCAGCTGTTTCTTGATATCACGTGGAGTGAATTGAATTGGCTGAAGACTGGCTTCTGTGATGGTGGGGACCTCAGGAGGAGGCCGATGTGGATCATCTGCTCAGCACTTTTGGTTGAAGATGGTTGCAAATGCTTCAGCCTTGTCTTTTGTACCGCAAGGTGGACTCAGCCATCATTGAGGATGGAGATGTTTATGGAGCCTTCTCCTCCCATTAGTTGTTTAATTGTCCACCACTATTCACAACTGGATGTGGCAGGACTGCAGAGCTTTGACCTGATCCGTTGATTGTGGGATCGCTTAACTCTGTCTGTAGCATGTTGCTTCCGCTGTTTAGTGTGCATGTAGTCCTGTGTTGCAACTTCCCCAGGTTGGCACCCCATTTTAGGTATGCCTGGTGCTGCTCCTGGCATGCACTTCTGGACTCCTCATTAAACCAGGGTTGATCTCCTGGCTTGATGGTAATGATAGAGTGAGGGATAGACCAAGTCATGAGGTTACGGATTGTAATGGAATACAATTCTGCTGCTACTGATGGCCCACAGAGCCTCATGGATACCCAGTTTTGAGCTACTAGATCTGTTCTGAATCTATCCCATTTAGCGCAGTGCTAGTACCACACAACATGATGGAGGGTGTCCTCAGTGACAGGACTTGGCCTCCACAAGGACTGTATGGTGGTCAGTGCTACCAATACAGTCATGGACAGATGCATCTGCGACAGGTAGATTGGTGAGGACGAGGTCAGGTAGGTTTTTTCCCTCGTGTTAGTTCTCTTATCACCTGCCGCAGGCCTAGTTAGGACTCAGCCAGCTCAGTCAGTAGTGATGCTACCGAGCCACTCTTGGTGATGGACATTTTACTAACAAGTCTATTATGTGGTACTCTATCAAACCCCTTTTAAAAGTGCAAAGACACAACATCAACCGCATTACCATCATCAACCCTCCCCATTATTTAATCAAAGATTTCAATCAAGTTAATCAAACATGATTTGCCTTTCACAAATTCATGTTGGCTCTCATTCATTAAGCCAATTAATTTTGGCTCAGTGAGTCGAACTCTCAGAGTCAGAAGTTTGTGGGTTTAAGCTCCACTTCAAAGACTTGAGCACAAAATCTAGGCTGACACTCCAGTGCAGTACTAAGGGATTCATCATAGGCAGTCTCTCGGAATCGAAGAAGACTTGCTTCCACTCTTAAAATAAGTCCTTAGATGCTGAACAGTCCAATACGAGAACAACAGTCCCTGTCACAGGTGGGACAGATAGTCGTTGAGGGAAGGGGTGGGTGGCACTGGTTTGCCGCACGCTCTTTCCGCTGCCTGTGCTTGATTTCTGCATGCTCTCGGTGATGAGACTCGAGGTGCTCAGCGCCCTCCCGGATGCACTTCCTCCAATTAAGGCGGTCTTTGGCCAGGGACTCCCAGCTGTCTGCACTTTATCAGGGAGGCTTTGAGAGCGTCCTTGTATCTTCCCACCTTTGGCTCGTTTGCCGTGAAGGAGTTCTGACTACGCTTTCTTAGGGAGTGACATGTCTGGCATGCGAACAATGTGGCCTGCCCAGCAGAGCTGATCAAGTGTGGTCAGTGCTTCAATGCTGGAGATGTTGGCCTGGTGGAGGACGCTAATGTTGGTGCGTCTGTCCTCCCAGGGGATTTGTAGGATCTTGCGGAGACATCATTGGTGGTATTTCTCCAGCATCAGTGAAGCCTACGGCCGCCTGAGGAAAAGAGTGTTTGAAGACCAGGCCCTCAAAACTGCCACCAAGCTCATGGTCTACAGGGCTGTAGTAATACCCGCCCTCCTGTATGGCTCAGAGACATGGATCATGTACAGTAGATACTGAGGGATTACTGCAATGTCGGAAGTGCTGTCTTTTGAATGACATATTAAACCGAGACTCGATCTGCTCTCTCAGGTGGATGTAAAAGATCCAATAGCAGTATTCGAAGAAGAGCATGGGAGATGTCCCCGGTGTCCTGTGCAATATTTATCCCTCAACCCACATCACAAAAACAGATTATCTGGTAATTTATCTCATTGCTGTTTGTGGGAAATTGCTGTGCTCAAATTACCTGCTGCGTTTCCTACATTACAACAGTGACTAGATTTCAAAAGTACTTCATTGGCTGTAAAGCACTTTGGGACGTCCTGAGGTTGTGAACGACTCTATATAAATACAAGTCTTTTCTTTTTTATTGCCGGATTTATGGCTCTCGCCTTTTTTGAACTGAAGTGTAACATTTTGCAATCCTCCAGTCCTCTGGCACCATTCTCATGTCTAAGAGGGACTGGAAGGTTTTGGCCAGAGTCGTACAATTTCCATCTTTACTTCCCTCAGCAAACTACGATGCATTCCATCCAGACCGGGTGACTTTACTACTTTGAGCACTACCACCCTTTTAAGTACCTCCTCTTTACCTATTTTTATTCTAATGTATGATTTTAAGAACATTAAACTACTACAATCTAATGTCACTTTATGGAATTGGACCAATCATAGCAAGCAAATCCATTGTCACCAATCATTTTAAAAGAAAAGACTGAACTAAAAAAGTCATATCAGGCAAAACTGTAGACTGCAAATATTAGTATATATAGTAATAGCATAATTTTCTGATCATTTTGCTTTGTTTCAAGGATTCAACTCAATCGTATTATCAACCACAAGACTAAACCCCCTTTCTTTCATTGAGTTAGGCAAATATAAGCTTTTTCTGCAAAAAATGTAATGTAACTGTACACAAGCCAAGGATGAATAAATTGCTTTGTCTTTCATTGAGCTACAAAGATGCATTCGGGAAAACTTACCCATTATGTTCAGTATATCTATGAGTTCAGTCATACAATTTAAAGTTATCAAGCAAAAGTTCAGAGAAAACAAACTTCTTTGTTTTAATTATATTGCTTGTTCATCGTTTTTAATAGTACAATTTCAGTACTGACTGTATTATGATACTGATATTAGTTGGATTGGTTTGAAAATTTAACACTCTGAATCATGATTTCAGTTTATCCTACAAAAATTAGGCCACCTCCTATCTCAAGCATCTTTTTGAATTCTAAGGGTGTAATTTTATTCCAACCCACCCGGCAGAAAACTGACGGGATCTAATTGGCAGCCCGTTTTATGCAATCCGCAACTCCACCCCCCACTCCCCGCCCCTGCCTCACACAACCCTTACTATTTTACTTTCCATTGACTTCAGGTGGTTTCCTATCAGATGGGTTTGGTTAAAATAATCCCCTAAGAGCCTCTCTTCACTAAGTGAAGTTCTAGACCCAGAAATCAGCCTTCTGTCATATGGAGCTGTTCACAAGTGGGACAACAAAATGACTAATGAGCCTGTCCTTGAACAAGCACAAGAAAAGACAAAAGTGATGCAGATGATTATGGTGCAATAAAATGATACACAATAGGTATATTGGGCCCAAGTTTCCACATGATTTGCGCCTGATTTTTAGGAGCAACTGGTGGAGAACAG
The DNA here is from genome assembly GCF_044704955.1 of Pristiophorus japonicus. Taxonomy (NCBI): domain Eukaryota; kingdom Metazoa; phylum Chordata; class Chondrichthyes; family Pristiophoridae; genus Pristiophorus; species Pristiophorus japonicus. The sequence goes on along the minus strand of NC_091978.1, from coordinate 158,835,695 downwards.
ACTATCTTAGAAATTGCAATTCTCCTCATTTTTTTTTTCTGCAGTTCTAGTCAGTTAGAACAGTTTCACTTTGGAACAGAATTTTTTCTTCAAAAGGGGGCGTGTCCGGCCACTGATGCCTGATTTCAAAGTTTCCACAGTGAAAACGTACTCCAAACTAATTTAGAATGGAGCAAGTGAAGATTTTTGTAGAACTGAAAAAACCTTGTCTACACATTAAAAAATCAGGCGCAGGTTACAAATTATGCGCCCAGAACGAGGTGAGCGTGGGGAGAGGGGGGGGGGGAGGGAAGTCATTAAATTCTATAATAAATCCTTATTTATACTTATACAAATATTATACAAATAAATCCAACCTGAATAAAAATTTATAAGCAAAGAAAAGATTAAATAAACCATCTTCCTACCTGTGTGAAAGTGCTTCAGGCACGGAGAATGCTGCAGTCAGCCTCACAAGTTGAGGCAGCCGTTCGTTCCCGCGGGGGGGGAAGGAGGAAGCCGTTCGTTCCCGCGGGGGGGGAAGGAGGAAGCCGTTCGTTCCCGCGGAGGGGGGGAGGAGGAAGCCGTTCCCGATGGCGGGCAGGGGGGGAGGGAAACGGCTGCCTCAACTTTCTGAGGCTTCCTGCAGCTTTCTCACTGTTGCAAGAAGCCTCAGTGCTGATGTGCTGATGGCAATTTGCTTTTATTAAAAAATGTTCAAAAATTAAACAGCTACAAAGAACTACAAAAATGGCCGAGTGCCAATGTTTCCTTCTCACTGCGCGTGCGCGAACGCTCCAACGCGCACGCGCAGGGTTGCCGGCAGGAAAAAAACTAATTTAAATGGTACCCGCCCCCTCCCACTTACAAAATCGGCGCGAGTGGTAAGCTCCGCCCCCCTGGGCGCCGCGCCAAGCAGACATGGAACTGCAGGGTGCTCCAGAAACGCGCGGTTTTTTTCCGGCGCCGTTTTCGGCCAGCTCGGAGGGGCGCCCGTTTTTTATCGTGTGGAAACTTGGGGCCATTATTCTGGAGTAACAAGGATAGTTGTTATGGTTGTTACTTTCTGGAAAGCTGATGATAAATCAAAAAGAAGACAAAGAAGAACTGCTTATATGTTGTGACAAAATGGATAAGTGTAACTTCAGGGGCTAACACAGTCTACCTATACAAGAAAATGTGAGTGTATGCCAACAATTGCTGGTCACAGGAATGTGGGAAGGGAGGACCTTGAGACAATCACTATCACTAGGGGGGGTAGTGCTGGACAGACTAATGGAACTCAAGGTAGACAAGTCCCCTGGTCCTGATGAAATGCATCCCAGGGTATTAAAGAGATGGCGGAAGTTATAGCAGATGCATTTGTTATAATCTACCAAAATTCTCTGGACTCTGGGGAGGTACCAGCGGATTGGAAAGCAGCTAACGTAATGCCTCTGTTTAAAAAGGGGGGCAGACAAAAGGCAGGTAACTATAGGCCGGTTAGTTTAACATCTGTAGTGGGGAAAATGCTTGAAACTATTATTAAGGAAGAAATAGCGGGACACCTAGATAGGAATAGTGCAATCAAGCAGACGCAGCATGGATTCATGAAAGGGAAATCATGTTTAACTAATTTACTGGAATTCTTTGAGAATATAACAAGCATGGTGGATAGAGGTGTACCGATGGATGTGGTGTATTTAGATTTCCAAAAGGCATTCGATAAGGTGCCACACAAAAGGTTACTGCAGAAGATAGAGGTAGGTGGAGTCAGAGGAAATGTATTAGCATGGATCGAGAATTGGCTGGCGAACAGAAAGCAGAGAGTCGGGATAAATGGGTCCTTTTCGGGTTGGAAATCGGTGGTTAGTGGTGTGCCGCAGGGATCGGTGCTGGGACCACAACTGTTTACAATATACATAGATGACCTGGAAGAGGGGACAGAGTGTAGTGTAACAAAATTTGCAGATGACACAAAGATTAGTGGGAAAGCGGGTTGTGTAGAGGACACAGAGAGGCTGCAAAGAGATTTGGATAGGTTAAGCGAATGGGCTAAGGTTTGGCAGATGGAATACAATGTCGGAAAGTGTGAGGTCATCCACCTTGAGGAAAAAAAACAGTAAAAGGGATTATTTGAATGGGGAGCAATTACAACATGCTGAGGTGCAGAGGGACCTGGGGGGTCCTTGTGCATGAATCCCAAAAAGTTAATTTGCAGGTGCAGCAGGTAACCAGGAAGGCGAATGGAATGTTGGCCTTCATTGCGAGAGGGATGGAGTACAAAAGCAGGGAGGTCCTGCTGCAACTGTATAGGGTATTGGTAAGGCCGCACCTGGAGTACTGCGTGCAGTTTTGGTCACCTTACTTAAGGAAGGATATACTAGCTTTGGAGGGGGTACAGAGACGATTCACTAGATGAGGGGGTTACCTTATGATAATAGATTAAGTAGACTGGGTCTTTACTCGTTGGAGTTCAGAAGGATGAGGGGTAATCTTATAGAAACATTTAAAATCATGAAAGAGATAGACAAGATAGAGGCAGAGAGGTTGTTTCCACTGGTCGGGGAGACTAGAACTAGGGGGCACAGCCTCAAAATTAGGGAGAGCCAATTTAAAACCGAGTTGAGAAGGAATTTCTTCTCCCAGAGGGTTGTGAATCTGTGGAATTCTCTGCCCAAGGAAGCAGTTGAGGCTAGCTCATTGAATGTATTCAAATTAGAGATAGATAGATTTTTAACCAATAAGGGAATTAAGGATTACGGGGAGAGGGTGGGTAAGTGGAGCTGAGTCCACGGCCAGATCAGCCATGATCTTATTGAATGGCGGAACAGGCTCGAGAGGCTAGATGGCCTACTCCTGTTCCTAATTCTTATGTTCTTATGTTCTTATCAATCACTGAACTCCAGAGTGGAGAAGGCACAGAGTGTTAGGGGGAGGGGGAGAGAAGGAGAGAGCAAGAATGATATCGAGATTGTGGAGAATTAACTTTTTCCCCTAATATCCTAATGTTCCTTCTATTCACTTCCCTAATGGGAGGATTAAGTGAGTATCTGAGGTGCCGGGATGCTGGGTGTCAGTGGAACCCTTTTATTCAATGTTCCGTCCCATATTATGGTGACTGTTTCTTTCTGCTTTCTGGCACATCTGTCATTTGAATTGTTGGGGGGAGGACGAAGAATTGGAGGGTCCAGATGTGACATCACCTTGACAGACAACTGTCTCATCTATGCCTCATCCAGCCATGCCTTTTCTGCTGGCCATTCCCTGACTTTGCCCTCTGATCTTCATGGGAGCTGACCTCTGGGCAGCAATGAGGTTTGTCCAGCACTCAGTTACAATCCCCAGCATGTTGAAGTTAGGCAAGAGAACCTGTTGTATACTTAGGGATCAATAAAGTCAGTTCTGACCTCCTGAAATGGCAAAAGCATAGGGATTGAAATTCAGTACTGTATGCCGCCTGTTACCGCACGCTAAATGAAGTCGGATCTTTGGCAGAGGCACCAAGAGGCAATGCTGCGCTGATCCAGCATACAATGCCTCTTTGATGCCTCTGTCACGGCACCGTACAAACTGGCAGGAAAAAGTTGTCGACACAGATCGAATCTCGAGTGGAATCGCTTAGAAAGGAAAGTATGTTTTTCTCTTTATTTATTTCTGCCTGTTTTCATTAGCTTTAAGAGTGGGGAAGTGTGTATGTGGATCGGAGAAGTTTTCGTTGTTTTTTTTTCTTCCTTTTTTTTTCTAGCATGGCGGCAGCCTCCCGTTGGGAAATTCAATGGGCCTCCTGAGCTCCTGCCCGAGGATGAGTGTTCAACGCCACTTTTTAGCGCCGCTCTCTCATCTTTGGGTGTAAAGACTGAATGTAGGACTTTGAGGCTGGACCTGACGTTCGATGCTAAAATCAACACTCAGCCAGCCTCAAAAATGGCGGTACCAACTTTTGACCCCATAATTTCTCCTGATATTTAGAATTTAAAATCCCAATTTATTCCTGAGGTGCACACATTGCATTAATGATGTTATCACCCACCTTTTGTGATGTGGGTGGAACGTCCATGATGATGAAACTAATTCAATGCGCGTGCATCTCAGGATCCTTTTATGGTGCCAAACTTTTTCACAGGAAAATTCTTGAAAACTTGCACAGCCTTTCTTTCCATTTACCAATATGGACTGACAGAAAAGGCAACAGAAATACAAAAGGTTCTTCATTGACTATATTTTTTGTATACCAGTGTCAGAAAAGTGAGAGGCATTCAAGGAGGAGATAGTGAGGGTTCAGAGCAAATACGTTGCCACAAAGAAAAAGGGTGGGAATCCCAAATCTAGAGCCCCCTGGATGTCAGGGTAAGATAAGGCAACAAAGGGAAACTTGTGTCAGATAACGAGAGCTCAATACTGCAGAAAACCTAGAGGAGTATAGAAAGTACAGGGGTGAAATTAAAAAGGAAATTAGGAAAGCAAAGAGAGAGTATGAAAAATATTGACAAGGAAAATCAAGGGAAGCCCAAAGACGTTTTCTAAATACATAAAGAGCAAGAGGATAACTAAAGAAAGAGTATGGCCTATTAGAGACCAAAAAGGTAATCTGTGTGTTGACGCAGAAGACTATGGGCTGGAACCTCACTTTTGTGTTTATCACCCAAAAATGGGCGTTATTTCCGGTGTGGGCAGTAAAAAAGGATTTTCAGACCGCCGGCTTCTCGCCCATTCTCAAAACACCTATTTTACATTTTTGAAAATGGGAGTTACCGTGAGCGATATCAAATGGGCGGTGGCGTAAAGTTTTTCTGACCTTCTGCAGTAAAGTGTGGCCGTCCTTAGCAACCGCATGGCAATGCTCGATTCCCACGATTCAGGAGGTCAAGGGTCACCATGATATGTGCAGAAGAGGAGATAGAGAGAGAGGGAGCTCAGAGGGACTGAAGGCGTGGCTGGGTGTGGTGTGGCTGCTTTGGGAGGAAGGAGGGAGATTTTAGAGCTTCACAGCAAGTAGGCAAACAAGAAGTAGCTGTTACCAGCCACATATTTGACCGAATTTGTCCTATAATGGAGGGAGAGGAGGAAGCATCACAGCACACTGTGGAGTCTGACGCCGGAGAGAGCAGTGAGGTGGGAGAGGAGCACATTGGAGGCTGCAAAAGAGCCAGGGGGTTCTCGGACGAGGCAAATGCCTCCCTACTGCAGGAGGTTGAGTCACGCTGGGGTGATTTGACACAGGGAGGACGTGGGTAGCCCACCCCTACCAGAAGATATGGGCTGAGATAGCAGAGATGGGAGATGGTCTTGTCGGCGACCAACAAGATGCATGAGGGCAACCAATGCCGCAAACGATGGAATTACCTTGTGGGATCTGCAAGAGTAAGTATTACATTGATTTACATGTACTTATATATTTATATAATTTGATTTGTAAGAGTCATGTGACTATCAGCAGATGTGAGGTGTTCCACTTTTACCGGGAATGTTTTACTCAAAGCCTGCGGTCACGGTGTACATCTTTAGGTAAAGAATGATAATAATCATATTAATCATGATTACATCTGTCGGTTATGTGTTGTATCAGTCTCTGTGACAGTACCTCGCAATGATATCACGCAATGATCTCATGCCATTTCGTTCTGTCACCTTTTACAGAAGAAGCTATCGACGATGAGGTCCATGCAGAGGTGAACGGGTGGGGGGCCACCAGACCCCAGCGACATCACTGAGATGGAGGAGCAGGTGCTCGCACTCGTGGGGAAGCACCCCCGGACAGCCATAGAAACATCTGCAGACCCTGAAGTGATGCTACGTGAGTAAAGCTTACACCATTGCGTGATGTAAAGTCAATAGATGCCACACCAACTCATATCCGACCAATCATATGAAGAGATCACAAAGTCTCTGTTTAAAGAATGGACTCAGTCGAGAATATTTCGTGGACGTTATGTTTTTTTTTCTCTGAGGGTACTTTCCCTGTGATGGAGTCACCCTGTGTAGATACGTGAAAAGGCTGGTTTGTTAAAACTCCAGAGACCGTATGGCAGTTGGCTGTGACAGAGAAATGTCAGTCATCCAGAATGTACGGGTTCGCCCTAGCAAAAGGAAAGGGGCTCAGATATCTGAGGCATGCATAAACTATTGGAAAACCACTCTAATATGCAAAGGCACTTCTCACCTCCATCTCAGAAGAGAAGCAGAACAATGGACCCACTAGCCGGGCAGACCAAGAGGGGCCAGTTCTTCCCTACACAAAAGCCGAGAGATGTCCCAGACCCAGGGCCATCAGTCCAATACACATGGGTCTGATGGCCCATCACCGACTAAGCACCGGAGTACTTAGAAGCAAAAGGATTTCAAAGATTGGCGGGAAGATAAGCGCAGCAGGACTCCTTTAAAGATAGACTCTTTTCCACCATTCTCTAGCGTTCTGGAGCGTTCTCCAGCGTTCGAGCGTTCCCCCTCTCTCTCTCACTCCACCAAGACCAGCGTGACAAGAAGAAGGACCAGCTGAGCGATCGAGACTGAGCATGGCCGCGAGTGTTCCAAGCCGGTAACCAGAGAACCAGACGAGCTGTGTGAGGTGTAAAGGGCTCAGAGTTTTCTTGGAAGTGAAGCTTTATTGGGCTATTCTGGGGAGGGAGCTTCATGTGACTGGGTAATTCGCTGGTGGGGGGAGTTAGACTCCACCATAACAACAAGGAAATTACTGCATGTCACCGGTCCTCAGTGTTGTACTGTATGTTGTTTTAACCTGGATCCTATTCTCCACAGAGACAGTGATTTTGTTTAGTAGTGCATGTTTTAGCCAGTCTATGTTAGACCAAATAAATAAATGCGATTTTTCACCGAGACATTCCTGTCCGTGATTATTCCATTTACACTCTGAATAATAATCCCCAGGTGTAGAATTCTCATTAGCGGGGATGATTTGAAGCATCCATCTAGCCATTGGATGAGGATCAAAACCACGAACATCTCATGGTGACCATGAAGGGACCTGGGTTAACAGAGTGTAAATCAGTCATGGACAGTGCTTCTGGTGAAAAATCCCAAATGGAGGAAGAGATTTCTTCATATGTATTTAAGAAGGTTAATGTCATGTATGTAGACCATGTATACTAACTGTATAGTCACATAAGGTGTGCCACCAGATGGCATTGCTGTGGGAGACTTGAGGGTCACCTGCACAGGTGTGCAGGGCCCAGTATAAAAGGCTGCCCACCATGCTTGTGCCTCACTCTGGAGTTACAATAAATGAGACTAAAGTCACAACAGCTCAAGTACAATACTAGACCTTGTGGAGTTATTCATAAGAATATTAAAGAATTAACAACTGACAACAAGATTACGAACTTTCACGCAAAAATGACTAACGTGCATTAGAAAAGATCTCAGAGGGTGAAGATTGGGAAGCCTTTACGGAGCGGCTCGACCAATATTTTGCAGCAAACGGTAGGTGATGATCCGGCCACGCTGGCAGATAAACGCAAAGCTATCCTGTTGACCAGTTGTGGGCCTGCGGTCTATGGCCTCGTCAGGGACTTGCTTGCACCAGAGAAAACAACGACCAAGTCAGACGAGGAGCTGAATGTGCTAATTCAGGACCAACTCAAACCGAAGGAGAGCATCCTCTCGGCCAGGCATCGATTTTATACACAATGCCGCCCCGAGGGCCAGGAAATCGCGAAGTATGCTGCCGACCTCAGGAGGCTGGCAGGACCGTGTGCATTCGGCGCATCCCTCGCCGTTGCGTTGCGAGATGTCTTCGTAATTGGCATCGGTCATGAGGCCCTTCTTGACAGGCTACTGTCTGCCGAAACCACCGTCACTCTGCAGAAGGCCATCAGCATCAGCCAGGCATTCAAGCTGCAGCTCCAAGCAGATAATGACTCACTCTCAGGACTCAAACCTGGCAAGTACAATAGGAGGTGGGTGGGGTGGCTTGACCCATCCACCTCCATGTAGGTGTGTGGGGGGCCTGACCCATCCACCTCCATGGCACGAACCTGGTATTGCAGTACTTCCAGGAACGGTGCAGTGGCTCTAGGCCTTTTGGCTAAGAGCATTGGCGCAGAGTGATCCTTGATGTGTGCAAGGTGACCTCTGGCGTTTGTGATTTGACAAAGAATTGGAACGATTGGCTACGAATTTCAAAAAAAAAAAAAAAAAGTACTGTAAATAGAATGGCACCTTTCACAGACAGAACTGTTGAACATGAATCTGCCCAGGGCAGAGCGTACAAGCCCCCGAGTCCTTTAACTCAGAGTCCGCCGAGGGGTGAAAACGTAAGTCTAGTAGCACCATGCTGGTGTTGCGGAGGTAATCACAGGGCTCATCAGTGTCGGTTCAAAGACTGTGTGCAAAGGCTACAGCACAAAAGGCCACCTCCAGCAAATGTGCAAAAGAGCTGTGACTCACCACGTGGAAGAGGAGTCAACAAATGGCTGTGAATCCAGCGTGGGTTACGAGGAGATGGCTAGAGAGGCAGCTCAGTCCCAGTACGAAGTGTATGGAGTATATACCTGCATCACAAATTGTCCTCCAGTGATAATGGAAGTCGAGATAAATAGCATTCCAGTCTTCATGGAAGTGGACACGGGGGCGAGTCAGTCAATAATGAGCCAGGAAGCCTTTGAGAGGCTATGGAGCGATCAAACTAAACGACCCAAGCTGGTCCCGGTTCAGGAAAAGCTGCGCACCTACACCAAGGAATTGATACCAGTTGTTGGTAGTGCGGATGTAAGTGTATCCCATGATGGCTTTTTGGTGCACAATTTACCATTGTGGATTGTTTCAGGTGATGGAACAACGCTACTTGGAAGAAGATGGATGGGGAAACATAGAAACATAGAAATATAGAAAATAGGTGGAGGAGTAGGCCATTCGACCCTTCGAGCCTGCACCACCATTCAATAAGATCATGGCTGATCATTTACCTCAGTACCCCTTTCCTGCTTTCTCTCCATACCCCTTGATCCCTTTAACCATAAGGGCCATATCTAACTCCCTCTTGAATATATCTAACGAACTGGCATCAACAACTCTCTGCGGTAGAGAATTCCACAGATTAACTAATATGTCCTTACTATACAGTATAAATGCACTTGAGGCCCATACTTGAGAGAAGGTCACTCTGTGACCAGTAACCTTTATTAGCCAGCACTGAAGTGAAGAAGGTGGGTGGAGCTTCCCCTTTTATACCTGAAAGTTCAGGTTAGGAGTGTCTCCCACAAGTTCACCACCTAGTGGACAATGTTCTCACGGTGTGCAACTTAGGTCAGTTTATACATGGGTTACAATGACAGTTAAATACATGACATCACCTCCCCCAAACTCTTATTGGGATCACAGGTTAAGTCTCTCTGGTGGTTTACGTTCCCTTGTAGAGCGCTCCGGTTGGGGCTCCGGTTGTTGGGCGCTGGCCTGAGTATCTGCTGTTTGCGGTGCCGCAGGCCTGTCCGGACTGCCCACAGTGACTGGGCTCTCCTCCGCTTGGTTCCGGTGTTCGGTCACCTGTGGAGGAGTGAACTCTACATCGTGTTCTTCCTCTGCTTCTTCTATGGAGTTGCTGAATCTCCTTTTTGTTTGATCCACTTGTTTGCGGCAGATTTGTCCATTGGTAAGTTTAACTACCAGAATCCTATTCCCCTCTTTGGCAATCACAGTGCCTGTGAGCCATTTAGGCCCTGCAGCGTAGTTGAGGACAAAGACAGGGTCATTGACATCAATACATCGCGCCCTCGCATTCCCGTCATGGTAGTCACATTGTGACTGGCGCCTGCTCTCAACAATTTCTTTCATGGTGGGGTGTATAAGGGATAACCTGGTTTTGAGTGTCCATTTCATTAGCAGCTCTGCGGGTGGGACCCCTGTAAGTGAGTGTGGTCGGGATCTATTGGCCAACGGCGGCTTTGCAGGAAACCCCCTTGGATTCTGAGCATCCCCTGTTTGATTATCTGCACTGCTCGTTCCGCCTGGCCGTTTGAGGCCGGCTTGAACGGTGCCGTTCTGACATGGTTGATACCATTTCCTGCCATGAAGTCCTGGAATTCAATGCTTGTAAAGCACGGGCCATTGTCGCTGACCAAGACATCGGGTAGACCATGGGCGGCGAACATTGCCTGTAGACTTTCTACCGTGGCAGAGGATGTGCTTGAATTGAGAATGTCACACTCGATCCATTTGGAGTAGGCGTCTACTACAACCAAAAACATTTTTCCCATGAAAGGACCTGCGTAGTCCACATGGATGCGTGACCATGGCTTGGCGGGCCAGGACCAGGGGCTAAGGGGGGCTTCCTTGGGCGCATTGCCCAGCTGGGTACACGTGCTACACCTGCGAACACAAAATTCCAGGTCTGCATCTATCCCTGGCCACCAAACGTGTGACCTGGCAATTGCCTTCATCATGACAATGCCCGGGTGCTCATTGTGGAGTTCTCTGATGAACATCTCTCTGCCCATCTGGGGCATGACTACTCGGTTTCCCCATAGTAGGCAATCGGCCTGAATCGAGAGTTCATCCCTGCGCCTGTGAAATGGTTTGAATTCCTCAGGGCATGCCCTGTACATGGCTGCCCAGTCCCTATTCAGGACACATTTCTTGACTAAAGACAGTAGCGGGTCTCTATTTGTCCAGACTTTGATCTGACGGGCTGTCACAGGTGAGCCTTCACTTTCGAAGGCTTCAACAGCCATGACCATCTCAGCAGCATACTCGGTTGCCCCCTCGGTGGTGGCTAGTGGGAGCCTGCTGAGTGCATCGGCGCAGTTTTCAATGCCCGGTCTGTGCCAAATTGTATAGTCATAGGCGGCTAATGTGAGTGCCCACCTCTGTATGCGGGCCGATGCATTTGCATGTATGGCCCTGTTGTCGGTCAAAAGGGACGTTAGGGGTTTGTGATCCGTCTCCAGCTCAAATTTCCTGCCAAACAAGTACTGGTGCATTTTTTTTACAGCATATACACATGCAAGCGCCTCCTTGTCGACCATCCCGTAGCCCCTTTCTGCCTGGGACAGACTTCTGGAGGCATAAGCCACCGGCTGTAACTGACCCTTGACATTAACATGCTGCAACACACACCCGACCCCATAGGACGACGCATCGCACGTTAAAACAAGTTTCTTACACAGGTCATATAGCGTTAACAGTTTGTTGGAGCATAACAAATTTCGTGCTCTATCAAAAGCCCTTTCCTGGCTGTCCCCCCAGACCCATTCGTGACCTTTGCATAGGAGCACTTGTAATGGCTCTAACAGCATGCTAAATTTGGGAAGAAAGTTACCAAAATAGTTCAGCAGCCCCAGGAACGAACACAGCTCCGTTGTGTTACGGGGTCTGGGTGCTCTCTGGATCGCTTCTGTTTTGGACGCAGTAGGTCTGATCCCATCTGCTGCTATCTTCATCACCAGGAATTCTACCTCTGGAGCTAGGAAGACGCACTTTGCCTTTTTCAGTCGCAGACCTGCCCAGTCCAGTCTGCGTAGCACCTCTTCCAGGTTGCAGAGGTGTTCTTCAGTATCACAACCCGTGATGAGGATGTCGTCTTGAAAAACCACTGTCCTTGGAATCGACTTGAGGAGGCTTTCCATATTTTGTTGAAAGATCGCGGCGGTCGAGCGAATCCCAAACGAACATTTGTTGTACTCAAACAACCCCTTGTGTGTCGTGATGGTGGTCAGCTTCTTCGACTCACTCGCCAGCTCCTGGGTCATGTAAGCTGAGGTCAGGTCCAATTTTCAAAAAAGTTTGCCACCGGATCGCGTCGCAAAGAGGTCCTCCGCTCTCGGTAGCGGGTACTGGTCTTGGAGTGACACCCGATTGATGGTGGCCTTGTAATCACCACATATCCTGACAGACCCATTTGCCTTGAGTACCGGCACAATCGGGCTCGCCCAGTCACTGAATTCGACTGGCGAGATGATGCCTTCCCTCAGCAGGTGGCCCAATTCGCCTTCTATCTTTTCCCGCATCACGTAGACACCGCTCTAGCCTTGTGGTGTACTGGCCTGGTGTCCGGGTTTATGTGAATCACTACCTTGGTCCCCACGAAAGTGCCAATGCCGGGTTGAAATAGTGAGTCAAATTTGTCCAGGACCTGTGAGCATGATATTCGCTCCACAGAAGAAATTGCATTGACATCGTCCCATTTCCAGTTCATGACAGTCAGCCAACTCCTCCCCAGCAGTGCGGGACCATCCCCCAGGACAATCCAGAGTGGCAACCTGTTCTCCAAATCTTTGTGGGTCACGACTACTGTGGTGCTGCCTAGCACCGGAATGATCTCCTTTGTATATGTCCGTAGCTGTGTGTCAATTGGCAATAATTTTGACCTCCTGGCCTTGGACACCCACAACTTGTCGAACTGTTTGATACTCATCAGGGACTGGCTGGCCCCTGTGTCTAGCTCCATTGATACTGGGATGTCAAGAGGAGCACTTTCATCATTATCGGTGGCGTCCTGGTGTATAAACTGTATATGTGCTCCACATGAACTCGTTGAACTTCAGCTTCCAGCGATTTCCCCCAGTGTCCATTAGGCCTCATAGGGCTTACATCGTCCCCGTCCTCCTCGTACATCAACCTGGCTGCAGGCTTCCTGCACATACGTGCCAAGTGACCGCTGACATTGCAGTTTCTGCAGGTATATTGCTGATACCTGCAAGCTCTGGCTGTGTGTTTGCCTCCACACTTCCAACATGAGCCGTTGTTGGAAACAAAAGGTCCATTACCAGTCGATCGTCTCTGTCTGTCTCTGTGACTGTCCTTAAGCGGACCATTGACAGGTGTTAATGGCCCCATTACTGGCTGCATTGTCCCTTGCGATGGCATGAATCGCCATTTAGCTTGCCATTGTCTCTGTTGAATTCCCCCTTTGGGTTCGACTACATGCTCGGGCATGTCTGATTGCCCCTGTCTGCCTGGAGAACTGTGTGCGCGTTAACAATGTTGACTCCCTGTCCATTTGCTGCATTTAAACCAAGACTTTTGTTAAACATCATTTTGGTCTCTTCCTCCCCTGAGACAAATGCCTGGGCCATCAAAGCCGCCGTTTCCAGGGTCAAGTCTTTGGTCTCAATCAGTTTCCTGAAAACCCCAGCGTGCCCGCTGCCCTCAATAAAAAAGTCTCGCAGCATCTCCGTTCTGCATGCATCTGGAAACTTACATAGGCTCGCCAATCGCCGGAGGTCTGCCACGAAGTCTGGAACACTTTGCCCTTCTCGCCGCCGGTGTGTGTAAAACCGGTGTCTTGCCATGTGCATGCTACTCGTCGGTTTAAAATGTTCCCCGATCAACTTACTGAGCTCTTCAAAAGTCTTGTCCGCCAGCTTCTCTGGCGCTAGAAGGTCCTTCATCAGGGAGTGCGCCCTGGATCCACAAACCGTCAGGAGATGAGCCCTGCGTTTGTCGGCCAAATCCTGTCCCAGCCATTCCTTAGTGATGAAACGTTGCTGTCGTCTCTCAGTAAAATTGTCCCAATCATCACCAACACAGTACCTCTTGCCTGTGCTGCTAGTGGCCATGCTCGCGTGGTTTAAATCCCAGTTTCTCGTCGCCAATAATATGTCCTTACTATACAGTACAAATGCACACGAGGCCCATACTTCTGAGAAGGTCACTCTGTGACCAGTCCTTTATAAGCCACTACTGAAGTGAAGAAGGTGGGTTGAGCTTCCCCTTTTATACCTGAAAGTTCAGGTTAGGAGTGTCTCCCACAAGTTCACCATCTAGTGGTCAGTGTTCTCACGGTGTACAACTTAGGTCAGTTTATACATGGGTTACAATGACAGTTAAATACATGGCATTAACAACTCTCTGAGTGAAGAAGTTTCTCCTCATCTCAGTCCTAAATGGCTTACCCCTTATCCTTAGACTGTAACCCTTGGTTCTGGACTTCCTCAACATCAGGAAGATTCATTGGAACTGGGAAGACTTCATCCCTCCAGCGATCGACGTCCCCTGTGCTCAGAGGTAGAGCAAGCTCCCACCTTTGGTTTGACCAGGCACCGGAGAGCAGATCCGCGCAGCCCCCAAGGCACAGACCGTTCATCACAACTGCGTGGCGATGATCTGGCCGAGACAACCCAAATGCACCTTCCCGGTTTCAGTGGCAGGACTCCTGGGGAGGAAGATTGGATCGAAGGACGCCTCCCCAGCTTCAGTGGCAGAATCCCTGAGAAAGAAGATTGCAGCAGTCGACATCATGGTCAGGGAAAAGATGGCGTCCAAACCATGAGGTGCAGCGCTAATGGAGCAACGACACATGGTTCCACGCAAAGAAGACGATTGGGGTAAAAGTAGTAAGGCCATTTTAAAGGAGACCAGCAACCTGCCATTTTGGAATGAACTGCTTGAAATTGGTAACCAATGTAAAAGTCCAGCTGTAACGAGCAAAATGTTGTTGAGTGATGTCGGGTGCAAATTACAGTCAGCCAATGTAGCGGGCGAACACCTAACAGATGTATACAGGTCCAGCGGGTTCCCCAATGCTGTAGCCTGCATCCCTGGGACCAGAACGATGTATCATAAAGTGTCTCTACAGCTGACAGAAGTAGACAAGCCGCAGAGTAAATGATCCCCGGAGAGCAGAGGAACCGGTAGCAATACCCTGCCTCTGATCGGTTTAACATCGCAGGCACCCGATGGCATGAACCGCCACGGGCCAGAAACAGTAAACTGTGCCTATGCTCGCAGTCGGCTACCGTCACCCACCACCCGGGTGAAAAGGCACAGTCCACAAACCCACTCACCACCACGGCAATGCCCAAGAGCGAAGGGTCATCCGCAACGGCTTCTCCGAACGGGACCTGGATCAGCCAGGATCCCAAACTAGAGAGTGCTCACAACAGTGCCCTCAAGGAAAGTGAGTCAGCAGTCCCCTGCAAACTGCTAGACAAGACGAGGCAGCCCCACCGTCACTTAGACAAAACGCTCACTCGTTCAGACCGCTTCCCAGGGAGCAGCAGCGACACTGTGCAAACGAAAAGGACAGGGAGGTCACAGACACACCAGCTGTCTTTGGGTCTGCCCGACACTAGGAGTTAGGGCAAGAGCCCTGAGCTCCGGCAACTCGAGCAAAATGAGTTCACCTCACCCACAGACACACTAGCATGGGGCGCTGCACCGCCACCAGACGACCCAGATCTCATCCGGCCGTGCTGGAACTAGACTACCCTTGTGTACCTATACTCTTACTTGTACTAATCATGTAAATGAACCACACAAAAAGAAACGCAACTGTAATCCACCCAACAAATGTACCAAGATGTAAATGCAAAACCCATGTGATGAACTTGAATGCAACTTGCATGTAACGGGCCATTAGCATGATCTTTGTGTCAGGGGCAGAATGGAGTAGTCATGAACTCACAACCAGAAACCACTGGGACCTCCACTGGCAACAAATCTCACCACCAACCCACCCAAGCTAGAAGCGACCCTCCAATGGTCAACCAGGAAGAGAAAAGCCCAGGTCACCGTCAATATACGAGTCAATTTGCATTAAAGACTTGGGGGGGAAGTGATGCCATGTATGTTGTGGTGTTTGCAGGCACTCTCGTTATGACTCCACGAGGTAAGGTATTGCACTTGAACTGTTGTGACCTTAGTCCATTTATTGCAGCTCCTGAATGAGGTTACAGTATGATGGGCTCCCTTTTATACCTGGTTACCTGTGGTGTACAGGTGACCCCGAGGTCTCCACCTGTTGCACCCTCTGGTGGTACAGGCATATTGTATACAGTGTAAGGATACATTCATTGGTCTTATGTAACTGTACATTGAGTGTACAGGTTATATACATACACAACATCACTCCCCGCTAAGTCTTGTGCCACTGGCCTTTGCACTGGGTGCTTTGGCCCTCGACTTGAGTGCCCAAAGCCCTTGTGTGTGTGGCCTCCCTGTCCTCCTTTGAGGGCTGCAGGATCTACCTGCTGCCCTTCAGCGGTAGTGGGAGCCTGGTCATCCCAGGTCTCCTTGGGAGGGCTGGAGGTTGCTGACCTCTTGCTCCCTGTGTTGGCCCTGGTGGCCCGAGGGGTAGGGCTGATCTGGGGCAGGGTGCCAGTAGTGGTGCCTGTGCCATCCGCTGATCGCAGGCCCTGCAGTGGGTAAGCTCCCACTGTGTGTGGCCACACTCCCTGGGACATCACCTTGGTCCCGGAGGCGCAGGATACAGGATTGGGTAGCCCGCAGGATTTGGGTGCTTCAGACGGGAGATTGCCCTTGGTTTTGTTGGCAAGCATCTTGAACCCGGCATCACACATTATTCCATCATTTACATTCACAATACATTGGCTCCGATCACTTTCAGGTACGAGTTCACATTTGTCAGTTACATCTTTACACTCAATTACATATTTTCCCTGTATATTAGCAGCATCGCTGTACAATGTTACATTTAGATACTTGTGTTCATCAATTACACCTTTTCCGCGTATCCTACTGGCATCGCTGTTCAACGGTGCAGTTAAATACTTGCAATTGTTAATTACATGTCTCACATTAGTATCACCGGCATCTCTGTACAAAAAATGGAATTATCCCTTTAATTGTTCTGGGTTGCCGGTCTCCTTTAAGAAGGCCAATCCGGTTCGCTGCTCGGGATCACGTGTTGCTCCCTCAACACTGCCCCTCGCGGCCATCTTGATTTCAGGCACTACGCCTCGTGGTGCGGGCGCCATCTTTTCACTCTCCTCGAGGTAGGCTGCGGTGATCCTTCTCTCCCCAGGTTCTGCCACTGAACCTGGGAAAATACCTTCTGCGTCGATCTTCTCCCTTCGGAGTCCTGCCACGGCCCGGAAGGTGTGCTCTGTCCATTCAGGTTGGATCATCTCACCGTTGGTTAGTGTGGTCTGTGTCGTCGCTGCACAGTCGAGCTGGACGGTAAGATCTTCAGGTGCTGCGATGGATCCAAATTTGGGGCTGCCTAGGACGTCGATCGCCGGGGACTGGAGGCTTTCCCAGCTCCAACAGATTTGGATTTGCTTCATCCAACTTCTTCCTAGCAGCGTTGGACCATCACCAGCAATGAACCATAAAGGTAGCTTGTGCATCATGCCGCCAAAGGACACCTGGACATCCACGCTGCCAATGACTGGGATGGTGTCGTTTGTGTAAGTGAGCAGCTTCACGTGGATTGGTAGCATTTTGGGTTGTTCGATAGGGTTGTCCCAGAGTTTCTCGAAGGCTGCCTGGTTCATCAGCGATTGGCTCGCCCCTGTGTCGACCTCCATCAAGACTGGAACACCGTTGATTTCAACTTCTATCTTCAACGGGGAACTCTTGGTGGAGCAGGTAAACACTCTGTACACTTTTTCCTGAGGCTGAGCTGCCTCCTGGACTCTCTCTTCGTCTTCATCAGCGCTGGAGCCCGGGTGATCGGCCAACTCTTCAGCGACTCGGTGAGTAAAATTTCTTTTACACAATCGCTGTAGATGGCCTTTAGTGTTATAGTCCTTGCAAGTATAGTCTCTGTATCTGCATTGGTGGGCTCTGTGATTTCTTCCACAGCACCAGCATGGGGCTGGTCGGTTGGCCCCCTGCGGCGGACTCAGGGTTGCAGGGCTCGGGGCCACAGTCTTGCCTCTGAAAGGCGCCATTTGGTTCACAGTACTTGCCATGTTGGAGTCCTGGGGTTAAGTCATTATCCTTCTGGAATCACAGGCCGAGGCCATGAATGCTTGGCTCACACTAATTGCTTTCTGCAGGGTGATGGTGCTGTCCGCAGAGAATAGCCTGTGGAGGAGGCCTTCGTGGCCGATTCTGATAACAAAGATGTCCCTCAGTGCGTCGGTGAGGTGGTCGCCTCAGGTCTGCAGCGTATTTTGCGATTTCTTGGCCTTTGGGCCGCCGGTGTGTGCAGAACCAGTGTCTGGCTGTTAGGATGCTCTCTTTTGGCTTAAGCTGTTCCTGTATCAGGATTACGAACTCCGCGAACGTTTTCGTTGTCGTCTTCTCTGGGGTTAGCAAGTCCCTGACAAGGCCATGAACGGTGGGCCCACAACTGCTGAGCAGGATGGCTCTGCACTTAACAGCCAGCGAGGTCGGTGTGTCTCCAGCCAGATCGTTCGTGATGAAATAGCGTTCTAGCCTTTCCACAAAGGGATCCCAATCTTCTCCATCAGCGAATTGTTGAAAGTTGCTAAGGTTAGTTCTTTTTCGGGTGGAATTCGTATTCTCGTCGCAAATTGTGGTGCTTGCAGGCACTCTAGTAATGACTCCACGAGGTAAAGTATTGCACTTGAACTGTTGTGACCTTAGTCCATTTATTGCAGCTCCTGAATGAGGTTACAGTACAGTTGGCTCCCTTTTATACCTAGTTACTTGCGGTGTACAGGTGACCTCTAGGTCTCCACCTGTTGCACCCTCTGGTGGTACAGATATATTGTATACAGTGTAAAGATACATTCATTGGTCTTATGTAACTGTACATTGAGTGTACAGGGTATATAGATACACAACATATGTAGACCATGTATACTAACTGTATAGTCACATAAGCTGTGCCACCAGAGGGCACTGCAGTGGAAGACCTGAGGGTCACCTGCATAGGTGTGCAGGGCCCAGTATAAAAGGCTGCCCACCATGCTTATGCCTCACTCTGGAGTTACAATAAATGGGACTAAGGTCACAACAGCTCAAGTACAACACTAGACCTCATGGAGTCATTCATAAGAGTAATAAAAACATAACAGTTCAAATCACTAAGAAGTGGGTGCTAGGTTTGTTGCGTGCTGAGCATCCAGTGGACGCAGCGGCAGAATGGACGGAGGGCAAGGAGCATAGGCGCAGCATTGAAAAGGCGCTATGGCTCGTCTGTCTACAAAGACAAGTCCAACTGCTAGATGAGTAGGTTGGTAAGTTAGAGGCAGAGCTCAGGGAGTCCGAGGCACAGTCAGACACAAGGGCTGTAGTAGGGAGCAGGTTATGCATGCAGCTAAGGAATGAGAAGAGGGGAAGAATAAGCCAGGAGGAAACCTTCTATAACCATAAGCAGTGCCAGGTAACTGAGGCAAAGGGGAACGAGAGGGCGGTTAGGGAGGAGAACGCTTACTTGTCAAGTGAGGTAAAGGCGCTGGAAACATAGAAACATAGAAACATAGAAAATAGGTGCAGGAGTAGGCCATTCGGTCTTTCGAGCCTGCACCACCATTCAATAAGATGATGGCTGATCATTCACCTCAGTACCCCTTTCCTGCTTTCTCTCCATACCCCTTGATCCCCTTAGCCGTAAGGACCATATCTAACTCCCTCTTGAATATATCCAATGAACTGGCATCAACAACTCTCTGTGGTAGGGAATTCCATAAGTTGATAACTCTCTGAGTGAAGAAGTTTCTCCTCATCACAGTCCTAAATGGCTTACCCCTTATCCTTAGACTGTGACCCCTGGTACTGGACTTCCCCAACATCGGGAACATTCTTCCAGCATCTAACCTGTCCAGTCCCGTCAGAATTTTATATGTTTCTGTGAGATCCCCTCTCATCCTTCCAAACTCCAGTGAATACAGGCCTAGTCGATCCAGTCTCTCCTCATATGTCAGTCCTGCCATCCCGGGAATCAGTCTGGTGAACCTTCGCTGCACTCCCTCAATAGTAAGAACGTCCTTCCTCAGATTAGGAGACCGAAACTGAACATAACATTCCAGGTGAGGTCTCACCAAGGCCCTGTACAACTGCAGTAAGACCTCCCTGCTCCTATACTCAAATCCCCTAGCTATGAAGGCCAACATACCATTTGCCTTCTTCACCGCCTGCTGTACCTGCATGCCAATTTTCAATGACTGATGTACCATGACACCCAGGTCTCGTTGCATCTCCCCTTTTCCTAATCTGCTGCCATTCAGATAATATTCTGCCTTCATGTTTTTTGCCACCAAAGTGGATAACCTCACATTTATCCACATTATACTGCACCTGCCATGCCTTTGCCCATTCGCCTAACCTGTCCAAGTCACCCTGCAGCCTCTTAGCATCCTCCTCACAGCTGATACCGCCACCCAGCTTATTGTCATCTGCAAATTTGGAGATATTACACTCAATTCCTTCATCTAAATCATTAATGTATATTGTAAATAGCTGGGGTCCCAGCACTGAGCCCTGTGGCACTCCACTAGTCACTGCCTGCCATTCTGAAAAGGACCCATTTATCCCGACTCTCTGTTTCCTATCTACCAACCAGTTCTCTATCCACGTCAGTACATTACCCCCAATACCATGTTCTTTAATTTTGCACAACAATCTCTTTTGTGGGACCTTGTCAAAAGCCTTTTGAAAGTCCAAATACACCACATCCACTGGTTCTCCCTTGTCCACTCTACGAGTTACATCCTCAAAAAATTCTGGAAGATTTGTCAAGCATGATTTCCCTTTCATAAATCCATGTTGACTTGGACCGATCCTGTCACTGCTTTCCAAATGCGCTGCTATTTCATCTTTAATAATTGATTCCAACATTTTCCCCACTACTGATGTCAGGCTAACAGTTCTATATTTACCCATTTTCTCTCTCCCTTCTTTTTTAAAAAGTGGTGTTACATTAGCTACCCTCCAGTCCATAGGAACTGATCCAGAGTCGATAGACTGTTGGAAAATGATCACCAATGCATCCACTATTTCTAGGGCCACTTCCTTAAGTACTCTGGGATGCAGACCATCAGGTCCCATGGATTTATCGGCCTTCAATCCCATCAATTTCCTTAACACAATTTCATGCCTAATAAGGATTTCCTTCAGTTCCTCCTTCTCACTAGACCCTCGGTCCCCTAGTATTTCCGGAAGGTTATTTGTGTCTTCCTTCGTGAAGACAGAACCAAAGTATTTGTTCAACTGGTCTGCCATTTCTTTGTTCCTCATTATAAATTCACTTGAATCTGACTGCAAGGGACCTACGTTTGTCTTCACTAATCTTTTTCTCTTCACATATCTATAAAAAACTTTTTCAGTCAGTTTTTATGTTCCCAGCAAGCTTCCTCTCATACTCTATTTCCCCCCTCCACTTTAGACCCTTTGTCCTCCTCTGCTGAATTCTACATTTCTTCCAGCCCTCAGGTTTGCTGCTTTTTCTGACCAATTTATATGCCTCTTCCTTGGATCAAACACTATCCTTAATTTCCCTTGTTAGCCACAGTTGAGCCACCTTCCTCGTGTTATTTTTACTCCAGATAATTGTTGTACAATTGTTGGAGTTCATTCATGTGATCTTTAAATGTTTGCCATTGCCTATCCACCGTCAATCCTTTAAGTATCATTCGACAGTCTATTCTAGCCAATTCACATCTCATACCATTGAAGTTACCTTTCCTGAAGTTCAGGACCCAAGTCTCTGAATTAACTGTGTCACTCTCCACCTTGGTAAAGAATTCTACCATATTATGGTCACTCTTCCCCAAGGGGCCTCGCACAACAAGATTGCTAATTAGTCCTTTCTCATAACACATCACCCAGTCTAGGATGGGCAGCCCTCTAGTTGGTTCCTTGACATATTAGTCGAGAAAACCATCCCTAATACACTCCAGGAAATCCTCCTCCACGGCATTGCTACCAGTTTGGTGAGCCCAATCTATATGTAGATTAAAGTCACCCATGATAACTGCTGTACCTTTATTGCACGCATCCCTAATTTCTTGTTTGTTGCTGTTCCTAACCTCACTACTACTGTTTGGTGGTCTGTACACAACTCCCACTAGCGTTTTCTGCCCTTTGGTATTCCGTAGCTCCACCGATACCGATTCTACATCATCCAAGCTAATGTCCTTCCTTATTATTGCATTAATTTCCTCTATAACCAGCAATGCACCCCACCTCCTTTTCCTTTCTGTCTATCCTTCTTGAACGTTGAATACCCCTAGATGTTGAGTTCCTAGTCTTGGTCACCCTGGAGCCATGTCTCCGTGATGCCAATTATATCATTAGTTAAAGGATATTCAGGTGGCATACAGAGTCGCCAGCACTAGAGGGTTTGATACGGGTAATCATTGTCCTTGCCAAGAGCAGATCCGGAATTTAACCGATGCTCTATCAAAGGCCAAAGGGATGGTCTGCTTGGTAGCTCTGGGAATGGCCCAGGTAGATGAGGAAGAGCAGGGGAAAGATTAGGAGGACTGTGAGGCAGAGGAAGACGCTCGACCACCGCCCGAAGTGCTGGGACCAGGACCCATGTGCCCTGTCCGGCGGCCAAGAACAAGGACCACTGCAGAGTGACTTCGTGGTTCCATATACGACCTCCCAGCTGCAGGCAATGGTCTCTAACCTGACCAAATTGACCAGCAAAGGGGACCGATCTGTCCATTTTATGGATGTGGAGCAGGTGGGGGGGGAATCAATAGTTGTAACGAAGCTGAGTCAGTTTTCCCTGGATACTAGGTTGTACCAGTCGCTCTCAGCGGGTAGCAAGAGTGGGAAGGGTACGTTAGAGAGGATAAAGGATGACAACGTAGAGGCTATGGGCCTCAATGATGGAAGTCCTTTCTCCCGAGTGGAAAGGACACTGCAGTTAGCTGGGGAGGCACTGCAAATTTTCATGGCCAGGCTTTGGCCTGTCTACCGGAGTGCCTGCGCGGGGGTGTCCACCAGGCGCAGCTACAGGGGGAGCCTAGGGCTCACTGGCTGAGGACCCTGGTGGCGAACAGCCTGCTCAGTATCAAGGCCAAAGCAGAGGGGTGGTTCGATTCCAGGAATCCCCAGACCACAGAAGAGGGGCTGATCCGGCAGTTAACTCTATCGTTTAATGGAATGGAATGAAATGGAATATGGAATGGAATGGAATATGGAATATGGATGACAAACCAAAGGGCAGAGTGCACAAGTTAAAGCCTAGTGGAGGCAACGTTAGAAAAGAGTGGCGTCAGGAAGCGGGTAGCTCAGAGAAGAAGCAGGGTCGTTATGGGTGCGGGAGTAAAGGGCATTGGAGGAAAGACTGCCCAGTCCCTGACAAAGGGAACGGGAAAGGGGATCCCCCAGCGCAAGTGCGGTAAGCTGCAGCTATGGCGGGAAGCAGCACTGATCCTTTCGCGGTATTAGTGGTTGCTCTCCGCGCAGTCTTTCCGGCAGGGCAGGGTAAGGTGGACGTGGCAGCAGGCAGCGTACTCCCATCCGCCCCGAACAATCCCGACCCATGGCTAGGGGCTTCTCAACCAGTTTACCTGTGCCCACTAAGTTATGATGTTTGGAAAAGACCGTGTGTGAAGATGGGGATGGCGAAGGTGCAAGGGACCTATCTGCTGGACACTGGAGCTTCCAGCACTATTGTCTATGTGGATAACCCGACCACATCACCTCTATCGAATGGGGTCCCATATAACTTAGTTGGGTTCACCGGGAACGAACGTACTGGATCTTTCTCCATCCCGCTAACCATCGATCTGGGGACACTCCATACGGAGTGGAAATGTAACCTGATGCGGTGGGAGCGGGAGGGAATTGGCATTTTGGGGGCAGACTTCATACTGCCCACAAGATATTGGTGGATTTCCGGAGTCACTGTGCATGGGAAAGGAGAAGGAGGTGGTAGTTATATCAGGGAAGCAAGGCAAGGGAACTGTGCGTACAATGAAGCCCAAGGGTTGTTATGACCTTGAACTTCTGGTCACTTCTACCCTGGCGGAGTACAGAGCAGATGTGCGAGCCAATCTCGCGGCATTCACTACACACAAGCCGACTGCGGGAGGGTAGCAGGGGTGGAGGTCAGAGTAGAAGACCCCATGGCCCGACCACAAAAACAGTACAACTTCCCTAGAGAGGCCAAGGCGGATTTAGAGACAGCATTGGTTTCACAGATTGAGCGGGTGTGTTGAGACCCATAGCAACCCATGTGAACTCTCCGATTTGGCCGGTCAGGACACCGAACAATTCGTGGAGAGCCACTGTGGACTATCGGGTTCTTAACAAGAATATCCCAGCCTGTGCCCCCACCGTCACAGCCGTAGCTGACCTGATCGTGAGTATCCCAGCATCCGCAAAAACATTCACGGTGCTGGACATTTCGAACGGATTCTGGTCTATCCCTCTCAAAAGGGAAGACCACTATAAGTTCGCATTCATTTTCAAGGGTCAGCAATACACATGGATCTGCCTTCCCCAAGGGTTTCATAACAGTCCTTCTATTTTCCACCAATGTATGGCCAACTGTTTAAAAGGGTTCAGCAGACCACAGCAGCTTGTGCAGTACATGGACGACCTGCTTTTGTTCTCCAACAAGGGGGAGGAGCATGGCCCACTGCTGGCTGAGCTGCTGAGTCTGTTAAAGGAAACTGGGTTCAAGGTTAATCCCAGGAAAGCACAGATCGACCAGGAGGAAGTAAAATTTCACAGGCTGAACATGCGTGCTGGGGAGAGGGCCATTGATGAGGCAAGGAGGAAAGCGGTACAGGAGCTACCTGCCCTTGTCATGTATCTCACACTACTGTACATAACTGTATCTTACCATGCTATACATGACTGTAACTAGAGATGACCTGTAACCACAAGCTTACCTTACCACCAGGGGTGCACTTGCAGGAGACACTGGATACCTGTCCCAGACAGGTATATAAGGACAGGTCTCAGGCAAGTGCAGCATTCGAGAGCTGTATAATAAAGGTGCAGATCCTGAGTGACCTTGACTTCAACATGTGCCTCGTGTGAGTCTGTACTGCAGGGACAGGACTTTACAGTGGCGACGAGTTACGGAATTACAGAATCCACAGAATGGCGACCAACGGCTCAGATGAAAAGTACAATGCTGGAGATAATTGGGAGGACTTTATAGAAAGTCTCCAGCAAAGCTTCGTAACCAAAGATTGGTTAGGCGACGATAAGGCAGACAAGAGAAGAGCCCATCTCTTGACCAGCTGTAGCTCGAAAACATACGCCTTAATGAAGGACCTGCTGGCATCCGAGAAACCAGCAAACAAGTCGTTTGAAGAGTTGAACACACTGGTAAGAGACCACCTGAAACCAGCGAGCAGCCTACATATGGCCAGACACAGGTTCTACAACAACAGACACTGTGTGGGCCAGAGCATACCCGACTTTGTGGCAGAACTTCGGAGATTGGCTAGTTTATGTGAGTTCTCCGATGAACTAAGCAGAGAAGTACTGAGAGACTTTTTTATTGAAGGAATAGGCCATGCAGGCATATTCCAAAATCTCATTGAGACCAAGAACTTGACCCTAGAGGCAGCAGCACTGGTCGCACAGACATTCTTGGCAGGAGAAGAAGAAACGAGGTTGATCTACACTGCGGGTACGACAACTAACGAAACATCGGAACAAGGGGTTCACAGCGTGAAACAAGCCGCTACCCCCACACACAGACAAAGGCAGGAGAGCAGGCCCTCAACAGCAGGCAGTGGCGCCAGAAGCCATCAAGGGCCACATGAACGGCCGTTCACACCTCATCAACCCACAATGCGAGCAATCAACTACAAACTGAGAGAAGCTCAAGAGAGATCAACCAAATTTAGCTCATCCTTTGGAAACAATGGAAGCGGTCTGTGCTGGAGATGTGGGGGAAGGCACTCATCAAGGGGGTGTCGATTTCAGCGCGCTGTTTGCAGAAACTGTGACTATACAGGGCATCTGGCCCGCATGTGCAGAAAAACGGCAGCTCGGCTGGTATACGAATCGGAAGGGTCGGAAAGCGGACCAAAGACAGTGGGGACAGTACCCGGGACACCGACGTACAGCGGGTCAACACGATCAATGGCCACTGCTGTTACAACAAGACGCCTCCAATAATGATGAGGGTCCTACTCAACGGGATACCCGTCAACATGGAGCTGGATACGGGAGCAAGTCAATCTCTCATGAGCACTCAACAATTTGAACAGCTGTGGCCGCACAAAAGAGACAGACCAAAGCTCACAAGGGTCGACACCAAACTAAGGACCTATAGCAAAGAAATCGTCCCAGTCCTTGGCAGCGCCATGCTCTCAGTCACACACAAAAGGACAGTGAACCGACTTCCCCTGTGGATTGTCCTCGGAGACCCCCCAGCACTGCTGGGGAGAAGCTGGCTGGCAAAACTAAACTGGAAATGGGATGATGTCCATGCCATGTCATTAGAGGAACGGACCTCCTGCTCAACAGTTATAAAGCGATTTGAACATCTCTTTCAGCCAGGTGTGGGCACTTTCAATGCTGCTGGCATACAGATCTCGTCCGCATTCATTGACTGGAGTTCCCTCCATGCAGCTATTGATGAAACCGATCTTAAAGACAAGGCTCTCATTAATCCTCCCAGACATGCATGAAATCGTTGAGGCAAAGCGCCGTAAGCTAACTGAGTACCATGACCAAAATTCGAGGGGGAGGTGGAATGAGATAGGGGACAATGTGTTTGTGCTAAACTATGGCAGGGGTCCCAAATGGCTTGCAGGGACAGTAACAGGCAAGGAAGGAAACAGGCTACTGGTGATACAAATGGACAATGGCCAAACCTGCCAGAGGCATGTAGACCAAGTCAAAAGTAGATTTACCAACAACACTGTTGAACCAGAAGCAGAATACAATGTGGAACTCACACCACACCTGGTGTACAGACAGAGGGAACAACCTGAGGAAAGGGCACTCCCAACAGACACCCCAGGCGAGACACCAACAAGCATACTGAATGAAACAGACAGCGCAGGCGAGATACCAGCAATCACACCGAAAGAAAAACAGGCACCAAGGCAAACAACTGAACCACAACTAAGATGCTCCACGCGAGAGTGTAGACCATCTGAGAGACTGAACCTATAAAGACAATAAGACCTTGGGAGAGGGTGATGTCATGTATCTCACACTACTGTACATAACTGTATCTTACCATGCTATACATGACTGTAACTAGAGATGACCTGTAACCACAAGCTTACCTTACCACCAGGGGTGCACTTGCAGGAGACACTGGATACCTGTTCCAGACAGGTATATAAGGACAGGTCTCAGGCAAGTGCAGCATTCGAGAGCTGTGTAATAAAGGTGCAGGTCCTGAGTGACCTTGACTTCAACATGTGCCTCGTGTGAGTCTGTACTGCAGGGACAGGACTTTACAGCCCTGACTATGGTAACGGAGGTAAGATCCTTCCTGGGACTCACAGGGTATTGCAGGGATTTCATAGAGGACTATGCCGCTACGGCAGCCCCTCTACTCCGGCTCCTCCACGAGGGAGTGGGCTGGGAGTGGGATGAGGACTGCATGGCAGCTTTTAGTTGTCTGAAGAGAGATCTGCAGACCGCACCGGCTTTAGGAGCAATTGATGGGGGAGAGGAGTTATTTTTGGAGGTAGCTGCCACAGGGGACAGTTTAAGCGCAGTGCTGTTCCAGGAGCGGCATGGCCAGCTGAGGCCTGTGGTATACTCATCAAGAATCCTCACAGATGTAGAGAGGGGGTACTCCAATTGTGAGAGGCACCTGCTTGCCACACATTGGGCCGTGAAGAGATCACAAATCTTCACGGGGATGTCCCTGATAAATCTCTTAACCCATCATATGCCCACTCAGATGCTTCTGGATGGGAGGATAAAGGACGGCACGGTGAGCAGTGCATGCATTGCTCGCTGGACTTTATTGCTCTCACAGATGAATTTGAGTGTGAAAGGCTTCTGTGAGCCCAAGCTCGCCGCAAATTTGATCTACCCAGGGGTGGCTCACAAATGTTCTGTTGAAGGAGTATGGGACATAGACATAGGGTTTCGGGCTGGGATCCATCTCTCGGGCTGCGAGATCTATGTAGACGGGTCCAGTACAGTGGTGGAGGGGGAGCGACTCACTGGATGTGGGATTTTTGACCCAAAGGCAGGCATTGCCAAGGCCCTTAAACTCCCAAGTACCATGAGCGCCCAGCACGCTGAACTGTCGGCGGTGGTGTATGTGGTTACCCACCCCGAAGAGTTCCCTACACCTTACACGATTTGCTCGGACAGCATGTTCACTTGCAATTCATGTACAGAATATTTAGCCATTTTGGTCTCGTCGCAGGTTCACATCTGCAGACGGGAAACCCCGAGCAACCAAGTCATTGCTGCAACAGATCATAACATCGATAGGAACCCAGGGGGATTTCTATATCCACATAGTCAAAGCCCATTCTAAGACAGAACCCCGTGCGGAGGGCAATCAGTAGGCCGATGTTCTGGCTAAGGAAGGTGCTCGAACGCACACGTTTTGGGATCCTTATGGGTCGAGTCCGGTAGTCGCGATCAGAGACAGAGGTGCGACACAGGGGAGTGCAGGGGCAGCATTGGCCCCGGACCTAAAGATGGTCCAGACACAGGATCTCATCCTAAAGACTGTTCTGGAGATGCTGGCTAAGGGAGATAAGGTAGAGGGTCCATACAGAGTGGCAGGCATTACGGTAAAGGAAGGATGGTTTTCAGTGGGGAACAGTGGGTCATCCCGCAACAGCACCGGAGAGAATTCCTTCAGTTGGCCCACGAGGATCCAGGAGCAGGGCACCCCGGGCTGGAGACCACCTGGCAACGGGTGGAACAGGCAGGGTGGTGGCCGCAACTGAGGGAGGACGTCCGCGACTTCTGCGCGGATCATCTGTTGTGTGCTGCAAACAACCCTGACCCCCAGAAAAGGAAGGTATCCATGGGACACACTAGGAGAGTGGAGGGACCATGGCAGTCCATACAGATCGATTATATCGGCCCATTGCCCACCGCGCAGGGAGGTTACAAGTACTGCCTGGTCCTGGTGGATGTGTTCTCTAAATGGGTAGAGGCCTTCCCTTGCCGAACAGCCACAGCTTTGGGGACCGCAAGGATGCTAGTGAGAGAAGTGTTCTCTAGGTGGGGGCTACCACAGTATGTGGAGTCTGATCAGGGGAGTCACTTCACAGGGGCAGTCATGCAGGCGACTCTGAAGATGCTAGGTGTAGAGGTAAATGGCACGTGCCCACAACCTGCAGTCATCAGGGATTGTGGAGCGGATGAATAGGACCATCAAGGAAAGGTTACAAAAGGAAATGGGAGACTCGCCTAGAAAATGGGTGGAGGTCTTGCCGTTAGTTCTGATGGGGGTCCGAGCCAGCCCCTCTAGAAGCACAGGGTATTCCCCGCATGAGCTCGTGACTGGCAGGGTCATGAGAACGCCCAGCCATGTACTGGCACCGGTTCTCACGGAAGGTCAGTTGAGAGCGGTGAACCGGGAAAGGTTTGTTACAAATCTGTTTGAGTATCTCATACAGATCCAATGCCAGTAACATGGGGAAGCAACATCGTAGAAATCGTTTATTGCTTGAGCCTCAGAGACACCACGAGTGGAAGGTCGGAGATCAAGTTATGGTCAGAAACTGCACCAGGGTAGGGACTTTTGAACCGCTATAAATGGGACCATACAGTATCGTGGATAAGACATGTCCGATGGTATATACGGTCAAAATGCCCCGACGCACTAAGTGGTTCCATATCAATCAGTACAAGCTTTACAACCCTGGGGAAAGAGCTGATAAAAGGAGGAAACAGCAGGGAGTGGTGAGCTGTGCTACAGGTGTGGGTCTCCAGCCCATAATCTGGGACTGTGAGGAGCCCACAGAGGGACCAGCCGTTCCACCTGTGGGGACAGGAGTGAGGAGGAGTGTCAGGATCCCACGGCCAAGGGCGCTGTGGACGCCTCCTTACACACCGGTGAACGAAGGAAGCCGGGGTCATAAGAGGTCCAGGGTCGAGGACACCTAGTGTGGCCACCCGGAGACAGGTGGCGCTGTACATAACTTCTTTCTCTCCTGTCTGTTGCCTTAGGCCGTCTGTATATTCCGGTTACCAAATGTAATCGTATGTAACTGTGTCTGGAAAGGTGAGGGATCACCCCAAGGACAACGTTGCCTTCTGTGTGTTTTCAGGGAACGCCTAAGAACAAGATGAAGTCAGTCATAGTAATCCTGATCGTCATGATTGAAGCCAGCACAAGTCGCAGAGCGACACCGAGGAATCGGTTGTTTTCGGCTGCAGCGGCGGAGACGGACCGACTGTGACTACTGGAGGTGGCTCGAAGGATGGGGCGACATCTATCTCCACAAGGGGAGATGACAGGGATGGCTAGGGTCGAATTCCACCCAGTATTCCAGTCATGACAAGTTCACCTATGGTGAAGCGTCCATCCCATGTCCGAGACTAGGGATTATCACTTCTCGGGTTCGGGTAACGGAGGGTAAACGGGTGTGTCTTAGTTACAGGGGACACATTCCATTGGGAAGGTGGTGGTGGCTCAGGAAACTGAGCGTGGACACAGAGGACCAGACAGCTGACTGGGAAAGACTAAGTAACGACACGGACCGGATGATCACGGGTTCTCAGGGAGGGGTGAATGTGTGCTGGGATAAGTGGTGGGAAACCGAGGAAGAGATTTATGTTTGTATGTAGGGGTCAGAAAAGATCTGCCTAACTGGTGTGCCGATCGCATATAGCAGGACGTCGGGGGTGGGATTGGTTGGGATCGGAGTGTGGACTCCTGTGTGATCCCAAATCCCCCAAACACCATCAACGCCACAGAGCTCATCTCATACACCAGGAAGCCCCTGCCCAGAGCCCCGACGGTACAGACGACTTTAGATAGGTGTCCCACCACCACCAGGGGTCCAGGGAATGGGTTGGTGTTAAGTTTTGTTTCAGAACGTGCACTACTCCATGGCATCCGTGATCCTGAACCTGACTGAAGTCCACCTGCCTGTGTGGTGAGCGAAGAAGACGGAGAAGCTTTATGAAGCCCTGTTAAAAGTGATGTTTCAGGAGTTTTATGAACTGGACTATGGAAATGTAGATAAAGAACAGCTTTATGATCTGAATGTTGGGAATAGTGTGGGGTCCGGGAGGCAGAGAATAGGGACTTTGAACAATGTAGCCACAGCGTTCAGTACAGTTGTTAATAGTATAGATGATGTACAACTCCAGATGCAGATCATTGGGTTAAAGAACCAACTGCATAAGATTCTAGGGGAAGAGAACACAGTGGTGGGTTCAGAGCTTCATGAGGACCAGGCAATGGCCATTCATTTAAAGGAGGTCATTGCGGAGCTGGAGAGGCACACTAAAACTGTTAATGATTTGATACGGGAGGACAGGAACACCTCGGAGCAGGCTGCACGGAATGAGGTGTGTGTGTTGTATGGAGCATGGTTGCTGGGTGAGGGCCGCAGTAACCTGGAGGACCTGAGGCAAGGTCGCGTTGCTTCATGGTTAAGCAACAAGCGTCTCGCCGCGCTGCAATTCGCTGAGCTCGTACCAGCATCGTTTAGCCTCTGAAGCCTACTCTCTCCCTGTAGATTGCAGGCGGTCCAACCATACAGTGATGGGAATTGTAGTAAGGATGCCGGTAATGGGCGGGTCATCCTGGCCAGCACTGGTATACAGGGTTGAGAATATCGGGGTAATTTGTGGAGGAGTGCATGTTCGTTTTAAATCGGTCCCGCCGTATGTCATAAAGTGGGAGCATGCTATGACAGGCACTGACCTCTCCGGATGCCAGAGCCGGGGTGCACTCGTAATACTGTATCACCAGCACTTGAATGCTTTTGCTCGATCAGAATGTGGGTTTGCTTCTGCAGACGCAGAACCTGTCAATTGCACCATGGAAGTGATGGCACCAGATCACGTACCTCCACAGGTAGCATATGTGGGGAGTGGGACATACTGTGTCACCACAAGTGCGCTCTGCTACTGGTACAGCCAGGACATGTGGCGTCTGGTGAGCGACAGCAGTTTTTGTTTCAAATACAAGGCGGAGGTTCAAGTGGCACAAGAGCGAATTGCTCCCATCCCCGAACCATCGACCATTCACCTCACTGTAAACAACACCTTCACGTATCTCCAGGACTATGTGGAACATTTCGGGTACCCGATTCCTTTTCTGCCGGAACACCTCACTGAGCTAATAAAGGCCGTTGCGCTCTCCCAGAAACATTTTTACACTTAAAGCAAAAGACAGTGGAAGTGGGGGAGGAGATCAAGGGGATTGTCTCGCCACCGTGGTGGGACATCGGTCTGCGTGTATTGATTCCCCCCGGATCCGCATCTGTTCCCATGCATTAGTCATCATACAATTTTTGCTTGTAAGCTATTTGTTGTACACCAGCTGCAGGCGACAGAGCCAGATGCTCCGAGCGCAAGGGATGTTAGATCGACTCGGAGAGGTGTAATTGTTGATGATGGTTTCTCCCTGCCAAAACTTGTACCGAAGTTCTGTAACCATAAGAACATAAGAACATAAGAATTAGGAACAGGAGTAGGCCATCTAGCCCCTCGAGACTGCTCCACCATTCAATAAGATCATGGGTGATCTGGTCGTGGACTCAGCTCCACTTACCCGCCCTCTCCCCGTAACCCTTAATTCCCTTATTGCTTAAAAATCTATCTATCTTTGACTTGAAAACATTCAATGAGCCAGCCTCAACTGCTTCCTTGGGCAGAGAATTCCACAGATTCACAACCCTCTGGGAGAAGAAATTCTTTCTCAACTCGGTTTTAAATTGGCTCCTCTGTATTTTGAGGCTGTGCCCCCTAGTTCTAGTCTCCCCCACCAATGGAAACAACCTCTCTGCCTCTATCTTGTCTATCCCTTTCATGATTTTAAATGTTTCTATAAGATCACCCCTCATCCTGCTGAACTCCAAGGAGTAAAGACCCAGTCTACTCAATCTATCATCAGGTAACCCCCTCATTTCTCCAATCAGCCGAGTGAATCGTCTCTGTACCCCTTCCAAAGCTAGTATATCCTTCCTTAAGTAAGGTGACCAAAACTGCACGCAGTACTCCAGGTGCGGCCTTACCAATACCTTATACAGTTGCAGCAACACCTCCCTGCTTTTGTACTCCATCCCTTTCGCAATGAAGGCCAACATTCCATTTGCCTTCCTGATTACCTGCTGCACCTGCAAACTAACCTTTTGGGATTCATGCACAAGGACCCCCAGGTCCCTCTGCACCACAGCATGTTGTAATTTCTCCCCATTCAAATAATATTCCCTTTTACTGTTTTTTTCCCAAGGTGGATGACCTCACACTTTCCGACATTGTATTCCATCTGCCAAACCTTAGCCCATTCGCTTAACCTATCCAAATCTCCTTGCAGCCTCTCTGAGTCCTCTACACAACCCGCTTTCCCGCTAATCTTAGTGTCATCTGCAAATTTTGTTGCACTACACTATGTCCCCTCTTCTAGGTCATCTATGTATATTGTAAACAGTTGTGGTCCCAGTATTGATCCCTGTGGCACACTACTAACCACTGATTTCCAACCGGAAAAGGACCCATTTATCCCGACTCTCTGCTTTCTGTTAGCCAGCCAATTCTCTATCCATGCTAATACATTTCCTCTGACTCCGCGTACCTTTATCTTCTGCAGTAACCTTTTGTGTGGCACCTTATCGAATGCCTTTTGGAAATCTAAATACACCACATCCATCGGTACACCTCTATCCACCATGCTCGTTATATCCTCAAAGAATTCCAGTAAGTTAGTTAAACATGATTTCCCTTTCATGAATCCATGCTGCGTCTGCTTGATTGCACTATTCCTATCCAGATGTCCCGCTATTTCTTTCTTAATGATAGTTTCAAGCATTTTCCCCACTACAGATGTTAAACTAACCGGCCTATAGTTACCTGCCTTTTGCCTACCCCCTTTTTTAAACAGAGGCGTTACATTAGCTGCTCTCCAATCCGCTGGTACCTCCCCAGAGTCCAGAGAATTTTGGTAGATTATAACAAATGAATCTGCTATAACTTCCGCCATGTCTTTTAATACCCTGGGATGCATTTCATCAGGACCAGGGGACTTGTCTACCTTCAATCCAATTAGTCTGTCCAGCACTACCTCCCTAGTGATAGTGATCATCTCAAGGTCCTCCCTTCCCGCATTTCTATGACCAGCAATTTTTGGCATGGTTTTTGTGTCTTCCACTGTGACGACGGAAGCAAAATAATTGTTTAAGGTCTCAGCCATTTCCACATTTCCCATTATTAAATCCCCCTTTTCATCTTCTAAGGGACCAACATTTACTTTAGTCACTCTTTTCAGTTTTATATATCTGTAAAAGCTTTTACTATCTGTTTTTATGTTTTGTGCAAGTTTACCTTCGTAATCTATCTTCCCTTTCTTTATTGCTTTTTTAGTCATTCTTTGCTGTTGCTTAAAATTTTCCCAATCCTCTAGTTTCCCACTAACCTTGGCCACCTTATACGCATTGGTCTTTGATTTGATACTTTCCTTTATTTCCTTGGTTATCCACGGCTGGTTATCCCTTCTCTTGCCGCCCTTCTTTTTCACTGGAATATATTTTTGTTGCGCATTATGAAAGAGCTCCTTAAAAGTCCTCCACTGTTCCTCAATTGTGCCACCATTTAGTCCTTGTTTCCAGTCTACTTTAGCCAACTCTGCCCTCATCCCACTGTAGTCCCCTTTGTTTAAACATAGTACGCTCATTTCTGACACAACTTCCTCATCCTCAATCTGTATTACAAATTCAATTGTGATCACTCATTCCGAGAGGATCTTTTACGAGGAGATCGTTTATTTTTCCTGTCTCGTTACACAGGGCCAGATCCAAAATGGTTTGCTCCCTTGTAGGCTCTGTTACATACTGTTCTAAGAAACAATCCCGTATGCATTCTATGAATTCCTCCTCCAGGCTACCCCCTGCGATTTGATTTGACCAATCGATATGTAGGTTAAAATCCCCCATAACTACTGCCGTTCCTTTTTCACATGCCTCCATTATTCCCTTGATTATTGCCCGCCCCACCATGAAGTTATTATTTGGGGGCCTATAAACTACGCCCACCAGTGACTTTTTCCCCTTACTATCTCTAATCTCTACCCACAATGATTCAACATTTTGTTCATTGAAGCCAATATTTTCCCTCACAACTGCCCTGATATCATCCTTTATTAACAGAGCTACCCCACCTCCTTTCCCTTCTTGCCTATCTTTCTGAATCGTCAGATACCCCTGTATGTTTAATTCCCAGTCTTGGCCACCTTGCAACCATGTTTCTGTAATGGCCACCAAATCATACCCATTTGTAATGATTTGTGCCGTCAACTCATTTACTTTATTTCTAATGCTGCGTGCATTTAGGTAGAGTGTTTTCATCCTAGTTTTTAAACCATGATTTTTAGTTTTTACCCCTCCTGCAGCCCTTTTATATTCAGTGGCCCTTTTTGTTTCTTGCCTTTGGTTTCTCTGCCCTCCACTTTTACTCATCTCTTTTCTGTCTTTTGTTTTTGTCTCCTTTTTGTTTCCCTCTGTCTCCCTGTATTGGTTCCCATCCCCCTGCCATATTAGTTTAACTCCTCACCAACAGCACTAGCAAACACTCCCCCTAGGACATTGGTTCCGTTCCTGCCCAAGTGCAGACCGTCCGGTTTGTACTGGTCCCCCCAGAACCTGTTCCAATGCCCCACGAATTTGAATCCCTCCCTGCTGCACCACTGCTCAAGCCACGTATTCATCTGTGCTATCCTGTGATTCCTACTCTGACTAGCACGTGGCACTGGTAGCAATCCCGAGATTACTACTTTTGAGGTCCAAGTGTATTATCTTCTGGTTATCGTTTCACACTCTGTATTAGTTCGCTGTTATAGTTTTGTAAAGTGTCACCATCTGTCAATGCTGTGTGGTGTGATGTGAACGGTGATTATTTTTTTTGGTTACGTCTTGTGGATCTTATGTGTGAAGAAGCCGTTTTCTTATGTTTTGACTCTGTAGAAGGGAACTGTGACACGCCGTAAGAGGTACAGTTCTGGGGTTTTAAAACGTAAAATCAGGGGAACAGCTTCACTTGTGGGAGACTTTGGCCTTTGCTCTCTCATCGAGTGATGTTTTATGGAAAGAAAAAGCATCAAATCGGGGACTGAAGAGATCGCAAAGTCTCTGTTTAAAGAATGAACTCAGTCGAGAATATTTCATGGACTTTATGGGTTTTTTTCTCTGAGGGTACTTTCCCTGTGATGGCGTCACCCTGTGCAGATATGTGAAAAGGCTGGTTTGTTAAAACTCCAGAGACTGCATGGCAGTTGGCTGTGACAGAGAAATGTCAGTCATCCAGAATGTATGGGTTCGCCATACGGAAAGGGGCTCAGATATCTGAGGCATGCACAAACTATTGGAAAACCACTCTAAAATGCAAAGGCACTTCTCACCTCCATCTCAGAAGAGAAGCAGAATAATGGACCCACTGGCCTGGCCAGACCAAGAGGGGCCAGTTCTTCCCTACACAAAAGCTGAGAGATGTCCCAGACCCAGGGCCATCAGTCCAATACACATGGGTCTGATGGCCAATCACCGATTAAGCACCAGAGTACTTAGAAACAAAACGATTTCAAGATTGGCGGGAGAGATAAGGGCAGCAGGACTTCTTTAAAGATAGACTCTTTTCCACCATTCTCTAGCGTTCTGGAGCGTTCTCCAGTGTCCGAGTGTTCCCCCTCTCTCTCTCGCTCCACCAAGACCAGCGTGACAAGAAGAAGGACCAGCTGAGCGATCGAGACTGAGCATGGCCGCGAGTGTCCCAAGCCGGTAACCAGAGAACCAGACGAGCTGTGTGGGGTGTAAAGAGCTCAGAATTTTCTTGGAAGTAAAGCTTTTTCGGGCTATTCTGGGGAGGGAGCTTCATGTGACTGGGTAATTCGCTGGTGGGGGGAGTTAGACTCCACCATAGCAACAAGGAAATTACTGCATGTCACCGGTCCTCAGTGTTGTACTGTATGTTGTTTTAACCTGGATCCTATTCTCCACAGAGACAGTGATTTTGTTTAGTAGTGCATGTTTTAGCCAGTGTATGTTAGACCAAATAAATAAGTGCGATTTTTCACCGAATCATTCCCGTCCATGGCTTACTCCATTTACACTCTGAATAATAATCCTCGGGTACAGAATTCTCGTTAGGCGGGGCGATTCAAACCGTCCATCTAGCCATTGGGCTAGGATCAAAACCACTTACACATATATGATAGATGATTTCTAAAAGTGTCATAGAAATAATGCTGGACTAATGAAAATCATTGCAATCCACAATGTGTTGATGGTCATGAAAGGTGATGTCTGCGATGATTTTGAGAGCAGTGGTGCTTTTGTCGTGCATATGCTGTGTGTAGCGCTGGACTCACCTTGTCACCCTAGCACCCCCTTCTCCTCTAACAACCTCGTTTGTGTCTTGCAGCTCAGTCAGCAGTGCGGCCCCAGGCAATGTCACTGAGGCCAGATGGTGGGGGTACGGGGCAGGAGTCGGCGGACGATCCTACTACATCTGGTGCTGAGGAGCTCCGATTGTTGCCCGTCAATCCGCTGGCTTTGTTCTCGACGGAAGAACTTGCATCGCCACGCTCCAGAACCCATTCCACTCCAAGGCCATCTATTGGTCCTCCGGTCATTCCCGCCTCAATTCTGCAGGTGCCAGCCCCAAGCACCTCTCCACAGGGCACCCCATTTGTCCCCAGGGCGGCACTGACCCCGCGGAAGCCTCGTGGACGCGGCAGGTCTGTTCCACGAGCGCAACATGACAGCGGAGAGATGGTTCAGTTGTCCAGGAGGACTGTAGACATTGGTGACCAGCTCTTCGAAGCTTTGGAGGGCATATCCCGACACCTGGCCACCATGTTCAAGTACATTCCGCGCATGGCGGAGTCCCTGGATGCGATAGCCAGGAACACTGCTGCCACAGCCCTCCCAGTGGTCCCAGAGTGCAGCACTCCACCCCCAGGTTCCGCACCACCACTGCAAACGGCAAATGCGAGCAAGGACCAAGAACCTGCTTCTACATCAGAAAATGTTGCCTCCTTGGCACCCACCCCACCCCCCCCCCACCCCCCCTACCCCGCTCCCGTACCCGTCCAACCAACACATCTGCCTTCAAACCCCCCAGTGAGGCACCACCTGAGGAGCTCCTCGGCCAGGCGCCGTGGAGCGAGGAGGGGAAGGGATAGAGATGGGGCGAAGAAAGAGAGGGGGGAAGGAAAGTGAGGTGAATGTGCGCAGGTGATGGCTGTGTTATATCTCCAAGTGGGTATATGCAATTTGTTGCAATGTATGGGGGCTGGGGACCACGCTCCTGCTTTGCCTTTGTATTCTGTGTTGCTGGACATGTTGACCATGTGATGGTGGAAAAAGTGGGATGTGGGCAGGAGTTGGGTGTTATTGGTTGTGTTACTTATGATTTCAGACCAATGTTGGTATTAAACTTTTGTTATTGAACATAACCTTGTTGCGCATTGTCTCAGATAGCTGGACTGTTACACACTGGTGATTCCTTACCGTGAAAGGGTTAAATACAACTTAACATCAATCAACATAAACTTTAACTGGCACCAGGTGATGGGAACCATTGATGTCTGAGCTGCACACACACAGCAGTGTGTCAGCATTGTCACTCACATCAGTGCTCTTTCAGGCAAATCTTTCCGATATCAGCTCTTCACGTAAGAGTGGGAGTTAACAAATGCCAGCCACACCGCTGGTGTCTGTCCCGGTTAGTTCCACTTTTTGTGGGCGGTTTTTTGAGCGGGCGATATTCTGGGCGATATGTGTGCGAGGTACTGAAATTGATGGTGGGCGATCTTCATGGCCGCTAGTTTGGGTAAATATGCTCTTTACGACAAAAGACAGTCGCCAGGCGTTATTATTGAATCTCAGCATTAATTCCGTGAGGAAAGCAACACTGGGCGATAATATGGGCGTTGAAATCACCCATTCTGCTGATTCCGCCCCAAAAAAGTAGACGGGTGGTAATATTTTTTCTTGCCGTTAAGCCCATTGGGAAAATAATGCTCGCCGATAAGTCTCCTAAAAAAGTTTCCATTTTGTGCCAAAATGGGCGATATCTAGGTGTTAGACATCATTTCAGTGGATAAATTGGCGTTAAGTGGGCGTTAAACAGGCAAAAAAAGTGGAGGTTTGAGCCCATGGTTCTTACTGAATACTTTGCGTCTGTCTTCACAAAAGAGAAAGACAATGCAGACATTGAAGTTAAGGAGGAAGAATGTGAAATATTAGATGAGATAACGATAGAGAGAGAGGAAGTATTAAGAGATTTAGCATTTTTGAAAGTGGATGAATCCCCAGGCCCAGATGAAATCTAGCCCAGGCTGTTAAGAGAAGCAAGGGAGGAACTAGCGGAGGCTCTGACCATCATTTTTCAATTCTCTCTGGCAACAGGCGTGGTGCCAGAGGACTGGAGGACTGCTGGCATGTACCGTTGTTTCAAAAGAGAGAAAGGGATAAACCGAATAATTACAGGCTTAACCTCGGTGGTGGGCAAATTATTGGACAAAATTCTGAGGGACAGCATTAATCGTCATTTAGAAAGGCACAGAGGAATCAAGGAAAGTCAGCATGGATTTAAGGGAAGGTCATGTCTGACTAACTTGATTGAATTTTTTGAGGAGGTAACAAGGAGGGTCGATGAGGGTAGCGTATTTGATGTAGTCTACATGGATTTTAGCAAGGCATTTGACAAGGTCCCAGATGGCAGACTAGTCACAAAAGTAAAAGCCCATGAGATCCAAGGCTAAGTGGCAAGTTGGATCCAAAATTGACTCAGTGGCAGGAATTAAAGAATAATAATCAATGGGTATTTTTGTGACTGTACGGTTCGGCAGGGTTCACTATTAGGTCCACTGCTTTTTGCAATATATATCAACGATTTAGACATCAATGTAGGGACCATGATTAAGAAGTTTGTAGATAATACAAAAATTGGTCATGTGGTTGTTCCCATATTGGACTGTACAGTCACCTGAGAACTCATTTTTAGAGTGGAAGCAAGTCTTCCTCGATTTTGAAGGACTGCCTAAGATGATGATGAATGAGAAAGAAAGCTGTAGACTCTAGAAAATTTCAATGGACTGGTCAGGTGGGCAGACAGGTGGCAAATGGAAGTCAATCTGGAGAAGTGTGAGGTAATGCATTTAGGGAGGGCTAACAAGGTAAGGGAATACACAATAAATTGTAGGATAATAAGTGTAGAGGAACAGATTAACCTTGGAATGCGTGTCCTTGGGGACAGCATCAAACAAGAAATTAAGGACGCATGCAGTAAAGGTACAGCAGTTATCATGGGCGACTTTAATCTACATATAGATTGGGCTAACCAAACTGGTAGCAATGCGGTGGAGGAGGATTTCCTGGAGTGTATTAAGAATGGTTTTCTAGACCAATATGTCGAGGAATTTTAACCAATAAGGGAATTAAGGGTTATGGGGAGCGGGCGGGTAAGTGGAGCTGAGTCCACGGCCAGATCAGCCATGATCTTGTTGAATGGCGGAGCAGGCTCGAGGGGCTAGATGGCCTACTCCTGTTCCTAATTCTTATGTTCTTAAGTTCTTATGTTCTTATGTTCTTATTAATGTTGGGGAGGTCCAGAACCAGGGGTCACAGTCTAAGCATAAGGGGTAAGCCATTTAGGACCAAGATGAGGAGAGACTTCTTCACCCAGAGAGTGGTGAACCTGTGGAACTCTCTGCCACAGAAAGTTGTTGAGGCCAATTTACTAAATATATTC
The DNA here is from genome assembly GCF_044704955.1 of Pristiophorus japonicus. Taxonomy (NCBI): domain Eukaryota; kingdom Metazoa; phylum Chordata; class Chondrichthyes; family Pristiophoridae; genus Pristiophorus; species Pristiophorus japonicus. The sequence continues at coordinate 158,795,285 of NC_091978.1, read as the reverse complement.
AAAAAGGAGTTAGATGTAGTCCTTACTACTAGGGGATCAAGGGGTATGGCGAGAAAGCAGGAATGGAGTTCTGAAGTTGCATGTTCAGCCATGAACTCGTTGAATGGCGGTGCAGGCTCGAAGGGCCGAATGGCCTACTCCTGCACCTATTTTCTATGTTTCTATGTTTCTATGAATCAACTAGAAGGCTGGCCATCCTAGACTGGGTGATGTGTAATGAGAAAAGACTAATTAGCAATCTTGTTGTGCGAGGCCCCTTGGGGAAGGGTGACCATAATATGGTAGAATTCTTTATTAAGATGGAGAGTGACACAGTTAATTCAGAGACTAGGGTCCTGAACTTAAGGAAAGGTAACTTTGATGGTATGAGACGTGAATTGGCTAGGCTAGACTGGCAAAAGATACTTAAAGCGTTGACGGTGGGTAGGCAATGGCAGATATTTAAAGGTCACATGGATGAACTTCTACAATTGTACATCCCTGTCTGGAGTAAAAATAACACGGGGAAGGTGGCTCAACTGTGGCTAACAAGGGAAATTAGGGATAGTGTTAAATCCAAGGAAGAGTAATATAAATTGGCCAGAAAAAGCAGCAAACCTGAGGACTGGGAGAAATTTAGAATCCAGCAGAGGAGGACAAAAGGTTTAATTAGAGGGGGAAAATAGAGTATGACAGGAAGCTTGCTGGGAACATAAAAACTGACTGCAAAAGCTTCTATAGATATGTGAAGAGAAAAAGATTAGTGAAGACAAACATAGGTCCCTTGCAGTCAGAATCAGATGAATTTATAATGGGGAATAAAGAAATGGCAGACCAATTGAACAAATACTTTGGATCTGTCTTCACGAAGGAAGACACAAATAACCTTCCGGAAATACTAAGGGACCGAGAATCTAGCGAGAAGGAGGAACTGAAGGAAATCCCTATTAGTCAGGAAATTGTGTTAGGGAAATTGATGGGATTGAAGGCTGATAAATCCCCGGGGCCTGATAGTCTGCATCCCAGAATACTTAAGGAAGCGGCCCTAGAAATAGTGGATGCATTGGTGATCAATTTCCAACAATCTATCGACTCTGGATCAGTTCCTATGGACTGGAGGGTAGCTAATGTAACACCACTTTTTAAAAAAGGAGGGAGAGAGAAAACAGGGAATTATAGACCAGTTAGCCTGACATCAGTAGTGGGGAAAATGTTGGAATCAATTATTAAAGATGAAACAGCAGCGCATTTGGAAAGCAGTGACAGGATCGGTCCAAGTCAGCATGGATTTATGAAAGGGAGATCATGCTTGACAAATTTTATTGAGGATGTAATGAGTAGAATGGACAAGGGAGAACCAGTGGATGTGGTGTATTTGGACTTTCAAAAGGCTTTTGACAAGGTCTCACACAAGAGACTGGTGTGCAAAATTAAAGTACATGGTATTGGGGGTAATGTACTGACGTGGATAGAGAACTGGTTGGCAGACAAGAAGCAGAGAGTTGGGATAAACTGGTCCTTTTCAGAATGATAGGCAGTGACTAATGGCGTACCGCAGGGCTCAGTGTTGGAACCCCAGTTCTTTACAATATACATCAATGATTTAGATGAAGGAATTGAGTGTAATATCTCCAAGTTTGTAAATGACACTAAGCTGGGTGGTGGTGTGAGCTGTGAGGAGGATGCTAAGAAGCTGCAGGCAGACTTGGACAGGGTTAGGTGAGTGGGTAAATGCATGGCAGATGCAGTATAATGTGGATAAATGTGAGGTTATCCACTTTGGTGGCAAAAACAGGAAGGCAGAATATTATCTGAATGGCAGTAGATTAGGAAAAGGGGAGGTGCAACGAGACCTGGGTGTCATGGTACATCAATCATTGAAAGTTGGCATGCAGGTACAGCAGGCGGTGAAGAAGGCAAATGGCATGTTGGCCTTCATAGCTAGGGGATTTGAGTATCGGAGCAGGGAGGTCTTCCTGCAGTTGTACAGGGCCTTGGTGAGGCCTCACCTGTAATATTGTGTTCAGTTTTGGTCTCCTAATCTGAGGAGGGACGAACTTGCTATTGAGGGAGTGCAGCGAAGGTTCACCAGACTGATTCCCGGGATGGTAGGACTGACATATGAGGATAGACTGGATCGACTGGGCCTGTATTCACTGGAGTTTAGAAGAATGAGAGGGGATCTCATAGAAACATATAAAATTCTGACGGGACTGGACAGGTTAGATGCAGGAAGAATGTTCCCGATGTTGGGGAAGTCCAAAACCAGGGATCACAGTCTAAGGATAAGGGGTAAGCCATCTAGGACCGAGATGAGGAGAAACTTCTTCACTCAGAGAATTGTGAACCTGTGGAATTCTCTACCGCAGAGAGTTGTTGATGCCAGTTCGTTAGATATATTCAAGAGAGAGTTAGGTATGGCCCTTACAGCTAAAAGGATCAAGGGGTATGGAGAGAAAGCAGGAAAGGGGTACTGAGGTGAATGATCAGCCATGATCTTATCGAATGGTGGTACAGGCTCGAAGGGCCAAATGGCCTACTCCTGCACCTATTTTCTATGTTTCTATGTTTCTATGTGTCCACCGATCCCTCAAGGTAGCAGGACAGGTAGATAAGATGGTTAAGAAGGCATACGGGATTTCGGGATCCTCTTGGAAAAAGTGATCATAACAGGAAAGAATTTCACATTCAGTTTGAGGGTGAGAAAATTGGGTATGAAACTAGTCTCCTAAACTTAAATAAAGGCAATTAATAAGGTATGAAGACAGAGTATGAAAATAGATTAAAAGGTAAGATGGTAAATAAGCAGACATTTAAGGAGATATTTCATAATTCTCAACAAAGATATCCAGTGAGAAAGAAAGACTCTACGAGAAGAATGAGCCATCTATGGTTAACTAAGGAAGTTAAGGACGGTATCAAATTGAAAGAAAATGCATACAATGTGATTATGAGAGTAGATGAACAAGAAATATAAAAACAGACAGCAAGAGCTTTTACAAGTATATAAAAAGGAAGAGAGTAGCTAAGGTAAACATTGGTCCCTTAGAGGATGAGACTGGGGAATTAATCACGGAAAATAAGGAAATGGCAGAGACTTTGAACAAATTTTGTATCTATCTTCATGGTAGAAGACACTAAAAGCATCCCAATAATAGTAGATAATCAAGGGGCAAAAGGGAGTGAGGAACTTAAAACAATCACTATCACTAGAGAAAAAGTACTAGGCAAACTAATGGGACTAAAGGCGAATAAATCCCCTGGACCTGATGGCTTGTATCCTAAGGTCTTAAAAGAAGTGGCTGCAGAGATAGTGGATGCATTGGTTGTAATCTACCAAAATTCCCTAGATTCTGGAAAGGTCTCAGCAGATTGGAAAACCGCAAATGTAATGCCCCTATTCAAGAAAGGAGGGAGACAGAAAGCAGGAAACTATAGGCCAGTTAGCCTAACATCTGACTTTGGGAAAATGCTGGAGTCTATTATTAAGGGAGTAGTAGCAGGACATTTAGAAAATCATAATACAATCAAGCAGAGTCAACATAGTTTTATGAAAGAGAAATCGTGTTTGATAAATTTATTAGAGTTCTATAAGGAAGTAACGAGTAGGGTGGATCAAGGGAAATCAGTAGATGTAGTGTATTTGAATTTCTAAAAGGCATTTGATAAGGTGCCACATAAAAGGTTACTGCACAAGATGAAAGCTCACGGGGTTGGTGGTAATATTTTAGCTTGGATAGAGGATTGGCTAACTAGCAGAAAACAGAGAGTCGGGATAATTGGGTCATTTTCCGGTTGGCAAACTGTAACTAGTGGGGTGCCACAGGGATCAGTGCTGGGACCCCAACTATTTACAATCTATATTAATTACTTGGATGAAGGAACCGAGTGTACTGTAGTCAAATTTGCTAATGATACTAAGATAGGTGGGAAAGCAAGTTGTGAGGAGGACACAAAGAGTCTGCAAAGGGATGTAGGCCCCTATTTTCCCCATCATTGGGCACTAATTTCTTGGTGCCCAGTGATTTTTTTTGGCGCAGATGAGCAGTTTTAATTTTCCCTGAAGTTCTGGCGCCGGCACCGACTATCAGCGCCAGAGTTTTTGGCGCCAGATATTTTGGTGCTGGTGAACATTAAAAAGTGATTCCGTGTCGTTTCTGGCCATTAAGGCCATTTTCCCCATCAACGATTTTTTTTTAAAGGTGCACATTTTTTAATTGGCCCTGAAATACCGATTTCTCCTTCCTGTGGATGTTTGATTGGATTCTAGAAAAAAAAGCACGCCTACCTAAGGCTGCTGTGCCCACACGAGATCCCGGTCCGGAGGCCTCTCCTAACTGCGCGTCGCAGCACGTACACGTCAGGACGTGCGCAGGCTTGGAGCTGGAGTCACATGGCTCTGGGCAGCCAATCAGGTAAGTCCGAAACTCCTATTATTATGAATGAGAAACACCTGCAAACACCCAAACACTACATAAAACATTTAAAAAAACACCTCACATAAATATACTATAGAAATTAAAGTTGACAGAAATGTTTTTGAAAAAAATATATAGTTGCCGATTTTAAAAAAATGTTTTAATTATAGTTTAAAATAAAATTACCTGAGTGGGCAGGGTTTTTAACATAAATATTCATTTTTTAATTTTATTTGAATGTTTTTGATATGTTTTTAATCTCTTACGCTGGTATTAGTAGGCTATGCACCTGCTTTTACTAGGCACAAGAGTTTTAAGGACATTCACAGGGCAAGAGATGAGCAAATAGCCCAATCTCTGCCGCGGGAATGTCCTCGCTCCCGAGATGCGTGCGATCTGTCAAGCCAAAAACTTGACAGATCGGAAAAGCCGGTTTTCATCGCATGCGCATTGCCTTCACGCTTATCTGAGCAAATAACTGCAGGTAAAATTAAACCAATAGAAATAAAACTTACACGTGAGCCTTTCCCATGGATGAGCAAACCCTTGCAGGCAAATTTTAATAAGATCTTCCAGAACAGCCTTTTCCCTCGAAGTCCCAACTCCAGGAAAATTTCAAAAAGATCCTTCCAGGCACATCAAAATATTCAAACGATCCACTTCCCCCCGAAGTCCAAGCTGCAGGCTCATCACGACATCAAAAAGAGCCTTTTCCTTTGTTGAGAAAACTCCAGGCACACTGCGACATTCGGAAAATCCTTTTCCTCTCACATGACCCGACCCGCTGCTATCCCTGGCCGATGGTCCTCCACACATGTGGCCCGCTGCTATCCTTGGCCGAAGCAGTGTTTTTTTTGGGGTTTTTTTACTGCGCACAAACTATAAGCTCCGCCCCTGAAATGGATTTGGGTAGCACGGAGCTAAAAATAGCTTTAAGTTCAGGGAAACTGCCGGGGTTTTTTTGCGCTAACTGTGGGGAAAAAAACATAGCATAAGGTAAGTGGATACCAGAAAGCTTTATTGGGGAAAATAGGTGCCGTAGATAGGTTAAGTGAGTGTGCATAAATTTGGCAGATGGAGTATAATATGGTAAAATGTGAGGTTATCCACTTTGTAGGAAGAATAGAAAAGCAGAATATTATTTAAATGGTGAGAGATGACAGAATGCCGCGGTACAGAAGAATCTGGGCGTTCTCGTACATGAAACACAAAAGGTTAGCATGCAGGTACAGCAAGTAATTAGGAAGGCAAATGGAATGTTGACCTTTATTGCAAGGGAAATAGAGTATAAAAGTAGGGAAGTCCTGCTGCAACTGTACAGGGCGTTGGTGAGACCACACCTAGGGTCCAACTTTCAACTGTTGGTTAGAACGGCGCACCTCCAAGAGATGCACCGAGTTTGTAGAATTAAAAATGCGCCTAAAAACTACCTCTGTATTCTGGACGGTCTGCAGACCTCCATTCCACTTGGCGCAGCACAGCAGATCCAGTGGGGGGCGGAGCTACAGCTCTGCGCTGAAAAGACTGCCGGCAGCTGCCCGCGTGCGCAGTGGAGTGTGCGCGCGTGCGCAGTAGCTCCTGGCCCTCCCAGTGCGTCCTGTCTCCGGGCGACCCTATCCCTGGCCAAAGGGATGACGCGATGTTTGCTGTCCCTAGCCTGGGCCGAGTGGCCTGCCACACAGGCCAGTCGCTGCCTTCCCGCACATCTGACTACTTGAAAATGTAATCAGGCAGGCAGGCAGGGCTGAGTGTGCTGCTGTGTGCTGCTAGAGGGCTCCCGGTGCTCCCGAGCAGTAGGTGAGGTAGGTACGGTACATTTTTTATTTATTGATTTATTGATTGATTTTTTTTTACTATTTTTTTTTATTTTTTATTGATTTATTGATTGATTGATTGATTGATTGATTTATCATTTATTATTGATGGTGGTTCTTTATTTTTTAAAGTGAAGGTGTTTAGTGCTCTCTCTTCCCTCCCGCTCCCCGCCCCCTGTGGAAAGACAGAAAAAGAGCAACCATAGATTGCAAGGCTTGCTGGGACATTATATTTGGTCAACCTAAGAATTAGAGCTTACTTCAGCAACTATACCAAACAAGCTGTCAGCAGTTGAAACCACGGGTTGCATTACCTCACGGCAGCTAAGGTCATCTGTCTTCTCTGTCTAATTATAATCACAATAAGGATGTGAAAACCAAAAAAACCAGACAGTGTGTACAGGGGGTAAGGAGAGGTTAGCCCAAAATAAGGAGAGGGTACCTAAGACAAATAGCCATTGGATAACACTGATGAGGTAATTAAATTAACTGCTAGACTCTGCACTATTACAAAAAAAAGAACCATCACATATGATAGGAGTTGTTTAGTTGGGTGTATAAATATTCCAAAATTTCTGTAGATTGTCGGAGTTGGTACCCATAGCCTTTGACTAGGGCGCTCTCCCCTTGTATACAAGTAAAAATAAACCAACAATCTGACGGTCTGCTTGTGTTAAGAGCCTTACCTTGAATCGGTGTCTTCGACACCCCTCCCCGCCCCCCCCCCCCCATCTCTGGCTAGCTGCGCTGATTTCTTAACTCTACACAAGGTTTTTATGGGCGTACAAAAGTGGACACTTACTCTGTTCTAAGTTAGTTTGGAGTAACTTTTCACAGTCTAAACGTGCAAAACAGGCGTAAGTGGCAGGACTTTAAAAAAACTGAACTAAAACGAAACTAAACTAACTCGCTGAAACTGGAGCAAATTAAATGTGGAGAATTGCAATTTCTAGGGTAGTCCAAAAAAAAACTAGTTGCTCAAAAAAAAAGGAGCAAATCCAGTCCAAACTTGGGCCCTAGGGAATCTTATATGTTTCAATAAAATCACCTCTCATTCTTCTAAATGCCAATGAGTATAGGCCCAAACTGCTCGACCTTTTCTCATAAGACAACCCTTTCATCTCAGGAATCAACCTCGTGAACCTTCTCTGAACTGCCGCCAATGCAAGTATATCCCTTCTTAAATAAGGATACATAGTAGAGGGGGATTGACAGGATAGATGCTGAGAGGATGTTTCCCCTCATGGGGAAATCTAGAACTAGGGGGTATAGTTTCAGAATAAGGGCATACCAATTTAAAAAGGAGATGAAGAATTTCTTCTATCAGAGAGTTGTGAATCTTTGGAATTCTCTGCCCCAGAGATCTGTGGAGGCTGAGTCATTGAATATATTCAAGGCGGAGATAGACAAATTTTTGAATTACAGGGTTATGGGGATCAGGCAGAAAAGTGAAGTTGAGGCCAAGAACAGATCAGCCATAATCTTATTGAATAGTGGAGCAAGCTTGAGGGGCCAAATGGCTCACTTCTGCTCCTATTTCTTATGTTCTTATGTTTCCTTTATTAGCCGAGGCATAAAATTTAAGAGCAGGGAGGTTATGCTTGAACTGTATAAAACATTAGTTAGGCCACAGCTAGAGTACTGTGTACAGTTCTGGTCACCACATTACAGGAAAGATGTGATTGCCTGAGAAAGGGTACAGGAGAGATTCTATGAAGATGTTGACAGGACTGGAGAATTTTATCTATGAGGAAAGCTTAGATAGGCTGGGATTGTTTTCTTTGGAAAAAAGGAGGTTGACGGGAGAATTAATTGAGTTGTATAAAATGATGAGGAACCTAGAGAGAGTAGATAGGAAGGACCTATTTCCCTTAGCAGAGAGGTCAATAACCAGGGGGCATAGATTTAACATAATTGGTAGAAGGATTAGAGGAGAGTTGAGGAGAACTTTTTCACCCAGAGGGTGGTGGGGGTCTGGAATTCACTGCCTGAAAGGATGGTAGAGGCAGAAACCGCTATTGCATATAAAAATACTTGGATATGAATTTGAAGTTCCGTAACCTGCAGCGCTGCGGACCAAGAGCTGGAATGTGCGTTTAGGCTGGATAGCTCTTTTTCAGCCAGCATGGACTTGATGGGCTGAATCTGTGCCGTAACTTTCCATGAAAAAATATTTCTATGAAAATGGGAGGAACAAACTTTTCCATTGATTATATGTTCAAAATGCTATTCATAAAACCGCTTTAAGTACTTGTCATATTGAAGCAAAACTATGGAATTGAAAATTTGAAAGATAGGGCTGGACTTTCCACTTGGTGGCTAAGGCCGAAAAAAATGGGCCTTGTTCCAGCGATGCGGGACGTATCGCCCATGCTGATCGCCGGCTCAAGGCCCATTTTTTTTTTGTGATTTTCCACTCGGCCTTACCCCAGCGATGTCAAATGGGCGATATGATTTCTCGCCAATCTCACGATCGCCCACAGAAAACGGAAGTTAATGGAAAAAAAAGCTTCCCTAGCAACGCATTACTGCGCATGTGCAGGTTGATTTTTTTTTTCAGATTGATGCTCCTTCCCACATTTTGAGAGGTTAGGGGTCTTCACACATGGTCAGAAGCTCTGTGTGGGTCTGGGAGAGAGAGAGAGAGAGAGAGAGAGAGAGAGGAGAAAGGAAGCAGGGATTTGACAAAGCACTTACCAGAGAAAAATACTACCCTTAATTCAATTCAATTTAAACAATGGAGGAATCATAAGAAAAGCGAAGGGCCAAGCCCTTCAGCGAGGAGGCCAATGAGGCCTTTGTTAACATTGTTAGCGTGAGGTGCGAAGATCTGACATGGGGTGGGCATGAGAAACCTCCACCCTGTGCATATCGGAGGATCTGAGCAGAGATTGTACACGTGGTCACGTCGGCATCTAATGAAGCACAGACACCGGACCAGTGCCACAAAAGATGGAACAGCCTGCTGGCGGCTGCAAGAGTAAGTTGAAATTTATATTTGAAATCATCCATATTTATTATTTAATGATGTATAGAAATTCTAACTAGAATCTGCAATGTTATCTCGTAATCTTTAAACATAACTAAATAACTAAATTAAGATAAAATTATGATTACATTTATGCACCGCAACATAAATTTGAATGTTACAGTATGAAATATCTTATGCAATGTAATGCAAATTTGTAATTGAACATATAAATCTGTCAGTCTTAAATATTTATTGCCAAATCCATTTGCTTATGCCGTGCAATGTTATCTTATCTATTACAGAAGAAGATATCTGTCATGTATGTAACCTTAATGTAACAACTCTGCAATACTGTATATACTTGAGAAATGCACACATTGACCACAGGGGATGAACTTGTGGGAGACATTCCTCACCTGGTCATCCAGGTATATAAAGGGAGGTCCCATGCAGGGTCATCACTTCTTGGTCCTGTGAATAAAAGTGCAGGTCACAGAGTGACCTTGTCCATAGAATGTGCCATATATGGATTTGTGGTATTGTGTAAGGACTTTACAGTGGCGATGAGAAACGGGAATCAACGACCCATGAGAATGGCCACCGGTAGCACAGAGGAACGGTACTGTGTTGGTGAGGACTGGGACGATTTCATTGAGAGGCTTCAGCATCCGACAAACAAAGGGCTCATCTACTGACCAGCTGTGGACCTAAGACTTACACGCTCATGAAAGACCTGCTAGCACCCGAGAAGCCGGCGGACAAAACCTTTGAAGAGTTCAGCAAGCTAATCAGTGAGCACTTTAAACCGGCGAGCAGCATACACATGGCCCGAAAAGGATTTTATACCCACCGACGACGGGAAGGACAGAGCATACCGGACTTCGTTGCTGACCTCAGGCGCTTGACCAGCCTCTGTAAGTTCACAGACGCCTGCAGGGGGGAGATGCTAAGGGATTTCTTTATTGAGGGCATCGGTCATGCCGGGATTTTTAGAAAGTTAATCGGGACCAAGGACTTGACCTTGGAAGCGGTGGCGTTGCTGGTTCAGACTTTTATGGCAGGGGAGGAGGAAACCAAGATAATATACACGTCCAACCCTGACTCCAATGTGGCGATGGAGCAGGGGGTCAATATCATAAACGCGATTCAGAGTCCAGCAGGCAGGCAAGGGCAGTTCGACACACCCCAGGCAGCAATAGACCCCAGAACAGGTTTTCAACACAGACAATGGCAGGCTGAATGGACATTTACACCAGCCCAGTGGACAATGCGTTCTGGGATGGGGCCATTGACACCCACTAACAGGGTGCTCAAGAGCAGTCAAAGGGACAATCAGCGAGGAATGCCTGGTAACAGCTCTTTTGTTCACAACAATGGGAATCTCAGTTCATGCTGGAGATGTGGGGGCAGACATGCTGCCAGGATTTGCAGGTTTTAACAGTTCGCCTGCAGAAATTGTAACCTCACTGGCCATTTAGCCAGAATGTGCAGGAAGCCTGCGACCAGGCTAATTTACTAGGCGGATGGACCAGAAGAGGGGTCTGCGAGGCAGGATGATGCGTGGGGCAAATCAATGGACACTGAAGTTCAGTGGGTTCATGTGGCAAACATTCACAGCTCATATATCAAAACGCCACCTATGATGATGAAGGTCCTATGAAATGGCATCCCGGTACGCATGGAGCTGGACACGGGGGCCAGCCAGTCACTCATGAGCGTTCAACAATTTGAAAAACTATGGCCATTCAAAGCCAGTAGACCCAAACTAGAATGCATTGAGACTCAATTACGGATGAACACCAAAGAAATCATTCCAGTGCTAGGCAGTGCAACGTTAGCTGTCACACACAATGGATCAGTGAACCGGCTGCCGCTCTAGATTGTCCCGGGCAATGGTCCCGCAATATTGGGGAGGAGCTGGTTAGCTGAGATGAACTGGAAATGGGGGGATGTGCACGCAGTGTCATCTGTGGAGCGAAGTTCATGCTCACAGGTCCTACAGCAATTTAAGTCGCTATTCCAACCTTGCATCAGGACGTTCAAAGGTACCAAAGTAGTGATTCGCATCACCGCGGAGGCCAGACCAGTGCACCACAAAGCCAGATCTGTGCCGTATGTGATGCGGGAGAAAATTGAAAGCAAATTGGACCGTTTGCTGAGAGAGGGCATCATCTTGCCCGTTGAATTCAGCGACTGGGCGAGCCCCATTGTTCCCATCCTAAAAGCGGTCAGGATCTGTGGCGACTACAAGGCCACTATCAACCGGGTGTCCCTACAAGACCAATACCCACTCCCGAGAGCGGAGGATCTTTTTGTCACACTGGCAGGCGGCAAGCTGTTCACCAAATTGGACCTCGCTTCAGCCTACATGACCCAAGAACTGGCCGACAAATCCAAACTACTGACCATCATCACCACGCACAAGGGACTGTTTGTTTACAACAGGTGCCCATTTGGCATTCGATCAGTGGCCGCAATCTTTCAAAGAAACATGGAAAGCCTGCTCAAATTCATTCCTGAAACGATCGTATTCCAGGATGATATTCTCATCACGGGTTGGGACACCGAGGAACACCTTCACAACCTGGAAGAGGTGCTACGCCGACTGGACCGGTAGGCCTGCGACTCAAGAAGCCTAAGTGTGTGTTTTTGGCTCCCGAGGTCGAGTTTCTGGGTAGGAGGGTTGCCGCAGACGGAATTCGGCCCACCGAATCCAAAAAGGAGGCGATTCGACGAGCACCCAGGCCCTGCAACACATCGGAGTTGCGTTCATTTCTGGGACTCTTGAACTATTTCAGGAACTTTCTGCCGAACTTAAGCATATTATTGGAGCCGCTACATGTGCTCCTGCGTAAGGGTTGCAATTGATTTTGGGGGGACTGTCAAGAACGGGCTTTCAATCGGGCGCGTAACCTACTCTGTTCAAATAAGTTGTTGACCCTGCACAACCCCTGTAAGATATTGGTTCTGACATGTGATGCATCATCCTATGGGGTTGGGTGCGTGTTGCAACAGTACAATGCTGAGGGGCAACTCCAACCTATGGCTTATGCCTCCAGGTCGCTCTCTCAAGCAGAACGTGGATATGGGATGGTTGAGAAGGAAGCACTCGCGTGTGTCTATGGGTGAAAAAGATGCACCAGTACCTTTTTGGCAGGAGGTTCGAATTAGAAACGGACCACAAGCCATTAACATCCCTGTTGTCAGACAGCAAGGCTGTCAATGCCAATACGTCAGCTCGAATACAGCAATAGGCTCTCACACTGGCTGCGTATGACTACACCATACAGCACCGGCCAGGCACCGAAAATTGTGCTGACGCACTCAGCAGGCTTCCCCTTGCCACCACTGAGGGGGCAGCGGAGCAAAGCGCTGAGATGGTCATGGCCGTTGATGCCTTTGACAGCGCAGGCTCCCCCATCACAGCCCGCCAGATCAAAATGTGGACCAACAGAGATCCCCTCCTATCTTTGATTAAGAAATGTGCCCTGACTGGGGATTGGGCGCCCGCACACAGAGCATGCCCTAAGGAGGTCAGACCATTTCACAGATGGATGGATGAGCTCTCCATCCAAGCCGACTGCCTACTATGGGGCAGCCGGGTAGTCATGCCCCAGAGGGGCAGGGAAGCTTTCATCAGGGAACTCCACAGCGAGCACCCAGGCATCGTGCTGATAAAGGCCATTGCCCGGTCACACGTTTGGTGGCCGGGAATTGATTCAGACCTGGAACACTGTGTTCGCAGGTGCACGACGTGTGCTCACCTGGGAAATGCCCCCAGGGAGGCCCCGCTCAGCCCGTGGCCTTGGCCCACCAGGCCATGGTCACACATTCACGTAGACTACGCGGGTCCGTTCATGGGGAAAATGTTTCTCATCGTGGTTGATGCGTACTCGAAATGGATCGAGGGTATCATTTTGAATTCGTGCATGACATCCACCACTGTGGAGAGTCTACATGTGGTCTTTGCGACCCATGCTTTGCTGGACATCCTTGTTAGCGATAATGGCCCATGTTTCACAAGCTACAAATTCCGGGAGTTCATGTCGGACAATGGCATCAACCATGTCAGGACAGCACCGTTCAAGTCGGCCTCCAATGGCCAGGTGGAACGTGCGGTCCAAATCATAAAACAAGGCATGCTCACGATTCAAGGTCCCTCCCTTCAATGCCATCTATCGTGCCTCCTGCTGGCCTATAGGTCCCGACCGCACTCGCTCACGGAGGTCCCGCCCGCGGAGCTCCTTATGAAACGAACACTCAAAACTCGGCTGTCCCTCATTCATCCTGTCTTGTCCGACATTGTTGAAGGCAAGCGCCAGTCCCAAAATGAGTACCATGACCGTAATTCAAGGGGGAGATGTATAGAAATTGGTGACCCCGTATTTGTTCTCAATCACGCTTTGGGGCCCAAAAGGCTTGAAGGTACTGTAATAGACAAAGAGGGGAATAGGGTCATCGTGGTTAAACTTAACAATGGGCAGATATGCCGCAAGCATCTGGACCAAGTAAAAAAAAGGTTCAGCATGGACTCTGAGGAACCTGAGGAAGAGCATGAGATGGTATTCACACCACCACCACTGAACGAGCAACAAGAACATTCAGCAGATTGCGCAGTCCCTGCGGTCAGCCCGGACAGGCCGGAATCACCACAGGTGACAGACACGCAGGCCAAGGCTCAACAGCCAGAGCCCCAACTGCGGCGCTCCACGAGGGAGCGCAGACCACCCGAAAGACTTAATCTATGATCCCAATAAGACGTTGGGGGGAGGTGATGTCATGTATGTAACCTTCATGTAACAACACTGCAATACTGTATTTACCTGAGAAATGCACACATTGACCACAGGGGGTGAACTTGTGGGAGACACTCCTCACCTGGTCATCCAGGTATATAAAGGGAGGTCCCACGCAGGGTCATCACTTCTTGGTCCTGTGAATAAAGGTGCAGGTCACAGAGAGATCTTGTCCATAGAATGTGCCTCGTGTGGATTTGTGGCATTGTGTAAGGACGTTACAATATCTATCAACCAACGCGAGCAACGCAAGACGGACAGGGGCTGTGCCATGCTGCAGTCTCTCACCGCTTACGCAGAGCTTGCAGTGGCCTTGGTGGGGCCAGAAAGCCGTTCGGTCACAACCTGTGATGTGGCCGAACCCACCCTAGAGTCACGTGAGTAATGAGAACTGTGCATTGTGCAATGTGTGAATCAATATTAAATATTTGTTACGCAGGTAATCCTATGCAATGATACTTTAATTTGATATATAATTGAGTTATACTATTGAGATGTACTATTGATCTTCAAATGAGGTCATGTTCGGCCTGGTGAGCGCTTGTGCATATGGGCTAATGGTAATGTTTTGAGTTCTTGAAAAATTGAGAAGAATTGATTTGAATTGTTAAATGTTGTTTATAAATTTCATTTGTCTTTCAAAGGTCAACAAGTATCAGTGGAGCGTCCCCCATCAGAAACCTCCCAGGAGGAAGAGCCAGAGGAGGAGCCAGTGCAGACTTCTGCTGCTGCTGTGCGTGAGCAGGAGGAGGAGGAGGAGGAGGAGGAGGAGGAAGAAGAAGAGGAGTTTTTTTTGTGGGGGGGGCGGGGAACAACCTGCGGCCATCTCTTTTGAGACAGATGAGGCACCGGGACCAAGCAGTGTGCAGGTAGTGACGCCAAGGCGCGTGACATTGCACACGCCGATCCCATGGAGGTCCGGTCAGCGTGATATGCACTCGCCTGCCACGGAGGACCAGACGGAGAGCTTACTATCCCTGTGCAGGGAGACGGTCGCGATCGGTCGTGACCTCATCCAGGGGTTCGCGGGTTTCTCAGCCAATTGGAGCCAATTCTCCACAACCTGGAGCGAGTTCTGCTCGCGCTTCTCCAGCTGGTCTTCTGAGCAGTCACAGACTGCTCGGGAGACTTTGGAGGCGATCAGGGAGCAGACGGCTGCAATAAATGCCCTACGGCATGCGTTGCTGGCTGGACACAGCGCTGCACTCCGAGGTGTCATGTCCACTCGCAGCGAGACCCCAAACACGCAAGTGAGTACGGAGGACACAGTTCCTCCTGACTCGGAAGTAGAGCCTGAGGCTTCTGCTTCCGCTCCGTTACCTCCACCACGGCAGGAAGTCTTGCCGTCCCACTCTGCACGACGTCTTGGTGTCGGTCTGCGGAGACCAAAACGGGCGGGTGGGGTGCGAACACAGGGTGGGACAGGATCTGGAGGGAAACGTGGCCGCAGGTAGGGAGGGGGGAGTGTTTTTCAATAGTTCTCTTGTTACATAAATGTTCACTTGTTATTATCACTTTATTATTCTTTTGTTATTCTTACTAAAATGGGCACTTGTTATCATTACTTAAATGTTCACTTGTTATCATTACTTCGATGTTCACTTGTTATTATTACATAAATGGCCACTTGTTATTAATACTTAAATGTTCAATTTATTCTTCTTCTAACATTTTGAGGATTTGAGGGAAGGGTGGGTTGGTGCGGGGGGTGGGGGGGTTGGAGGGAGGGTGTTGTTCATTAGTTCATTAAAAAAAATGTTGTTTCTTAATAAAAAAAGTTTTTTTACAACTTTTGTACCTTCTCTCTTAGTTACATTAGTTTTACAACGTACAGTTTTTCATGCATATTTGTTTGTTTATTCTGTTCCCCACAGAAATGAAACTTTTGATTAACCGTAACTGTAATTGAACGTTTGAATATCAACAATAATAGTTCATGCGAAGCGTTCATTAATGAGCTGCCGATGCAAAAGCTTAGCGGTCGTGTAACTGCCACTGGTTACTGGTCTTCGGGAAAGGTGAGCTGGTACCGGTGCTAGATCGCCAGGCTGATTAAGCTCCCCGATGTCCTCGCCCGCATCCTCTCCCGCCTGTTCCTCCTCTTCATCCTTGCCGCTGCCTCATCTGTCTCATCTCTTTCTGGAGGTGGACCTGCAGCATGATCTGGCATTATTTGTCCTCTCTTTATAGCTAGGTTATGCAGCATGCAACACACCACAATAAACTCTGCTATCTGATCAGGGTGGTACTGGAGGCTGCCTCCGGATTGATCCAGGCTTCTGAAGCGCTGCTTTAGGATTCCAATTGTCTTTTCAACGATGTTGCGAGTCGCTATGTGACTTTCATTATACCGTTTCTATGCTTCATTGGCAAAGGGGTCATGAGCCAACTGGCAAGGCCATATCCTTTATCCCCCAGCATCCAACCGTGACCTTCTGGCTGATTGACGAACAGGTCAGGCATAGCACTTTCACATAGGATGTGCGCATCATGGATGCTGCCAGGAAATGTAGCATTTACTGTCATGATTGTTTGATTGTAGTTGACAACAAGCTGCACATTTAGTGAGTGGAACCCCTTTCTGTTACAAAACACCTCTGCGTTCTTCAAGGGTGCTTTCAGGGCTATGTGCGTGCAGTCTATTGCTCCCTGCACCTTGGGGACGTCTGCTATTCTTGAGAAACCCAAAGCCCTCTCAGTCTGTGCCTCCCTGGTCATTGGGAAGCTTATGAAGTCCATCCTGCAAGCGTAAAGGACTTCAGTCACCTGTCGAATGCAGCAATGTGTAGCGTGCTGAGAGATATGGCAGATGTCGCCAGCTGAAGCCTGAAAAGATCCCGATGCGTAGAAGGCTAGAGCAGCAGTAACATTCACCTCAACGGACAGTGCGGTTCTGATGGTGCTGGAAGGCTGCAGATCATCTTTGACGAGTTGACATATCTCATCGATGACCTCCTTCCGGAATCGCAGCCTCCTAAGACAAGCATTTTCAGACAAGTTCAGGTAGGATTGCTTTTCCAAGTACCTTCGTTGGCTGTACGGTCTCCTCCTCTGTCTTCGTCTCCATCTACGCATTACTCTGCCACCTCTTCGATTGATCCTTTCAGTGACCAGTGTGTAAGCACTTACAATTAAAGGCAGGGAAAGCATAGGCCCCATATCACTATCAATAATTACTTTCACTAATTTTAATAATCTCTCTACTCTATACTCTCTAATCACTGTACTCCGCACTCTCTGTACTCTCTAAGCTGTATACCAGTTAATTTGATAGGCCCCAACAATATCATTAAATAACTTCACTATGTAAAAGCTATTTACAAAATAATTCCAATATATGAAAACTATTTAGCATAAATAAGTTGATAATACCTATTTATATTCCCTGTCCCAAATATCTGAGTACAATTTTCTTCAATTTTACTCTCTAAATGACTCACAACTAATTCTCCACCCTTCCTCCGAAGTTCAAAATGGCGTCCGTAGTGCCCATTTCCTTCTCTTAGGCCCTGAAAAAGCAACTATTTTTCAACACTCTTTTGGGCCTTGCATCGGCCCAGCGAAGTGCATGCTAGGTGCCGAAACTTGGGATGGGCCTTGTGTGGGCGTTCATTTGGGTGATCATCTCGACGATCAAAGTGGAAACTTAGGCACCTGTTTTTCTGGCGATGTCTTGGGTCTAGTTTCCACTTTTTGCTCAAAATGGGCGATAGAGGTCCGTTTTGGATGATAGATGGGCCATAGATGGGCGGTGTGAAGTGGAAAGTCTAGCGTTTAGTTTTTAATTTAATTCGTTACTTTTTCTTCCACTGAATCTGTTGCACTACCTTGCTTTAAACATTCTTTATTTCAAACTTGGTCTTTGTGACAGTGTTGTGCACTTCCTGCTGAAACTGCTTTGGGTTGCTGCAATGCAAGTTTTAGTTCCATTTAAATAACTGGGAACATTTCTTTGATATTCCAACCAAAAACTTGTTGCTATTGATCTTCACCAAAATATTTTAGCGTCCAGATCCGCCGCTGCCCCGCGCCCCAGATTTCTCCATCTAAATATAGAAGTAGAAATACATAATTTTCTCCCGCCCGCCCCCCCCCCCCCACCCCACCACTTTGTACCTCACACTGCTCTTTCTTTCTGCTCATTATCTAGAAGCTCTGGGAGCTTGCCTCTGGGCTGGGATTTCAAGAGAGAGGGTGAATGGGCCAGGATAGATTCCTGGTAGGGCAGCAACTGAAGTAGTTTGGTTCCTGTTCCTCATTGGCCTCAGCTTCCTGCTGCTGAGGGTGGTCGACAGTAGAAGAGAGCAACAGGAATTAGTAAGTGTTCTCATTACACTGAGTTCAACAATCAATTAAAGAAGAGACTACAACATCATCCAGCTTGCTGGAAGGATATATCTGATTTTAAAGGTTGCGATGGAGAAGTATTACAGGTATATGCTAATGATTCTTTAGCTGTCACCTGACGCCCTATTTCACCATCCCCAAATCCTTCTATGAAACGCTTTGAAGGCGATGCAAATCAGGGTATAAACTCTCCACTGGCTGAAGTCATAGGGCTCAATTTTCCTGGGTCAGTTGCGTCGTTTTTTTGGCGCGCGCCAATTTTCCTGGAGCATTTATTTTTTTCCAAGTTTCCCCCTGCGATCTGCGCCGGCGTAACTGACTTAGTTACGATTTTTCTAGCCCAATTTTTTTTGACGACATAGGGGGCGTTCCCTCAAGTCTGTGCCAGTTTTTTCAATTGTTCGCAGTTTGGCCAACATTTTTTTCTCTTAGGTTGGCGTATCTGGCCATTCCCGAAAAACCTTCTGGTCAGTTAAGAAAACCAGTGTACATTCACAAATCTGCGCTGAAAGACGCCATTGTTTTTAAATCCAAGATTTTGGAGGGAGTCAAGAACATTGTCAAAATCAATAATAAAGTTCAACCTTTTATTACCTGTTAATGTAGAAGTGTAAATTTGTTGGATTTCAGAAGTTTTCTCATTTTTTTACTCACTCACACATCACCAGCAAATGTCTTGAAGCGGGGCTGGAGGGTCGTAGGTTTGGCCATCAGAATCGGCCTCGCGCCCGAACACAGCGGCTCAGGGTTCAGCTACAAAACGGGCCATGGGTGGGAGGGGGAGGAGAGATTAGTAAAGGCTGGGGACGGTGGGAGAGGAGAGGAGAGAGAGAGAGATACCGATCGGAAGACTTGGAGCCCGGGGAGGTGGGGGGAGATAGGAGAAATCACAAGACCTTTGAATGTGGTCCATCCATACAGACCTGGAGAGATACAACTGTGAACCTGTGCTGCCCACTTTCCTGTCATTTTGAGCTTCTTTCAAAGGTTAAATTTAAGTATGGGGGCAATACTGACAATGCAATACCTTGTGCAAGCCTTCTGCATCATGGTGCTACGTAGGAGACAATTGATTCGACTTCATCGCATCAGGAACATCAGAGCCCGTAGGGTGCTGGGCAGGAGGCCTTATCCACCTCGGGTATATCGAGACAGGCGTTCGTACCTCCACCTGAATGTTGCAGACTGTATCAGAAGGCTGCGTTTCCGCAAAGAAGTTGTAAGTTGTGAGTTGGTCAAAGCAGACCTGCAACCGAGAAGCATCAGGAGGACTGCTTTGTCAGTTGAAGTGAAGGTTACAGCTGCACTTTCATTCTATGCCACCGGGTCGTTTCAAGCTACAACTGGGGATGTGTGCGCCATCTCTCAACATGCAACACATGTCTGCATTCTCCAGGTGACGGCTGCACTGTATGCACGTAGGAATGACTTCATAAAGTTCCCCATAACCACCCAAGCAATCCATGACAGGGCTGTGGGCAGGATCGCTGGTTTCCCAAAGCTACAGGGATGCATTGATTGTACCTTTATCACCTTGCGAGCACCTTTGGAGGATTCCAAGATGTACAGAAAAGGCTTCCACACCATTAATGTGCAGCTCGTGTGTGACGACATGCATCATATCATGTCAGTCGATGCAAGATACCCTGGGAGCACCCATGATGCATTCATCCGATGCAATAGCGTTATATCTGCCATGTTTCAACAGCAGCAACCAGAAGGGCACAGCTGGCTATTGGGAGACAAAGGGTACGGCCTCGCCACCTGGCTCATGACGCCCCTATCCCGAACAGAAGCTGACCGTGAATACAACATGTCACACATTGCGATGCGCAGCATCATTGAGAGGACTATTAGCATATTGAAACAGTGTTTCCGATGCCTGGACCACTCCGGAGGCTACTTGCTGTACTCCCCTGAGATTGTCGGTCAGTTCACTGTTGTGTGCTGTATGCTGCATTACTTAGCCATCATGAGGCAGCAGCACCTGGTAGTGGAAGACCCACCTGCAGTGAGAGTGGCTGATAATAATGATGTGGAAGATGCAGGTGACGAGTAGAAGGAGGAGGAGGAGGAGGAGGAAACCATGCAAGTGCCTGAGGCCGGAGCACAACGGCGGAGGAGGGCGGGCCATCGTGCTCCTCTACCGATTGCTTGAGCCTTGCGCCAGCAGCTCATCCATGAACGCTTTACTGATGCCTGAGGGCTCAGCGACAACTATTCCACATGGACATGTTTACCATTTGGAGCTGTTCCCCTTTACATTCAACAGCATTACCACCACCGAATCCCCCATCATCAACATCCTGAGGGTTACCATTGACCAGAAATTTAACTGGACCAGCCATATACATACTGTGGCTACAAGGGCAGGTCAGAGGCTGGTTATTCTGTGGCAAGTGTCTCACCACCCGACTCCCCAAAGCCTTTCCACCACCTACAAGGCACAAGTCAGGAGTGTGATGGAATACTTTCCACTTACCTGGATGATGCAGCTCCGACAACACCGAAGAAGCTCAATACTATCCAGGACAAAGCAACCCACTTGATCAGCACCTTAAACATTCAAACCCTCCACCACCAGCACACCGTGGCTGCAGTGTGTACCAACTACAAGATGCACTGCAGCAACTCGCCAAGGCTTCTTCGACAGCACCTCCCAAACCCACAACCTCTACCACCTTGAAGGACAAGGGCAGCAGGAGCATGTGAACACCGTCCCATCAAGTTCCCCTCCAAGTCACACACTATCCTGACTTGGAAGTATATCACCGTTCCTTCATAGTCGCTGGGTCAAAATCCTGAAACTCCCTCCCGAATGGCACTGTGGGAGTACCTTCACCACACGGACTGCAGCGGTTCAAGAAGGGGGCTCACCACCACCTTCTCAAGGGCAATTAAAGATGGGCAATAAATGCTGGCCTTGCCAGCGACACCCACACCCTAGGAATTAATAAAAAAAAGAAACTGCCTCTGTATGAACAATGTCTTCTCCTCATTGGGATTACATTTTGGAAATTAGCAGTACCACCATCGTCGTCTATCTCTGCCTGGCATTAAGTGAAATTCAAATGTAGATAGGTTGAAAAGTCTGTGAGGTGAAAATTCAATTGTCTAGCACCTCAGTTAGCGACCAGGACGGGCGTTAATGCGAGCATAATAGCTTACTGACCGGGCACGCAACGTGCAGCGCCCCACCCGAAAATTTAGTTGAGGTCGACCGGCGGCACCAAACGCTAGCACCTGGCTGGTGTCTGTCAGTCAGATCATGATGTCAGTCACGCTTGTGCTCCGCTCGCTAAATTCAATCCGGCCACCTCATTTAGTGACCGCCACTAATCACATATGAAAAACAGTCGGTGCAACCTTCCATGGTCGTTAACTGGTGGCTAGTTAAAGGGATGAGGAACCGCTTCCCTTGGAGGTCACAGCCAGTGCAAAGTTTACACAGAGCACGGTACGTGAGCCTCTGAGTTTGCAGTGGCAGACAAACCTAACCGTACAGCTTGATAACAAGTGAAGTTGAACTTTAATGGGTGCATTACTATGCTGCCAGCATCACGTTCTACATGCTGTAGTAAGGCAGCATCAAGGTTGTAGGGCTGTTGGCCATGTCAGCGGCCAAAGGGGAGAGCCCCTAGATGTTGTGGCAGAAGGCCTTACTCCACCACAACCCGCCCCCGCCCCCCACCCCGCCCCACCGCTCCCCCCCGGCCCCCCCCCGGCACGGCTTTACCGGCAGCAACGCTCATACCTGGATCTGCCCAAGGAGCAGTTTGTCAGAAGGCTGCGCTTCCAAAAGGAGGTAGTTTCAGAGATATGCCATCTCCTGCAGGCAGACCTGCAACCTCACATCGGCATCAGGATTGCTCTGCCCGTCACAGTGAAGGTAATGGTGGCACTCACCTTCTATGCCTCCGGCTCCTTCCAGGCTGCATCAGCGGACATATGCAGCATCTCACAATTCACAGCAAATCGCTGCATCTGCAATGTCACACAGGCTCTCTACACAAGCAGAGTGGACTTCATTAACTTCCCGATGGGAGAAACAGAATGAACGCACATGTGGGTATGCCAGCATCACGGGCTTCCCGAGGGTTCAAGGAGCAATTGTTTGCACTCTCATGGCATTGTGAGCACTATTCGAGAATGCAGAGGTATTCAGAAACAGAAAGGGATACCACTCATTAAATGTGCAACTGGTATGCGACCACATGCAGCACATCCTCGCAGTCAATGTGCGCTATCCTGGAAGCGACATGATGCCTTTATCCTCCAGGAGAGCACTGTACCATGACTGTTTCAGCCACCACAGGAAGGCTGAGGCTGGCTGCTCGGGGATAAGGGACGTGGCCACCTAGCTAATGAACCCCCTCCACAACCCCACCACAGAACCGGAGGAACGCTGCAACGTTTTTTTCCCGCATGCGCAGAAAGTGCGGCTTCGTTTTTCGGCGCTGACAGCAGGCTCCACACCCCCCCACTCCCCCTCCCCCCGAGGTGACTGGACACGCTGCGCAGCACCAAATTCGAATATTACATCGGGGAAACTTTGACAAAATATTTCTGGCCTAGAAAACGGGCGTTACTCTGGCAATACGCCAGAAAATGGGCTTGGGGAAAATTGAGCCCTCTGAGATTGCATCAGAGCAGCCTGAGCTTGAAACGCAGCAGTCTGTTAGTGCATGCCAGCAACCAGTGACTGCATGACATCACGAAGACCTTGCATGGCTTTGGCCTGTGATGTCATGGCTGCTGCCACTTCAACCATGGATTGTGGGCGCTGCCTCGCAGGCCGCTATCGCCAAGACTGGTGTGCCCATGAGGGCAGACACTCGCTCCTCCACCTCAGTGAGGTCCTGGAGGTCAAGCTCCCCTCCTCCCATCCACTGCTGCTCTCGCCTATTGTGGGCGAGTTTGACCAAAACAAGAAGTTGTCAGTGGGTCTGTAGTTACTCGTGTGCCACATGTGTCTGCAGTAAGTGACTCACTACTAATGTCCCGAGGTGTGCATCTCTGCATCTCAGCCTGTGCGGCAGTGGTTGTGTCAATGGTGGGATTTGGAGACAAAGAGCTACGAGTAAGTATGATGCTGAAGAGTTGCAAGGTGTTGGTAGGTGTCCTCAGGCTGAGTCGGGAGCTAGAAGGTGTGAGATGCTTGTATGGGCGGGGCATGTCTGGTAAGGTGATAGAGAGCTTTTAAGGTGTCTCTAGCAATGAAGAGCATGGCCTGGTACACATAGAGAAGGGGTGGGCATTGCAAAGCCTTTACATTGTGTAAGACAGTGAGACTCACATGAACGCATCACAAGGTGAATGGAAAGGGTACTCACCCTGCCGACCCTAGTGAAGTCGTTGAACTTTTTGCGACACTGAGTCACTGATCTGGCCAAAGTGTCGCGGGCGGAGATGTGCTGGGCCGCCTCCCTCCACAGCCTTCTGAAGACCCTTGGCGGTGGCCTTCTCCACCTCTCAACAGCTTCAACCAAGGCCTCAAGGAACGTGGCCGAGAAGTGGTGCACTCGCTGCCACCCTCCTTGCTCCTCCATTTTCCTGCTCTCAAGACACTGAAGAGGTGGAGCTGCACATACGCATACGTACCTCATCTCACCTTTAAGACTCGGCTTTTCCCGGGATGTGAATCAGACTTCGGAGCATGCGCAATGGCTTTCAAAAGTTTGCGCGAAGATTTTCCTTAAGCAGATGTTAAAAACAGAAATTAGGCTTCTTGAACATAGGAACATAAGAAATAGGAACAGGAGTAGGCCATTCAGACCCTCGAGCCTGCTCCGCCATTCTATAAGATCATGGCTGATCTGATCTTGGGCTGGTGGGCGTAGTCTATAGGCTAACAGTAGCTACACTGTTGAACGGATATAAATCTGTCATGTATGTACATGCTGTTTGTAGCCACCAGATGGTGTCATTGTTGGAGGCCACTGAGCAGCACGCATATGGTGCTGCTTTGGTATAAAAGGCCAGCCATTTTGTGAGTCAGGCACTTTGGGCCTAAATAAAGCAGAGCCAAGGCTGTACCTTGTTCAGTTAAACAGAACTCGGTTTGAACCTTTATTGCATACATAACATTTGGCGACAAGAATAAAAGAACCTTTGTTTGCAAAATGAGCACGATTGGATTTTTAGAGCGATTCGTGGCGGGAGAAGATTGGGCAGACTTTGTGAGCCGTTTGAACCAGTACTTTGTGACCAACAAAATGAAGTAGGTCGACAATGCAGATTGGCTGTATTCCTCACTATGTGCGGTTCAAAGATCTACGGTCTGATAAAGAATCTACTCATGCCTAGTGATTCAACGGAGAAAACGTAGAAGGAGTTGTGTACATTGGTACGGGAGCGCCTCAAGCCAGACGACGACATCATCATCTCGAGATACAGGTTTTATACACACGTTCGATCGGAGGGCCAGAGTGTGGCAGAATTCATTGGCGACCTGAGACGTCTAGCGGGACTGTGCAAGTTCAGGACGGTGTTGGCAGACATGCTGCGGGACTTCTTTGTTATTGGTATCAATCACGAGGTGATCCTGTGCAAACTTCTGGTGGTGGAGGAGTTGGATTTAAACAGGGCCATCCAGATCGCTCAATCATGTATGACGAGGGACAGGAGTTTAAAGTAAATATCGGTGAAGAACCGAACCTCGGCAAGTACTGTAAATGTGATTGATTCGGCGCTCGGCAGAGCGGCACATGACAGGGCCTATCCGGCTGTGTTCGCGAATGATTCGGCGTTCGGCAGAGCGGCACATGGCAGGGCCTATCCGGCTGCGTTCGCGAAACCTGTGGCTGCCCAAAGTCCACCAGCGGAAATGTATCCGACTTCTCCGTGTTAGCATTGTGGGAGAAATCATCAGCACCAGCAGTGCCGATTTAGGCAATATAGTTGCAAATGCTGTCTGAGAGTGGGGCATCTCCAGCGCAAGTGTCCGCAGATGAGCAAGCGAGCTGCGACACACCACATGGAGGATGAGAGTCAGACTAGCGTGGATCCGGATACGCAATCCAAGATGCCAGAGGAGGATGTGTATGGACTGTACTCTTTCATAACCAAGAGTAAACCAATTTTGATTAATGTGAAGTTTAACGGGATTCCGGTATTGATGGAACTGGACTCAGAGGCGAGTCAATCGATCATGAACGAGAGTGCATTTAATAAGCTGTGGGATACTAAGACTGTGAGGCCCAGGCTAAGCCCTGTTAACGCCAAGTACACCAAAGAACTGATAAAGGTGATTGGCAGTACACAAATTAATGTATCGTATAACGGTGCGGTTCACGAGTTACCCCTGTGGATTGTTCCAGGCAATGGCCCAACGCTGCTCGGCAGGAGCTGGTTGGAGAAAATCAAATGCAACTAATGACATAAAGGCATTGTCGTCAGAGGAAGATACATGTGCCCAAGTATTAAGCAAGTTCCCCTCGCTGTTCGAACCAAGTATCGACAACTTCACGTGAGCCAAGATGCAGATCCACGTAGACTCAGATGCAAGACCCGTCCATCATAAAGCTCGGGCAGTGCTGTATATGATGAGGGAGAAGGTCAAAATTGAACCGGACAGACTCCAGCGTGAAGGGATTAATATCACCGGTCGAATTTAATGAATGGGCCAGCCCCATTGTTCCTGTGCTAAAAGTGATGGCACAGTCAGAATCTGTGGAGACTACAAGGCTACGATCAACAGGATTTCGAAACAAGATCAGTACCCGTTACCGAAGGCTGATGACTTGTTTGCGATGCTAGCCGGAGGGAAGTCGTTCACAAAACTGGACTTGACATCGGCCTATATGACGCAGGAGTTGGTCGAGACATCGAAGAGACTTACGTACAATAACACCACAAAGGACTGTTTATGTACCACAGGTGCCCGTTTGGAATTTGCTGAGCTGCAGCAGTATTCCAGAGGAATATGGAAAATTTACTGAAGTCCGTTCCCAGAACCGTCTTGTTCCAAGATGACATCCTGATCATCGGTCATGACTCCAAGGAACATCTGAACAACCTGGAAGAGGTTCTACTGCATTTGGACAGAGTGGGACTCAGACTTAAACGCCTGAAGTGCGTCTTCATGGCACCGGAGGTCGAATTCCTCGGGAGAAAAATCGCTGCTGATGGCATCAGACCTACTGACGTGAAAACCAAAGCCATCAAGAGTGCACCCAAGCCGCAGAACATGACGGGGCTGCGTTCGTTCCTGGGTCTAATCAACTACTTTGGTAACTTCCTACCTAAATTGAGCACCTTACTTGAACCACTGCACATGCTATTGAGAAAAGACAACAACTGGGTGTGGGGCGCATTGCAAGACAGAGCTTTCGAGAAAGCCACCTATCTGTTTTGCTCAAACAAGCTGCTAGTACAGTATGACCCATGTAAACGTTTAGTTTTGGCCTGTGACGCATCGTCATATGGAATTGGTTGCGTGTTACAACAAGCCAATGAGTCGGGGAAACTTCAACCTGTCGCGTGTGCATCCAAAAGTTTGTCTAAAGCAGAAAGAGTCTATATTATGGTAGAAAAAGAATCTTTAGCGTGTGTGTACGGTGTTAAAAAGATGCATCAATACCTGTTCGGTCTGAGGTTTGAATTAGAGACCGATCACAAACCGCTCATTTCGTTGTTTTCTGAGAGCAAAGGTATCAATACCAATGCTTCATCCTGCATCCAAAGGTGGGCGCTGACATTATCTGCCTATGATTATGTCATTCACCACAGACCTGGCACAGAGAATTGTGCCGATGCTTTGAGCCGGTTGCCATTGGCCACACCGGAGGTGGAAATGCCACACCTGGCAGATTTAATGGATGCTTTTGAGAGTGAAGGTACCTCTGTCACGGCTCAACAACTTAAGACCTGGACCAGCCAGGACCCGATTTTATCGGTGGTAAAGGTTGCATCCTCAAAGGGGATTGATCTGCCATACCTAAGCAAAAGTGCGAGGAGGCCAAACCGTACATTCGTTGCAAGGACGAACTGTCTATTCATATTGTGGGGCAATCGAGTTGTAATGCCTAAGAAAGCGAGAAAGAAGTTTGTGCATGAGTTACACAGCACACATCCTGGTATAGTGATGATGAAGGCCATCGCCAGGTCCCACGCATGATGGCCAGGAATTGATTCTGAGCTGGAAGCATGCGTGTATCAGTGCAACACCTGCATGCAGCTCAGCAAAGCACCAGCGGAATCGTCGCTAAGTGTATGGTCCTGGCCATCCAAACCTTGGTCCAGGATCCATGTAGATTTTGCAGGTCCCTTCCTGGGCAAGATGTTTTTAGTGGTGGAGGATGCTTATTCGAAGTGGATAGAATGCATAATCATGTCATCCAGTACATCCCCGGCAACCATAGAGAATCTCAAAGTCATGTTCGCGACACATGGTCTGCCTGACATAGTGGTGAGCGACAATGGGTCGTGCTTCACCAGTCAGGAATTTCAGGAGTTTGTAAAACTTAAACATGTAAGGTCAGCACCGTTCAAGTCTGCGTCCAATGGGCAAGCAGAATGTGCAGTACAAATTATCAAGCAAAGCATGAGGAGAGTAACCCAAGGGTCACTGCAAACCCGCTTGTCTTGCATACTGCAGAGTTACAGAACAAGACCCCATACACTCACAGGGATCTCACCTGCTGAACTCATGATGAAAAGAGGTCTTAAGACCAAGTTATCTCTTGTACACCGGGATTTAAGTAATGATGTTGAATACAGAAGACAGAGTTAACAAGGGCACCACGATCGCGCAACTGTGTCACACGAGATTTCTGTTAATGATCCTGTATATGTATTGAATTACGTCAGGGTCCTAAATGGATCGCTGATACAGTCATGGCCAAGGAGGGCAAAAGAGTATTTGTTATTAAGCTCAAGAATGGGCAAACTTGCAGGAAACACATAGATCAAACAAAGCTGAGGTACACAGACGAGCCAGAGCAGTGGGACGAAGAAACCGTCGACGACCAACCAACCTACCAGCAGCCTTCAGTGGACTCAAGAGTCATCAGTGAACCTGGAATTTCCATCACGGACCTGTTCAAAAATGGACTTGCAATTCCTGACATGGCCACTGCCACCCCCAACAAGTCAGCCATCCAGCCACCAGCCACAACAGACTCCGCACATTCACCCAAGGCCAGAATCAAACTGAGATGGTCAACCTGGGAGCATAAAGCACCGGACCGTCTCAATCTGTGAAAGACATAGAAACATAAAAAATAGGTGTAGGATCAGGCCATTCGGCCCTTCGAGCCTGCACCACCATTCAATATGATCATGGCTGATCATGCAAATTCAGTACTCCATTCCTGTTTTCTCTCCATACCCCCTGATCCCTTTAGCCGTAAGGGCCACATCTAACTCCCTTTTGAATATATCTAACAAATTGGCCTCAACAACTTTCTGTGGCAGAGAATTCCATAGGTTCACAATTCTCTGAGTGAAGAAGTTTTTCCTCATCTCGGTTCTAAATGGCTTACCCCTTATCCTTAGACTGTGACCCCTGATTCTGGACTTCCCCAACATCGGGAACATTCTTCCTGCATCTAACCTGTCCAATTCCGTCAGAATTTTATATGTTTCTATGAGATCCCCTCTCATTCTTCTAAATTCCAGTGAATATAAGCCTAGTCGATCCAGTCTTTTTTCATATGTCAGTCCTGCCATCCCGGGAATCAGTCTGGTGAACCTTCGCTGCACTCCCTCAATAGCAAGAATGTCCTTCCTCAGATTATGAGACCAAGACTGTACACAATATTTAAGGTGTGGCCTCACTAAGGCCCTGTACAACTACAGTAAGACCTCCCTGCTTCTATACTCAATTCCTCTTGCTATGAAGGCCAACATGCCATTTGCCTTCTTCACCGCCTGCTGTACCTGCGTGCCCACTTTCAATGACTGACGTACCATGACACCCAGGTCTCGTTGCACCTCCCCTTTTCCTAATCTGTCACCATTCAGATAATATTCTACCTTCCTGTTTTTGCCACCAAAGTGGATAACCTCACATATATCTACGTTATACTGCATCTGCCATGCATTTGCCCACTCACCTAACCTGTCCAAGTCACCCTGCAGCCTCTTAGCATCCTCCTCACAGCTCACACTGCCACCCAGTTTAGTGTCATCTGCAAACTTGGAGATATTACATTCAATTCCTTTGTCTAAATCATTAATGTATATTGTAAACAGCTGGGGCCCCAGTACTGAACCTTGCGGTACCCAACTAGTCACTGCCTGCCATTCTGAAAAGAACCCGTTTATTCCTACTCTTTGCTTCCTGTCTGCCAACCAGTTCTCTATCCACGTCAGTACATTACCCCCAATACCATGTGCTTTGATTTTGCACACTAATCTCTTGTGTGGGACCTTGTCAAATGCCTTTTGAAAGTCTAAATACGCCACATCCACTGGCTCCCCCTTGTTCACTCTACTAGTTACAGCCTCAAAAAATTCTAGAAGATCCATCAAGCATGATTTCCCTTTCATACATCCATGCTGACTTGGACCGATCCTGTCACTACTTTCCAAATGCGCTGCTATTACATCTTTAGTAATTGATTCTAGCATTTTCCCCACTACTGATGTCAGGCTAACCGGTCTATAATTCCCCGTTTTCTCTCGCTCCTTTTTTAAAAAGTGGTGTTACATTAGCTACCCTCCAGTCCATAGGAACTGATCCAGAGTTGATAGACTGTTGGAAAATGACCACCATTGCATCCACTATTTCTAGGGCCACTTCCTTAAGTACTCTGGGATACAGACTGTCAGGCCCTGGGGATTTATCGGCCTTCAATCCCATCAATTTTCCTAGCACAATTTGCTGACTAATAAGGATTTCCTTTTGTTCCCCCTTCTCGCAAGACCCTCAGTCCCCTAGTATTTCCGGAAGGTTATTTGTGTCTTCCTTAGTGAAGACAGAACAAAAGTATTTGTTCAATTGATCTGCCATTTCTTTGTTCCCCATTATAAGTTCGCCTGATTCACGTTTGTCTTAACTAATCTGGTGGAGGAGGATTTCCTGGAGTGTATATGGGATGGTTTTCCAGACCAATATGTCGACGAACCAACTAGAGAGCTGGCCATCCTAGACTGGGTGATGTGTAATGAGAGAGGATTAATTAGTAATCTTGTTGTGCAAGGTCCCTTGGGGAAGAGTGAACATAATATGATAGAATTTTTTATTAAGATGGAGAGTGACATTTGTCTTCACTAACCTTTTTCTCTTCACATATCTGTAGAAGCTTTTGCAGTCAGTTTTTATGTTCCCTGAAAGCTTACTCTCATATTCTATTTTCCCCCTCCTAATTAAACCCTTTGTCCTCCTCTGCTAAATTATAAATTTCTCCCAGTCCTCAGTTTGCTGCTTTTTTTGGCCACTTTATATGCCTCTTCCTTGGATTTAACACTATCCCTAATTTCCCTTGTTAGCCACGGTTGAGCCACCTTCCCCGTTTTACTTTTACACCAGACAGGGATGTACAATTGTTGAAGTTAATCCATGTGATCTTTAAATGTCTGCCATTGCCTATCCACCGTCAACCCTTTAAGTATCATTCGCCAGTCTATCCTAGCCAATTCACGTCTCATACTGTCGAAGTTACCTTTCTTTAAGCTCAGGACTCTAGTCTCTGAATTAACTGTGTCACTCTCCATCTTAATGTAGAATTCGACCATATTATGGTCATTCTTCCCCAAGGGGCCTCACACAGCAAGATTGCTAATTAATCCTCTCTCATTACACAACACCCAGTCTCGGATGGCCAGCTCTCTAGTTGGTTCCTCGACATATTGGTCTCGAAAACCATCCCTTATACACTCCAGGAAATCCTCCTCCACCGTATTGCTACCAGTTTGTTTAGCCCAATCTATATGTAGATTAAAGTTGCCCATGATAACTGCTGTACCTTTATTGCATGCATCCCTAATTTCCTGTTTGATGCCATCCCCAACCTCATTATGACTGTTTGGTGGTCTGTACATAACTCTCACTCGCGTTTTCTGCCCTTTGGTGTTCTGCAGCTCTACCCATACAGATTCCACCTCATCCACGCTAATGTCCTTCCTTACTATTGCATTAATCTCCTCTTTAACCAGCAACACTACCCCATCTCCTTTTCCTTTCAGTCTATCTTTCCTGAATATTGAATACCCTTGGATGTTGAATTCCCAGCTTTGGTCACCCTGGAGCCATGTTTCCGTAATCCCAATTACATCATATCCATGGCCTTCATAACGGGAGGATTTGAGTATAGGAGCAGGGAGGTCTTACTGCAGTTGTACAAGGCCTTGGTGAGGCCAAACCTTGAATATTGTATAGTTTTAGTCTCCTAATCTGAGGAAGGGCATTCTTGCTATTGAGCGAGTGCAGCGAAGGTTCACCAGACTGATTCCCGGGATGGCAGGACTGACATATGAAGAAAGATTGGATCGACTAGGCTTATATTCACTACAATTTAGAAGAATGAGAGGGGATCTGATAGAAACATATAAAATTCTGACGGGATTGGACAGGTTAGATGCAGGAAGAATGTTCCGATGTTGAGGAAGTCCAGAACCAGGGGACACAGTCTAAGGATAAGTGGTAAACCATTTAGGACCGAGATGAGGAGAAACTTCTTCACTCAGATAATTGTGAACCTGTGGAATTCTCTGCCACAGAAAGTTGTTGAGGTCAATTTGTTAGACATATTCAAAAGGAAGTTAGATGTGGCCCTTATGACTAAAGGGATCAAGGGGTATGGAGAGAAAGCAGGAATGGGGTACTGAAGTTGCATGATCAGCCATAATCATATTGAATGGCGGTGCAGGCTCGAAGGGCCATATGGTCTACTCCTGCACCTATTTTCTATGTTTCTATGTTTCTATGTTATGGGGAGCAGGCGGGGAAGTGGAGCTGAGTCTATGATCAGATCAGCCATGATCATATTGAATGGCGGAGCAAGCTCGAGGGGTCGTATGGCCTACTCCTGTTACTATTTCTGATGTTCTTATCATTGATAGTAAGGGGAGTGAGGTAAATCATATGAATTGAAGGGTTGAGTACTGATTATCAATGAGACTGTTAGTAGCTGGATGATGGGGATGTAGGATAAGGGGTCGGCCATTTAAGATAGAGATGAGGAAGAATTTCTTCACCCAGATGATTGTAAATCTTTGGAATTCTCTGCCCCAGAGGCCGTGGATGCTGAGTCTCTGAATATATTCAAGGCTGAGATAGATAGATTTTTGGAGTCTAGGGGAATCAAGGGATATGGACATCGGGTGGGAAAGTGGAGTTGAGGTCGATGATCAACCATGATCCGATTGAATGGCGGAGCAGGCTCAAGGGGCCGTAAAACCTACTCCAGCTCCTATTTCTTATGTTCTTATGTAATGAATTGAACAGTAGATGAGGCTGGTGACGTAGGATATGCCATTTGAAGATTGAACTCACTCAGCTTGTCAAGTTGTGGCAGATCATTAAACTTCTCCCTGCATTGCATCCATCTTCTTGGTGCTACCCTCCTGTCATTGACCTTTGCCAATACTTCTTCCCACTGTCTCCTAACATACGTCTCGAGGGGCTCTTGTGGATACAGGATGTCTCTCTTTCACTCTGCACCAAGGCCTCCAGTGTATTATTGGAAAACCTTGGTGCTCGTTCTCTCACATGTTCAGCTAATCATCAATCTTTTACAGCACAGATTCAGTTCACAAAGGGCTCCCACCATTTCTTGTAACTACAATGCACCTCCCCTTTAAATAGCGCTAGCCACCCGCAATATCGAACCCTTGCTGCTGCATGCAGCCAATGAGCTGTGCAGGTAGCACTGGCTGCACGTAGCACCAAATTAACGTGCTGCCTGCAAGATAATGAATGGGCGCGGGTTAATCATGTACTGCGATCCCCA
Source organism: Pristiophorus japonicus (assembly GCF_044704955.1). Taxonomy (NCBI): domain Eukaryota; kingdom Metazoa; phylum Chordata; class Chondrichthyes; family Pristiophoridae; genus Pristiophorus; species Pristiophorus japonicus. The sequence goes on along the minus strand of NC_091978.1, from coordinate 158,762,063 downwards.
TGCCTGTTTTCGGCGATTATCCAATTTAACCTTCTTTGGGTCCACAAAAGATTTATACAGCAACAACTGCCAATCTTCCTCGGTGGAGGCCAGGTTAATGAACAGATGGTATTTATTTTTAAGGAAAGAGCTTAAATTTTTTTGCACCCTACACAACCTCAGTATGTCCCAAAATGCTTCACAGCCAATGAATTGCTGTTGAAGTATAGTCACTGCTGTAATGTAGGGAAACATGGCAGTCAAATTACACACAATAAGCTCCCATGTACATCATCATCATAGGCAGTTCCTCGAAATCGAGAAAGACTTGCTTCCACTCTAAAAGTGAGTTCTCAGGTGACTGTACAGTCCAATGTGAGAATTACAGTCTCTATAACAGGTGGGACAGATAGTCGTTGAAGGAAAGGGTAGGTGAGTCTGGTTTGCCGCACGCTCCTTCCGCTGTCTGCGCTTGATTTCTGCATGCTCTTGGCGATGAGACTCGAGGTGCTCAACGCCCTCCTGGATGCTCTTCCTCCACTTTGGCCAGTCTTGGGCCAGGGATTCCCAGGTGCCGGTGGGGATGTTGCACTTTATCAAGGAGGCTTTGAGGGTGTCCTTGAAATGTTTCCTCTGCCCATCTGGCGCTCGCTTGCTGTGTAGGAGTTCTGAGTAGAGCACTTGCTTAGGGAGTCTCATTTCGGGCATGTGGACAATGTGGCCCACCCAATGGAGCTGGTCAAGTGTGGTCAGTGCTTCGATGCTGGGGATATTGGCCAAAGCGAGAACACTGGCACTGGTGCGTCTATCCTCCCAGTGGATTTGCAGGATCTTGCGGAGGCAGCGCTGGTGGTACATCTCCTGCGCTTTGAGGTGTCTATTGTATATAGTCCACGTCTATGAGCCATATAGGAGGGCAGGTATCACTACAGCCTTGTAGACCATAAGCTTGGTGCCAGAGTTGAGGTCCTGGTCTTCAAACACTCTCTTCCTCAGGCAACCGAAGGCTGCACTGGCGCACTGGAGCGGTGTTGGACCTCGTCATCGAAGTTTGCCCTTGCTGATAGTAGGCTCGCGAGGTATAGAAAATGGTCCACGTTGTCCAAGGTTGCTTGATGACCGGGGGGCAGTGCTGTGTGATGGAGTCAGGTTGATGAAGGACCTTTGTTTTACAGATGTTTTTAGTATAAGGCCCATACTTTCATACAGCAATGAGATAAATGACCAGATAATCTGTTTTAGTAATGTTATTTGAGGGGAAATTGGTGGCCAGGACACCAGGAGAACTCTCCTGCTCTTCTTCGAATAGTGCCAGGGGATCTTTTATGTCTACCTGAGAGGGCAGACGGGGCAGGGCCTTGGTTTTACATCTCATCCAAAAGTCAGCACCTCTGACAGTCCTCCATTGATGTTTCAGCTGAGACTGTGTGCTGAGAATTACTGTGTTGAGACAGAATGCTACACTGCAGCAAAGAGCACCATCTACTGGTCTGGCTGAGAGCTATTTACATTTCTGCATTGAGAAGAATAAGTAGATGGCAGCTTGTACTCTAATCCAAAGAAAATGCTGTGGACCCAATATACCTCATTATAGTGCCTGGATTCCACTCAGTTCCCAGGTGCTATGAAGAAGAAATGCGGCAGAGACCTATTACGTGGGTCCCCTCCCACTTTGCACAGCCCCAGGATTTCTGGGGATTTCCTAAATTTCCCGAATAGCTGCAATTTCAGTGTTGTAATAGTAATGAGGTAGATGGGGATGTTCCCAGGCCTCCTACCTCAATTTTCTCACTTTACGACAAAAGGGCATCCACCTTCAGTGCTACCCCAGGTAACTGACACTAAACCTTGCACTATAACCCGCCCATCAGAACATCTCAGAGGGCCCAGTAGGAAAGCAAAGAGGACCTAAAATTAAGTGACACTTTCCCTTACCAGAGGATCTTTGTGTCTTACAAATTCCAGCTGAAGTCTTCCAATCAGGCCTATAGTTCCTGATGCTGCCTCGCAATGGAAAGCCCTGCCAGATGCAGACTAGTGCTGGGGATCTAACTGACCATGGGACACCAAACTCAGGAGCATGGCATGCTGGAGAAACAGATGTACTTCCAATGTACTCCATCTGTCCTGTGGTCCATGGGCGGGGATGAAGGAACATTGGGCCAGTGGAACCTATTGTTCCATTTCTGTACCGTGTCATAATTTAAACTGGCAGCAGGGAGCTTAACTGTTAGATTTCTAAATGGTGGGCCTCTAGCTGTTTGGTTGCATCTGTAAGCCAAACAAAATTTGTTATTTGTAAAAAAAGCAGATATATATCATTTTTTAGCTACCTTTGTGTCTGACATGTGCAGAAACTGATTACTAAGCTTCAGAAACTCCAATCCAAATCACTCAGAAACCCATGTAGATGTAAGTATAATTTTCTTTAAAAAGCATCCCAATAGAGTTTTATACAAAAGAAAAAACATAAATGCTAGATTATATGTTTAGAATAACTCCACAAGACTGTATATTTTAAGCTCAAACTGTTGTGACCTTGGTCTCTTTAATGTAACTCCAGAGTGAGGAGGCAGCATGGTAGACTGCCTTTTATACCTATTTGCCCAGGGTGTGCAGGTGACCCTTGGGTCTCCCACAGATACACCACTTGGTGGCAAGTCTTACACATTGGTAATGTTTACATACATAACATCATTCCCCCCCAAAGTCTTATGTACAAGTTATTTACAAGTTGAGGCAATCCGGGGCTCTGCGTTCCCGGGTTGATCGCCTGAGTTGAAGTCCTGGCATGGGTGAGTTGATCATTGCTGCACTGCGGTGTGGCTGGTCTGATCAGACTGTCGGGCATGGTGGGTTCATCCTCGTGGTTGACCGCGAGGTCGATTGCTAGTTGGGTGTGTGTTGGTGGATCACTGATGGTAATGTCCTCTTCAAACTGTTCTTGGTTGTCAGTGAACCGCAGTTTGGTCTGATCCAAGTGCTTTCTGCACGTTTGTCTGTTCAAATGTTTGACAACAAACACTCTATTCACCTCCTTGGCTAACACAGTGCCAGCAACCCATTTGGGACCATGACCATAATTAAAAACAAACACAGTATCATTAACTTCAATGTCACGTGATACAGCCGCGCGATCGTGGTACATGTTATGCCGGTGACACCGGGTTTCTACATGATCATTGAGATCCGGGTGGACTAAGGAGAGCCTGGTTTTGAGCGCTCTCTTCATTAGCAATTCTGCAGGGGGAACCCCGGTAAGCGAGTGGGGTCGCGTGCGGTAGCTGAGCAGAATCCAAGATAGCCAAGTCTGCAGGGAACCGTCCGTCACGCATTTCAAGCTCGGCTTGATAGTTTGGACTGCCCGTTCTGTTTGACCATTGGATGCGGGCTTAAATGGGGCAGACCTGACATGCTTGATGCCATTGCGGGTCATGAACTCGTTGAATTCTGAGCTGGTGAAACATGGTCTATTGTCACTAACAAGAACGTCGGGCAAACCATGGGTGGCGAACGTGGCCCAGAGGTTTTCAATGGTGGCTGTAGATGTACATGATGACATTATTGTACATTCAATCCATTTAGAGTAAGCATCCACTGCTACTAGGAACATCTTTCCTAGAAAAGGGCCAGCAAAATCTACGTGGACACTTGACCACGGTTTGGAGGGCCATGACCACAGATTCAGTGGGGCTTCCCTTGGTGCATTGCTCAACTGTGAGCAAGTGGTGCATTGGTGTACGCATGACTCCAATTCCGAGTCAATGCCGGGCCACCAAACGTGTGACCTAGCGATAGTCTTCATCATGACTATGCCTGGGTGGGTACTGTGAAGGTCACGTATAAAGGTTTCCCTGCCTTTTTTTGGCAAAATGACACGATTCCCCCACAGGAGGCAGTCCGAATGGATGGACATTTCGTCCTTGCATCGATGGAACGGCTTAATTTCGTCTTGCATTTCTCCTGGGACCGCCGGCCAGCTCTCATTGAGGACACAGCTTTTTACTAGTGATAGCATCGGGTCCTGGCTAGTCCAGGTCCTGATCTGGCGAGCCCTAACGGGTGACCCCTCGCTCTCAAAAGCATCCATTACAAGGAGCAAGTCTGCGGGTTGCGCCATTTCCACTCCGGTGCTGGGCAATGGTAGCCGACTGAGGGCATCCGCACAGTTCTCCGTGCCTGGTCTGTGGCGGATTACATAATCATACGCAGAGAACGCTAGTGCCCATCTTTGGATGCGGGACGAAGCATTGGTGTTAATACCTTTGCTTGCTGAGAACAACGAAGGCTTGTGGTCGGTTTCGAGCTCGAACCGGAGTCCAAATAGGTATTGGTGCATTTTCTTAACCCTGTATACGTATGATAATGCTTCTTTTTCAACCATACTGTAGGCTCTTTCAGTCTTAGATAAGCTTCTGGACGTATATGCAACCGGTTGCAGTTTGCCTGACCCATTTGCTTGCTGAAACACACAACCGACCCCATACGAAGATGCATCACAAGCTAGTACTAAACATGGGTCATACAAGACAAGTAACTTGTTGGGACATAGCAGATTTCTAGCCTTGTTAAAGGCTTTACCCCAAACCCAGTCGTCACTCTTGCATAGCAATAAATGCAATGGTTCCAGCAAAGTGCTCAACCCCGGTAGAAAGTTACCAAAATAGTTGAGGAGCACCAGGAACAAACGCAACTCCATCACATTCTGTGGTCTGGTTGCATTCTTCATGGCCTCCGTCTTGGAGTCCGTGGGTCTGATGCCATCCGCCACAATCTTTCTCCCCAGAAATTCGACCTCTGGCGCCAGGAAAACACACATGAAGCATTTCAACCTGAGTCCCGCTCTGTCCAGTAGCTTGAGAACCTCTTCCAGGTTGTGCAAGTGTTCAATGGTGTTGCGGCCAGTGATCAAGATGTCGTCTTGGAACACCACGGTGCGCGGAACTGATTTCAGCAAACTCTCCATGTTCCTCTGGAAGATGGCCGCCGCCGAACGAATCCCAAAGGGGCATCTGTGGTATATGAACAGTCCTCTGTGCGTGTTGATGCATGTCAATTTTTTGGAAGGTTCAGCCAGCTCCTGTGTCATGTAAGCAGAGGTTAGATCCAGCTTGGTGAATGACTTCCCTCCTGCTAGCGTTGCAAACAGGTCATCCGCTTTGGGTAGTGGGTACTGGTCCTGTAACTAGACTCGGTTGGTCGTTATCTTGTAGTCCCCGCAGATTCTGACCGTCCCATCACTCTTCAACACTGAAACAATTGGACTGGCCCACTCGTTGAACTCGACTGCCGATATGAACGCCTCTCGTTGAAGTCTGTCCAGCTCGATCTCAACTTTCTCTCGCATCATGTATAGAACAGCTTGGGCCTTCTGATGAACGGGTCGTGCATCAGGAACTAGATGGATCTGCACTTTGGCGCCTGTGAAGTTGCCGATGCCTGGCTCGAATAATGACGGGAATTTGTTTAGCAGTTGGGCGCACGAGATGTCATCCTCCAAAGACAGTGCTTTGATGTCATCCCAGTTCCATTGGATCTTTCCTAGCAAGCTTCTGCCGAACAGTGTTAGGCTATCGCCTGGTACAATCCATAGTGGTAAATCATGCACAGCTCCATCGTCCGATACCTATGCTGCCACACTGCCAATGACTGGTATGAGCTCTTTGGTGTAAGTGCGCAGCTTGATGTGGATCAGACTTAGTTTTGGCCTTTGTGCCTTGTTGCCCCACAGTTTCTCAAAAGCCTTCTGGCTCATAATTGACTGACTCGCCCCCATGTCCAATTCCATGGAACCAGCAACGCCGTTTAATTTGACTTTTAACATTATCGGAGGGCTTTTGGTGGTGAAGGTGTGTACCCCATACACTTCATCTTCAGCCTCGGGTTGAGTTGCCTCTCTTACTCGTTCAGTGTGATCCGCGCCGGATCGGTCATCTTCTGCCAACTCTGCCACGTGGTGAGTCGCAGCATGTCTGCACATTCGCTGGAGGTGCCCCATTGTTCCACAGCTCTTGCACACGTAGTGCTTGAATCGACATTGATGGGCTCGATGATTACCCCCGCAGCGCCAACACGGTGTTAATGGATTTGCATTCACGCCCCATGGCGGACCCTGTGTCATCCTAGGTCTGGCCTCTGCAGGCATGTAGGCCCTGCCATGTACAGTTCTGCCTGCTGAAGGCGTTATTTTATGCACAGTACTTGCCGGTGAGTTCCGATGCGGCAATGATATCTGTTTAGTATTATCGTTTGTGGACATAAAAGCCTGGGCTATCGTGATGGCCTTGCTCAGATCTAGGGATTCGGCAGAAAGCAGTTTGCGAAGAATGACCTCGTGGCCGATTCCAAGCCCGCAACACTTCCCCCAAAAATTCAGCAAATACGCACGGTCCCGCAAAGCATCTTAGGTCGGCGACATAGCTCGTCACTGTTACATCTCGAATAAAGCAATGTGACTGAGTACTGTAGAAAAGATTAAGTGTGACCTTAGTCTCTTTATTCTAACTCTAGAGTACCGGTACAGCATGGGAGGGCTGCTAATATACAGTGTTCCAACGGGATGCTGGGATCCGTTGGCACTCCAACAGATACACTCTCTGGTGGCGGTAAAATGCTGGTTACATAGTGTTGCATACATAACGTCACTCCCCCGCCAAAGTCAATAGTACACTTATTTACAGGGTGAGACGATCTGGGGCCTTTCGCTCCCTCGTCGATCGTCTCGGTACAAACCCGGGTGCAGGTGAGTTGATTGGGTCTTCGCTGGGCTGCTGCGCGGCTGGCCTTGCTGGGCTGCTGGGGATGATGAGTTCAGCTTTGAGGTCAACCATGATGTCGGTTGCCACGTGTGTTTGTGTCGGAGGATCGAAAGTTGGTGGTGTCCTCTTCAGGTTGCTCGTGGCTGTCTGTGACTCGCAGTTTGGTTTGGCCCAAATGCTTTCTGCAAGTTAGTCCATTTGAAAGTTTGACCTGAAACACCCTACTCTCTTCTTTGGCTATGACAGTACCAGCAAGCCATTTGGGACCATGTCCATAGTTGAGTACAAATACAGGGTCATTGACTTCAATACTGCGTGACAAATTTGCGTGATCATGGTACATGCTTTGTTGATGCCGCCTGCCCTCAACATGATCATGGAGATCAGGGTGGGCTAGAGAGAGCCTTGTTTTGAGTGCCCTTCTAATGAGCAGTTCAGCAGGGGGAACCCTGGTGAGTGAGTGGGGTCTAGTGCGGTAGCTGAACAGGACTCTGGACAGGCGGGTCTGCAGGGAGCCTTCTGACACACATTTTAAGCTTTGCTTGATGGTTTGGACTGCCCGTTCTGCCTGGCCATTAGATGATGGCTTGAACGGGACAGATCCCATTGCGGGTCATGAATTCCTTGAATTCAGCACTGCTGAAGCACGGCCCATTGTCGCTGACAAGGACATCAGGCAGACCGTGCGTGGCAAACATGGCTCATAGGTTTCCGATGGTGGCAGTGGACGTGCTGACAGACATTATTGCACACTCAATCCATTTTGAATAAGCATCCACAACAACCAAGAAGATTTTGCCTAGAAATGGGCCAGCGAAGTCAACGTGGATCCTAGACCACGGTTTGGAGGGCCATGACCACAAACTTAGAGGTGCCTCCCTGGGTGCATTGCTCAGTTGAGAGCAAGTGTTGCATTGGTGCACGCGAGACTCCAAATCTGAGTCAGTGCCGGGCCATCACACATGGGATCTGGCTATAGCTTTCATCATTACTATGCCTGGGTGGGTACTGTGTAGGTCGTGTATCAACGTTTCCCTGCCTTTCTTAGGCAAAACCACGCGATTACCCAACAAAAGACAGTCCACCTGTATGGACATTTCATCTTTGCGCCACTGGAACTGCTAGATCTCTTCATGCATCTCCGCTGGGACACTGGACCAGCTTCCATGGAGGACACAGTTTTTTACAAGGGACAGTAAAGGATCCTGGCTGGTCCAGGTTTGGTGGGCCGTAACGGGTGACTTTCCATTTTCAAATGCATCCATCACCAAGAGCAAGTCTGCAGGCTGTGCCATTTCCACCCCGGTGGTGGGCAATGGTAGCCGACTGAGAGCATCAGTGCAGTTCTCTGTGCCTGGTCTGTGGCGGATTACATAGTTATATGCAGACACTGTGAGCGCCCATCTTTGGATGTGAGCAGAGGCATTGGTATTAATACCTTTGCTCTCTGAGAATAGCGATATGAGCGGCTTATGGTCAGTTTCTAACTCGAACTTAAGCCCAAACAGATACTTTTTTTTTACCCCACAAACGGATGCCAGAGCTTTTTTTTCAATCATGCTGTAGGTCCTTTTGGCCTTGGACAAACTCCTGGACAAATAAGCGACCGGTTGCAATGTTCCCTATTCGTTTGCTTGTTGTAACACACACTCGATCCCTTACGAAGACGCATCGCAAGCTAGCTCTAAATGTTTACATGGGTCATACAGAACAAGCAGTTTGCTGGAACATAACATATTTTTGGCTTTCTCAAAAGCAATCTCTTGTGATTTCCCCTATACCCAATCATCTCCCTTGCCTAGCAAAATGTGTAGAGGTTCTAGCAAGGTGCTTAACCCGGGTAGGATATTACCAAAATAATTGAGGAGTCCCAGGAATGACTGCAGCTCCGTCACGTTCTGTGGTCTCGGCGCATTCTTGATGGTCTCCATGTCGGTGTCGGTGGGTCTGCTGCTGTATGCCGTGATTCTTCTCCCTAAGAACTCGACCTCTGGTGCCAGGAAAACACATTTCGAGCATTTCAACCTGAGTCCCACACGATCTAGCCGACTTAGAACCTCTTCCAGGTTCTGCAAGTGTTCGATGGTGTCCCGACCTGTGATCAATATGTCGTCCTGGAAAACCACGGTGCGCGGGATCAACTTTAGCAGACTCTCCATGTTCCTTTGAAAAATAGCTGTGGCCGATCAAATCCCAAACGGGCATCTATTGTAAATGAACAGACCTTTGTGCGTGTTGATGCAGGTGAGGCCTTTCAAAGATTCCACCAGCTCCTGCGTCATGTAGGCCGAGGTCAGGTCCAAGTTGGTGAATGTCTTCCCTCCTGCCAGCGTCGCAAGTCGGTCATCTGCCTTGGGTAGCGGGTACTGGTTCTGCAGCGAAAAACGGTTAATCGTTACTTTATAGTCCCCGCAAATTCTGACCGTGCCATCGCCTTTGAGAACCAGACAATCGGACTGGCCCACTCATTGAACTCAACTGGCGTGATGATGACCTCTCATTGCAGCCTGTCCAGTTTAATTTCCACTTTCTTCCGCATCATATATGGCACTGCACGTGCCTTGTGGTGGATGGGTCGTGTACCGGGAATGAAATGGAAATGTGCCTTCACCCATTAGAAATTTCCGATGCCTGGCTCAAACAACGACGAGAACTTGCTCAAAACCTGGGCACATGAGGCGTCGTTGATGGACGAAAGCGCTCGGATATCGTCCCAGTTCCAGCGGATTTTTCCCAGCCAGCTTCTGCTGAACAGTGTAGGGCCATCTCCTGGTACAATCCATAGTGGGAGTTCGTGCACTGCTCCATCATAGGAGACTTTTACTGCTGCACTGTCAATTACAGGGATCAGCTCTTTAGTGTAAGTTCTCAGCTTGGTGTGAATAGGGCTCAGCTTGGGCCTATGTGCCTTGTTGCATCACAGCCTGTCGAAAGCCTTTTTGCTCATGGTGGACTGACTCGCATCCGTGTCCAATTCCATGGATACTGGAATTCAGTTCAGTTCAACTTTTAACATGATCGGTGGACATTCCGTGGTGAAGGTGTGTACCCCGTACACTTCTGCCTCCTCGATTCGAGTTTCCAGTTCAGTTTAATCCGCCATGGATCGGTCTTCCTCTGCAATGTGGTGGTTTGCAGTATTTGCAGCTCGTCTGCACATTCGGTGGAGGTGTCCCATTGTTCCACTGCCTTTGCACGCATAGTGTTTGAAGCAGCAATGATGGGCTCAATGATCACCTCTGCATTGCCAACAAGGTGTCAATTGCCTCGCATTCATGCTTGATGACGGACGCTGAGTCATCTGAGGTCGTGCAGCTGCAGGCGTGTACGTTCTGCCATATGCATTCCTGCCTGAAAATGATATTACTTTGTGTACAGTACTTGCCGAAGCATCTTTATGCTGCAAAATTTGTTTGGTGGTATCGCTGGTGGACATAAATGCCTGGGCTATCGTTATAGCTTTGATCAGGTTCGGTCAATAGTTCAACAGTCAATAGTTTGCGAAGGATAACCTCATGGCCAATGCCAAGCACAAAAAAGTCTCTTAACATTTGCTCCAGGAATCCATCGAATTCGCAATGTCCTGCAAGGCGCCTTAGTTCGGCGATGTAGCTCGCCACTTCCTGGCCTTCAGACCGTTGACATGTTTAAAATCTATTTCTTGCCATCAGAATGCTCTCCTTCGGATTTAGGTGTTCCCGGACCAGTGTACACAGTTCTTCATACGATTTGGTTGTTGGTTTTACCGGAGCAAGAAGATTCTTCATGAGGCCATAGATTGTTGTCTCAGCAGACTGTGAGGAGGATCGCCCTTGGTTTGGCAGCATTCACACTCCCTTCCAGCTCGTTGGCTATGAAGTATTGGTTGAGTCACTCCATGAAGGCCTCCCAATCGTCCCCTTCTGAGAATTTCTCCAGGATACCAACAGTTCTCTGCATTTTCACGTGATGGTTCCTTATCTCGTCGCCAGTTGCTATGTCTCGAATAAAGCAATGTGACTGAGTACTATAGACGTGAGTAAGTGTGACCTTAGTCTCTTTATTCTAACTCCAGAGTACCGGTACAGCATGGGAGGCCTGCTTATATATAGTGCTCCCAAGTGATGCTGGGATCCTCTGGTGGTGGTAGAATGCTGGTTACAGAGTGTTGCATACATAACAGCCACGTCCTGGCCCTCGGAGCGGTGGTGCATATAAAAGCGATACCTGACCATCAAGATGCTCTCCTTCGGCTTGAGGTGCTCCCGAACCAGCATGCACAACTCTTCATATATCTTGTCCATTGGTTTCGTCAGTGCAACCAGATTTTTGATGAGGCCATATATTGTGGACTGCGAACAGTGAAGAGAAACGCCCTGCGCTTGATCACGGTTTCCGCCTTTTCCAGCTCGTTGGCCACGAAGTACTAGTCAAGATGCTCAACGAAGGCTTCCCAATCATCACCCTCAACAAAACTCTCAAGAATATCAATGGCAGCCATAACTGCATGAAAGTTCGTAATCTGTTACTCGTTGCCAATTGTTATGTTTAGAATAACTCCACAAGACTGTATATCTTTAGCTCAAACTGTTGTGACCTTGGTTTCTTTATTGTAACTTCAGAGTGAGTAGGCAGCATGGTAGACTGCCTTTTATACCTGCTTGCCCAGAGTGTGCTGGTGACCCTTGGGTCTCCCACAGGTGCGCCCCCTGGTGACAAGTCTTACACATTGGTAATGTTTACAAACATAACACTGGAGATCTGTTTTTATTTTCACCTCTTCATGTGACATCAAGAAAGAGCTGACTGCATTGGATGCAGTAAAGGCTACTGGCCCCAACAAAATCCTGGCTGACATGCTGAAGAGCTGTGCTCCTCAGCTAGCTGCACCTCTAGCCAAGCTGTTCCAGCCCAGGCACAACACTGGCACATACCCAACAATGTGGAAAATGGCCCAGCTATGTCCTTTCCACAAAAAGCAGGCCAAATCCAACCTGGCCATTTCTGTCCCATCAGCTGACTCCCAATCATCAGCAAAGTGAATGGCCAATAAATGCCAGCCTTGCCAGTAAGGCAAACATCCCAAGAATCACTTTTCAAAATATTGCCCATGAATGCTCACACTGTTGATATGGAGATCTTTGGCTCAAATATGCTTTCTTATCCAACCTTAAATTACCTGGAGATCAGTGGTCAAGTGCTATTAACTTGGGATTCATAAACCTCATTGCTGCTTGGAAATTGTCTCCCTCACAGATCAGTGAATATGATGAAGAGTGCCCGGAAGCAAGGCTATGACTGCAGTGGGCACGGATGAGACTTCTGCCTTGTGGGGCCATGTCACATCTGGCCCACCCAGCTCTCCCCTCCCCTTCGAATGACACAAAATGTGCCAGAAAGTGGGCAGAGTCAGGCAGCCACAGCAGGATTAGATTTGGTGGCATCACATGACCCAGCACTCGGAGGTACCAATTCACTTCAATCCCAAGAGGATCCAAGCAGACAGCTCATTTACTCCTGCCACTGTGGATGCATCTAGAATAGGAGAGGTTTGAGAAGATGTACCAAGCAGCAGCACCAGAAAAAAATCTCTCGGCATCTGATCCATGACTAGGTCTCTCTGTAGCAATGTGGAGACCCTGCACCCCTCAGTTCCATTGCACTGTTTCAGGATGCCTATGGTATGCTCATTAATGATCCTAGCGACTGTATGGGGGAGAGATTGGCCGAATTTGCGCCCCCCAGTTAGCGCCTCCAGGGGGTGATAACGGGAAGCTAAGGGATTACCGACCCACCACAGCGAAATCACCAAGGCCAGCAAACTTCCCTGGTGGGTTTGCGCTGGTGCTAAAACTTACCGCTTCGCTTTGTTGTGCCCCGGAGTTTGTGACATCATCCAGTGCGCAGCGCCCCGTTACCATCCCTGATGCAATATTGGCTCCCGCCCCCTGCAGCATTGCTAGGAATCAACAATGGCAGCTGCAGGAGGTGTTGTCACCTTGGCTGGCCACTTGGGGAGCGCTAATTAAAGGCAGTGGTGGTCAGGTAGGGCAAAATGTAATTATGTTCCCAGCGTGGTGTATTTTGCTTTTTCTGGACTCCGTGATTGCTCAGCCTTGCACTCGCTGTCCCGAACATTGCTCAGCCCTCTGCTGATACCGCCCCCTCACTCCCTTTAGCGCTCCAAGGAAATTGATAGCACTTGGTTTAGTGCTCCACTTCCCTTTTGGAGCGCTAAAGCGAAGGTTCCTGGTGTAATGTCCTTACACACTACTATAAATTCACACGAGGCACATTCTGCAGGCAAGGTCACTCTGTGACCTGAACCTTTATTCACAGGACCAAGAAGTGATGATCGTGCGTAAGACCTCCCTTTATATACCTGGATGACCAGGTGAGGAGTGTCTCCCACAAGTTCACCCCCTGTGGTCAAGGTGTGCATTTCTTAGGTGTATACAGTATGCAGTGTTGTTATGAAGGTTACAGTTACATGAAGGTTACATACATGACACCTGGCAGAATCAAATATTTATCATTCGCCGATACTTTTGAGCTCCCACAAAAGTTAGCGCCCCAAATGGGGCACTATGCAATTTCTAGCCCTTAAGAGTCTTGTTACATTTCCCCCAAGCCGTTTTGGATTCAGTAGGCTGGATCCCGTCTGCGGCAACTCTCCTGCTCAAAAACGCGACCTCTGGGGCCAAAAACACACATTTTGACTTCTTTAGTCGCAGGCCTACCCAGTCCAGTCGGCGTAGCACCTCCTCCAGGTTGTGGAGGTGTTCCTCGGTGCCTCGACCCGTGATAAGGATGTCGTCCTGAAATATGATTATTCCAGGGATGGATTTGAGCAGGCTTTCCATGTTCCTTTGAAAGATAGCGGCCGCTGATCGAATGCCAAACGGACACCTGTTGTAGACAAACAGCCCCTTGTACGTGGTGATGGTGGTCAGTAGCTTGGATTCTTCGGCCAGTTCCTGGGTCATGTAGGCTGAAGTGAGGTCCAACTTGGTGAACACTTGCCACCTGTCAGCGTAGCAAAAAGATCCTCTGCTCTCGGAAGCGGGTATTGGTCTTGTAGTGACACTCGGTTGACAGTGGCCTTGTAGTCACCACAGATCCTGACCGAGCCATCCGTTTTTAGGACAGGGACGATGGGGCTTCCCCAGTCGCTGAATTCAATGGGCGAAATTATGCCCTCTCTTAGCAACCTGTCCGACTCACTCTCAATTTTTTCCCGCATCACGTATGGCACAGCTCTGGCTTTGTGGTGCACTGGTCTGGCGTCCGGGGTGATGCGTATCACTACATTGGTACCTTTGAAAGTCCTGACACCAGGTTTAAATAGTGACTCAAATTTCTGTCGGATTGTGAGCATGAACTTCGCTCCACAGATGAAATGACGTGCACATCCCCCCATTTCCATCTCGGCTAGCCAGCTCCTCCCCAAAAGCACGGGACCATTTCCCGGGACAATCCAGAGTGGCAGCCGGTTCTCTGATCCATTATGTGTGACCACCAACATTGCACTGCCAAGCACTGGGATGATCTCTTTGGTGTACATCTGTAATTGCGTGTCAATGCGTTATAGTTTGGGTCTGCTAGCTCTGGGTGGCCATAGTTTCTCGAATTGTTGGACACTCATAAGTGACTGGCTGGCCCCTGTGTCCAGCTCCATGCATACCGAGATGCTGTTTAATAGAACTTTCATCATCAAAGGTGGCGTTTCGGTATATGAGCTGTGGATGTTTGCCACATGAACCCGCTGAACTTCAGCATACATTGCTTTGTCCCAAGCATCAACCTGTCTTGCAGATCCCTCTTCTGGTTCATCTGCCTTGTAAATTAGCCTTGCTGCGGGCTTCCTGCACATCCTGTCTAAATGTCCACTGAAGTTACAATTTCTACAGATAAATTGTTGAAACCTACAGGTTTTTGCAGCATGTCTGCCCCCGCACCTCCAGCATGAGCTGAGATTGTTGTGAACAAAAGGGCTGTTACCAGGCATTCCTCTCTGATTGTCTCTTTGATTGCTCTTGAGCACTCTGTTAATGGGTGTCAATGGCCCCATCCCGGGACGCATTGTCCACCGTGATGGCTAAATGTCCATTCAACCTGCCATTGTCTCTGTTGAGGACCCACACTAGAGTCTGTTGCTGCCTGGGTGGTTTCAAATTGCCCTTGCCTGCCTGCGGGGTTCTCAGTCGCGTTTACAATGTTAATTCCCTGATCCATCGCCACATTGGAAGCAGAGTTGCGCGCGTATATTATCTTGGTTTCCTCCTCCCCCGCCATGAAGGTCTGAGCCATCAACGCCGCCGCTTCCAACGTCAAGTCCTTGGTCTCAATTAGCTTTCTGAAAATCCCGGCATGACCAATGCCCTCAATAAAGAAATCCCTTAACATCTCCCTCCTGCATGTGTCTGTGAACTTACAGAGGCTGGCCAAGCGCCAAAGGTCCGCAACGAAGTCCGGTATGCTCTGTCCTTCCAGACATCGGTGTGTATAGAATCGGTGTCGGGCCATGTGTATACTGCTCACCGGTTTGAGGTGCTCACCGATCAGTTTGCTGAGCTCTTCAAAGGTTTTGTCCGCCGGCTTCTCAGGTGCGAGCAGGTCTTTCATCAGCGCGTACGTCTTAGGTCCAAAGCTGGTCAGTAGATGCGCCCTTCGCTTGTCAGCCGCTGCATCTCCCAGCCAGTCCTTCATGACAAAGCTCTGCTGGAGCCTCTCAATGAAATTGTCCCAGTCCTCACCAACACAGTATCATTCCTCTGTACTATAGGTGGCCATTCTCGTGTATCGTTGATTCCCGTTTCTCGTCGCCAAATGTAATGTCCTTGCACACTACTATAAATTCACACGAGGCACATTCTGCAAGCAAGGTCACTCTGTGACCTGAACCTTTATTCACAGGACCAAGAAGTGATGATCGTGCGTGAGACCTCCCTTTATATACCTGGATGACCAGGTGAGGAGTGTCTCCCACAAGTTCATCCCCTGTGGTCAAGGTGTGCATTTCTTAGGTGTATACAGTATGCAGTGTTGTTATGAAGGTTACAGTTACATGAAGGTTACATACATGACACCTGGCAGAATCAAATATTTATCATTCGCCGATACTTTTGAGCTCCCACAAAAGTTAGCGCCCCAAATGGGGCACTATGCAATTTCTAGCCCTTAAGAGTCTTGTTACATTTCCCCTCAGCTGGTGCTGCTTACTTTCACAAAACATAATTGAAATGGGCTTATCTCTGAGGGGCCTTCCTGCCTGACTGACTTTTCCTTCAAAGAGCCCATGTGCAGAGGAATGTCTTAAAATGAAAGTGTCACAACTTCAGCCTGGGAAACAAGCATTGTCCTATGTTGCTGGTCACTGATTCCCTAGAGTTTCATGAAGGGGAACAAATTGAAGTTATGAAGGCTATGGAATTATTTGCAGGGGCCCAGATAACCAGTTCTGGCCCATTCAGCCCCACCCCCAGGATGTGGCCAACACCAACAAGGCAATATTTATTTCCCATCCCGAGTTGGCCAGAGGGCATTAAGGGTTAACCACATAGTGTAGGACTGGGGTTACATCTGGGCCAGATAAGGGAAGGGTGACAAATTTCCTTCTTTGCAGCACATTAATGGACCAGTTTTGTTTTTATGACAATATAGCAATTTTTATGGTTATTATTTTCTGATATTGGCCCACAAATTACTAGATTTATTGAATTCAATTTCACAACTTGCCATGGTGGAATTTGAACTCAAAACCTCTGGATTGCTAGTCTAATACCATAACCACTGGCTACTTAAGATGCCTTCAATAATTTATTTTATTCATTCACGGAATGTGGGCATCGCTGGCAAGGCCAGCATTTATTGCCCATCTCTAATTGCTCTACAGAAGATGGCAGTGAGCCACCATATACAATTGAGTGTCTTGCTAAGCCATTTCAGAAGGCGGTTAAGAGTCAACCACATTACTGTGGGTCTGGAGTCACATATCGGCCAGATCGGGTAAGGACGGCAGATTTCCTTCCCGAAAGGACATTAGTGAACCAGATGAGTTTTTAACGTCCAGTAACATAACCACTATGCTACCGTATAATGCCCTGGATTGTGAGGAATTCAGAAATGTGGAAATGTTATAATGCCTTCTTGTTCTGCTTTCGATTTTCCAATAGGTAAAGTAATGAATAAAGCATTGGTGACTGGCTTGATACATTCATGTATTGTGGTTTACTGATGATGTCCCCCAAGTTAACATTCAAGTTCAGGGTTGTAATAAACTTGACTGCCAATAGCAGTACTCTCTGAGTGATGGAGGCATCTAGCAGATAACACAACTCTGTCATTCCCTCCCTGGTGAATTGGAGTCTGCGAATTCAACTGTCCTTGCACATTCGCAGGTAGGTGTGCCTGTTGCGATGATACATGGGATCAAGGGATTTATCTAAGAGAGAGCAAATAAATAGGGTTATTAAATAGAACAAGAAAGAACAATTTACAGTTATATAGCAACTTTCATGACTTCAGGACTTCCCAAAGTACTTTACAGCCATTGAAGTACTTTTGAAGTGTAGTCACTGTTGTAATATAGGAAATAAGGGTAGAATTTACAAATTAGCACTCCCAGCAGAGAGCTTTATATAAGGGAAGCACATATTGGCCTGGAAATCCCGGCCTACCCAGGTCCGTACTGAGTGTCTACAGACCCGGGAAGGCAACGCAAAAGCCAGTTTTCAGCGCACAACGCGCATGTGTTGAAAACCGGCTTTTCCGATCTGTCAAGCTGGAGCTTGACAGATCCAACGCACATCGGGTGCAAGGACATTTGCTTGGGCAAGATTGCGGTATTTACCCATATCTTGCCCAGCAAATGTCCTCAAAATTGTTGCACCTGATAAAAGCAGGTGCATAGCCTACTTTTACAGGCGTAAGAGTTTAAAAATCTACAAAATTATAATTTAATTTAATTTAAAAAACACATCTTATTTTAAAAAACCCTGCCCACTACGTTACATTTATTTTTAACCATAATTTTAAAAACTTTTTAAAAACTTGAAAACAAATGTCTTCTCTAAGATATTTATTAACTTTAATTTCAATTAATTTTAATTATGTGAGGTGTGTTTTTTGTTTTTTATGATATGTTTTAGTGTGTTTGTTTTTTTTCCCTCATTAATAGCAATGAGAACTCATAGATACAAAGTTCTCATTGCTATTAATGAGAAAGTTGTGGAATACTGTACCTGATTGGCTGAGCAGTCACATGTGACTGCACCTTCTGCGTGGGAACCAGGAGGACAGGAGCTCAGTTCGCAGCGCGGGAAGAGAAGGCCTCCCACCGGAATCACAGGTTCCTTCCGGACCACCAGGTAAATTAGTAGAAATGTTTCAGGTCGGAGGCAATTGCCCGCGGGAAGCCTCCGACCGCAAATTCAGCCTCAGTGAGAATACAGACTTGGACGTCAGCATGCTCCATATGATTACCCATCCAATAAAACAGATGAACAATTATGCAGGGGTGCTGACTTCTGCATCCAAACTCGTGACACGCTCAAAGCTCTGTCGTAATTCAGAAAATCTATCTCCATATGTTGCCTGCAGATGAAGAGGTTTTGGTGATCTGATTGAGGTGTTTAAAATAATAAATGGAATTAACAGAATAGGTACAGAACAATTCTTCCCTCTCGTGGAAGAATCTAGAACTAAGCTGGCCAAAAAAATTCTTCACACAAATGAAGTGTAAATTTGAAATAACAACCCCAAAAAAGGCCACAAATGCTGACTCAGCTGACTTTTTATAAAGGGAGATAGATATTTACTTGGGAAATAAGCATTTTAAAGGATATGGAGAAAGGAAAGGCTACTGGGATAAAAAGATCGAACTGGCATGGCTAACGTAATGGCAGAGCAGGTTTGGTGGGCCAAATTGGCTGCTGCATTTCCTTTATGCACCATTGTCAGAACAGAGGTTTGTTCGTCCTTCAACAATAACTTCTGCGTAATTTGGGAACGAGTGGTTTATTCAACAAGTTTTTATATATATATTGATTCAACAGTGTGATAATACAACTGTCTTCAGGTTATATTAAATGACAAGCAAGACTATGACAAGCAGGTAATGGAAACTGGTTCCTAGACCCCAAATTGGTCAGATCCGACTCTCTGGGTTGCCTGCTCAGCTGAGGAATTCCAACCATCCTAAGGATTCTAACTTTCAAAAGGGGAATGCTCTATCTTTATACAATTTGGCTGTCTTGGGATGCACGTATACATCTCTGCTCTTATCTTCTAATTATTAATTATCCCATTATGCTAACTCGGCATTAACTGACTGCGGATGGGTCATGCCATGTATTGGCAACTATTTCCAGACCTTGGGGAGAAATTCGCGTTGCTTGCACCTCCTATTGCCGCCCCTGGTGTCAAGCATCTTCAGTGACGTTGGAGCTGCCCTCATCTAGGCAAGTGGAGAATATTCCTGCACACTTCTAACCTGTGCCTTGTAGATGGTGAAAAGGCTTTGGTGAGTCACGAGGTGAGTCACTCACCGCAGAATACCCAGGCTCTGACTTGCTTGTGGATCCATAGTATTTATGTGGCTGGTCAAGTTAGGTTTCTGGTCAATGGTGACCCCGCCCCCAGGATGTTGATGTTGAGGCATTCAGCGATGGTAATTCCATTGAATGTCAAGAGGAGGTAGCTGGGCTCTCTCTTATTGGAGATGGTCAATGCCTGGCACTAGTGCGGTGCGAATGTTACTTGCCATTTATCAGCCCAAGCCTAGATGGATGCGGGCATGGACTGATTCATTATCTGAGGTATTACGAATGGAACTGAACACTGTGCAATCATCAGCGAACATTCTCCCTTCTAACCTTATGGAGGGAAGATCATTGATGAAGCAGTAGAAGATGGTTGGGCCTAGGACACTGTCCTGAGGAACTCCTGCAGCGATGTCCTGGGGCTGTGATGATTGGCCTCCAACAACCACAACCATCTTTCTTTATGTTCGGTATGACTCCAGCCAGTGGAGAGTTTTCCCCCTGATTTCCATTAACTTCAGTTTACTAGGGCTCCTTGTTGCCACACTCAGTCAAATGCTACCTTGATGTCAAAGGCAGTCACTCTCACCTCACCTCTGGAATTCAGCTCCTTTGTCCATGTTTGGACCAAGGTGGTGATGAGGTCTGGAGCTGAGTAGTCCTGGCGTAACTCAAACTGAGCATCGATGAGCAGGTTTTGGTGAGTAAGTGCCACTTGATAACATTGTGGATGACACCTTCCAGTACAATGATGATGATAGAGAGTAGGCTGATGGGGTGGTAATTGGCTGGATTGGATTTGTCCTGCTTTTTGTGGACAGGACATACCTGGACAATTTTTCAGTTTGTCGGGTAGATGCCAGTGTTGTAGCTGTACTGGATCAGCTTGGCCAGAGGTAGAGCTGGTTCTGGAGCACAAGTCTTCAGCACGACAGCCGGGATGTTGTCGTTGCCCATAGCCTTTGTTGTATCCAGTGCGCCCATCCATTTCTTAATATGACGTGGAGTGAATCAAATTGGTTGAAGGCTGGCTTCTGTTAACGTGTAGACCTCATGAGGAGGCTGAGTTGGATCATCCTCTCGGCACTTTTGGCTGAAGATGGTTGCAAAAGCTTCAGCCTTGTCTTTTGCACTCGCGTGCTGCCATATTGAGAAAGGGATATTCATGGAGCCTCCTTCTCCCGTTAGTTGTTTAATTGTGTAAGATTATGGTTAACTTCCTGATTAATTAACTCATTGATTTGCTTATTAATACACACTTTATATAAACACACATGTTTGTAATCATAATTAGCTCACAAAGCAAAGTAACCAATCAGGACCAGCTTAGTTTAGATGTGACAATTAATCTAACTTGACTGAATTTAATAAGAAAAACACACATCTCATCAGCATAGACATAGAGTATTAAAACTGAACAGTGAGGTCTTCGAAATGGAGGTTTAGAAATAACAAGGCATAGATGGCCTGCTATCTGTACAGCAGCAGAACCAGACAAATAAGGAAGGGCGCTTGCGTAGAACTTTAAAAAAATGTACGAATGCTTTATGCTTTGTTTTTTTAAATAGTTTATTTTTTGTCGGAACCAAACAAGAATGAATCTGGGTAAGGTCAGGTGACACAGGAGACCCTATGGAAAGAAAGAAGAAGGTTAAGTGTGAGTCAAGGGACTCAATTTTCCCCAATGCCGCTTTTTTGCGTATTTCAAGAGTTACGCCCAATTTGTTTGGCACCAACTACTCCAAAAAAGTAGCTTGAAAGTTTCCCCATTCTAATTTTTTTAATTGGCGCCGCGCAGCCTGTCCTTTAGCTTTGGGGGATGGAGCCTAATGTCTGCGCCGAAAAAAGAACGTCCTCCTCCTGCGCATGCGCGGAAAAAAAAAAAGTTTCTTATGTGACTGCTATGGGCGGGAATGCCCAAAACACCTCCCAGTCTGCATTCGGCCAGTTTTAAAGAGGCAGTTGTGTGTGAGAACTATGTGAGAACTTTAATTCTCAATAGAAAAAATCAGAGCTGCGATATGCAACGTGGCTCAAGGGCCAAGAATTTCTCACAAGAGGAAGTGGCGGCACTAGTTACTGTAATTGAGGTCAGATGGCATGAGCTGGACACCAGCAGAGGTCACATAAAAGTCTTACCAAAACAAATTAAGAAATGCTGGAACCAACTTGCAGAAGATTACTGTGCAATGGTGACCACCATTAGGTCTGGAGGCCAGTGCAAAAAGAAGTGGCAGGACCTTGGTCAAGTAGTTAGTGTAAGTAATATTTTCATTTATTCAATGGAATTGCAATTGTAAATGTGACTGTCTGTATGTCCCACCCAGCAGAAAGACACCCTCTCTAAAAAGTTATATTTTCGTCTTTGCAGAGGAAGGTGGCACACAACAAAAGAGAGAGAACTTGAACAGGTGGAGGCCCGGCAAATCTGCACCCACTGACACCCTTCGAAGACAGGGTCGCTGCTTTGATGGGTCCTGCCTGGAGAAAAACAACCACCACTGCACAAGGTGGGCCCACACTCGAGGGAGAGGGCAAGTCCTGCAAATTCTTTGCTAAATGTTAAGTACTGTGCGAACTAGCCATGCTTCGGTTCATGGGGATGTCTCCGTCAGCTACACTTTGGTTGATGCAATGTGCTATCATTCATCGTGGTCCTTCAAATGAGCCTGCTGCCTGCACTGTGTGAGCCTATTCATGCCACCCACCCTGCCCACTCCTCTGCTGCTTAACCACTTGTCGGTTCGATTATATTTTGAAGAATTTGAGGCCAACCCTGAGGAGGCTGAAACCGATGCAGAAGAAGATTCAGACGCAGATGAGCCTGAAGAGGAGAATATCTTCCAATCCCATCTTCCAGACCAAGAGCATGGGGGTGAGGGGGTGGGGGAGGGGGAGGGGCAGGATGAAGTCCCCCTGTTGTACTCACTCTGGAGGAGGTGCTGGTACCACCCATTGAGGTGCCAGCCCCTTTCCAGAGTGGTATGAGTGTTGGGACATTCCATGGCTTCACATAATCCGAGGCTGCGGGTTCCAGTGGGGTGCAGCAAGCTATACCCAGGGCTCCACTGTCCGAGGCTGTGGGTCCCAATGGGATGCAGTGAGCCACAACTAGGTTGAAGAGGGGAAGGAGAGCTCGACAGCGCTCTCCTGAGGTGCAGGATCTAACAGATGTGGTTCAGATGATGGCAATGAGTGGGGAGCGAATTGACCTTACACGATCACTCCTGGACACCATCAGTGTGGTGGATGGTGAGGTATTGAGACTGTTGGGAGAAGTAACAACACTCTCATGAGAAATGGGAACGCTGTCCGGGCACATTAGGGATGGAATGTCGCAGGTAGCTGATACACTGTTGGTGCACATGAGGGAGGGAATGTCACAGATAGTTGAGACGCTGTTGGGGCACATGAGGGAGGGAATGTCGGAGGTAGCTGCTGCAATAAGGGAACATGCCCAGAACCCGCAGCCATTGATGGAATCAAATGCCACTCCCACTCCAATCCCCAGAACATCCTCTGAAGAAGCCCAAGCCGTGCCTTCCACATTACCGGCTGCTCCCGCCCCCGCCGCCCCCATCAAGAAATGTGCGTTACACGAGATGTTCAAAAGAATAATCTTGGTACCAATCCAAGAAACACTGCGCCACCGCCTGCGGGCAGGGGTGGAGTCACCAAGTCCAAGCACAGCGGGCGGTCTTAGAATAAGTTGGAGGAGAGATGGGTGCAGCCTTTGTTTGTTGTTGCTGTAGTTGTTGTTATTATTATTATTGTTGTTACTGTTCTGAAATTAAAAGTTTATTGTAAGTGATGTAAATTTACAAGTTTAAAGGTTTGTAAGTGATCTTAAAGTTTGTAACTGACCTTAACTGAAAATTTTAACGTTTGATACAAGAATATTTTTATTAAAGTTAAGTTATGTAAGGTTGCAAAATTCATGGGAAGACCCCCCAGTGTTTCAACTCATTGGAAATGAAATTTAATTTGGAACGATCAACCAGAAAGTGTGAGATCCTGAAGTGCACATGGAAGAAACTACGCGTTTTAATCGAATTTGGGATTTTACAACGCAGATTGGGTATGTGTGGGAAGGGATGAAAGCTAAAGGACAACTATTGTGTTCCTAACAAGGATGAGACTGCACACAGGGTGGTTAAAGTAACAGTGACCTCAGTCTTTATTAAGACACTCCAGAGTGAGGAACAGGCCTTTGGGGCCGGCTGATATACAGTGCTCCCAAGGGATGCTGGGATCCCTTGGGACTTCAGGGGATGCACTCTCTGGTGGCGGAACATGGGAGTGCATGCTTTACAGGTACACAACATCACTCCCCCACAAAGTCAAAATGAAAACTATTTACAAGGTGAGGCGGTCGGGAGACTTTCTTTCCCTGGTGGACCGCCTCGGTACAAATGTCTGTTCTGCTGTGTTGACTGTGCCCTTGCTGGGCTGGCGTGCTGTTGGCCCTGCAGGGCTGCTGGGTGAGACTGGCCTTGCTGGGCTGTTGGGCGTGATGTGTTCAATTTCCTGGTCCGGTGTGGTGTCGTTGATTCTTTGGGTGTGTGTTGTGGGCTCGAAAAAGGTGGTGTCTGCTGTGGGTTGTTCAGGGCAGTCTGTGAACCGCAGACTCGTTTGGGCCAGGTGTTTTCTGCAAATTTGTCCATTGTCTAGTTTGACTACAAACACCCTATTCCCTTCTTTAGCTATCACCGTGCCCACGATCCACTTGGGACCATGTCCATAGTTTAGCACATACACAGGGTCATTCAGTTCAATTTCCCGTGACACAGTGGCGCGACCATCTTTTACATTTTGTTGCTGCCGCCTGCTCTCTACCTGATCATGTAGGTTGGGGTCCTTAAGTGTCCTTTTCATCAGTAGCTCAGCCGAGGGCACCCCTGTGAGTGAGTG
The DNA here is from genome assembly GCF_044704955.1 of Pristiophorus japonicus. NCBI lineage: Eukaryota > Metazoa > Chordata > Chondrichthyes > Pristiophoridae > Pristiophorus > Pristiophorus japonicus. Next base: position 158,737,894 of record NC_091978.1, on the reverse strand, counting down.
GGGTCTTGTGCAGTAGCTGAGAGTACTCGGGACAGGCGGGTTTGGAGTGAGCCTTGTGTGACTCGTTTAAGGCTCTGTTTGATGGTTTGTACTGCCCGTTCTGCCTGCCCATTGGAGGTTGGTTTAAACAGGGCTGAGATGACATGTTTGATCCCATTGCGGGTCATGAATTCTTTAAATTCGGCACTGGTGAAACATAGCCCATGGTCACTGACCAGTATGTCAGGCATGCCGTGGGTCGCAAACATGGCCCTCAGGCTTTCAATGGTGGCGGTGCTTCCCGACATTATTTCACATTCAATCCATTTTGAAAAAGCATCCACCACCACCACCAGGAACATTTTACTGAGAAACGGGCCCGCATAGTCGACATGGATCCTTGACCATGGTCTGGAGGGCCAGGACCACAAACTTAGTGGTGCCTCTCTGGATGCGTTGCTCAACTGAGCACACACGCTGCATTGCCGTACACTGGACTCTAAGTCAGAGTCGATACCGGGCCACCACACGTGGGATCTGGCTATCACTTTCATCATTACTATACCCGGGTGTGTGCTGTGGAGATCCGAGATGAACGTCTCCCTGCCCTTTTTGGGTAGCACTAGGCGGTTACCCCACAACAGGCAGTCTGCCTGAATGGACAGCTCGTCCTTTCGCCGCTGGAATGGCTTGATTAGCTCTTGCATTTCAACGGGGCTGCTGACCCAGCTCCCATGCAGTACACAGTTTTTTACTAGGAACAGCAGAGGATCTTGGCTGGTCCAAGTCCTAATCTGGCGGGCCGTGACAGGCGATTTATCATTTTCAAACGCTTCCATGACCATCAACAAGTCTGCGGGCTGCGCCACCATCAACAAGTTTGCAGGCTGCGCCATTTCCACCCTGTGGTGGGCAATGGTAGCCGACTGAGAGCATCCGCACAGTTCTCGGTGCCTGGCCTGTGGCAGATGTTTTGTTAATCGCTGATAGCGCGAGTGCCCACCTTTGTATGCGGGCTGAGGCATGAGTATTCATCCCCTTGTTTTCAGCAAACAGGGATATGAGGGGCTTGTGACCGGTTTCCAGCTCAAATGTGAGGCCAAACAGGTACTGATGCATTTTCTTTACCCCGAACACACACACGCTAATGCCTCTTTCTCAATCATGCTGTAGGCCATCTCGGCCTTAGACAAGCTCCTGGAGGCAGAGGCGACAGGTTGCACTTCCACGCATCGTTAGCTTGTTGTAATACACACCCGACTCCGTACGATGACACATCACATGCGAGCACAAGTCTTTTACACGGGTTATACAATACAAGCAGCTTGTTGGAGCATAAAATGTTTCTGGTTTTCTCAAAAGCAATTACTTGGTTTTATCCCCATACCCAGTTCTCACCTTTACGCAATAACACATGTAGGGGCTCTAAGAGGGTGCTTAACCCCGGTAGGAAGTTACCAAAATAGTTGAGGAGTCCCAGGAACGACCGCAGCTCCGTGACGTTCTGTGGCCTGGGCGCGTTCCTGATAGCCTCTGTCTTGGCGTCTGTGGGCCAAATGCCGTCCGCCGCAATCTTTCTCCCCAAAAACCCCACTTCTGTTGCCATGAAGAAGCATTTCAACCTCTTCAGCTGCAGCCCTACGCGATCCAGTCGCTGGAGGACCTCCTCCAGGTTTTGTAGGTGTTCAACGGTGTCCCGACCCGTGACCAATATGTTGTCCTGAAAAACCACCATGCGTGGTACCGACTTGAGTAGGCCCTCCATGTTTCTCTGGAAGATCGCTGCAGCCAACCGAATTCCAAACGGGCATCTGTTGTAGATGAACAGTCCCTTGTGCATGTTGATGCAGGTGAGGCCCTTCGAAGACTCCTCCAGGTCCTGCTTCATGTAGGCCGAAGTCAGATTGAGCTTGGTGAACGTCTTGCCTCTTGCCAGCTTCACAAATAGGTCATCTGCCTTAGGTAGCGGGTATTGGTCCTGTAGCGAGAAACAATTAATAGTTATTTTATAATTGCTGCAAATCCTGACCGTGCCATCACTTTTGAGTACTGGAACAATCGAGCCGGCTCACTCGCTGAATTCCACTGCGGAGATGATGCCCTTGCGTTGCAGCCTGTCCAGCTCCATTTCCACTCTCTCCCTCATCATGTGAGGTACCTCTCGCGCCTTGTGGTGGATGGGTCATGCCTCTGGGACCAAGTGGACCCGTACCTTCACCCCGGAAAAGTTTCCAATGACTGGCTCAAAAAGGGAAGGAAATTTGTTAAGAACCTGGGTACATGAGGCCTCATCGACATGTGATAGCGCTCGGATGTCATCCTAGTTCCAGCGGATTTTGCCCAGCCAGCTCCTTCCAAGCAGTGTGGGGCCATCGCCCGCGGCAATCCAGAGTGGCAGTTCATGCACCGTGCCCTCGTAGGCGACCTTGACCGTGCTGCTGCCCAGGATAGTGATAAGCTCTTTGGTGTACGTTCTCAGTTTCGTGTGGATGGTGCTCAGGGCTGGTCTGAGTACCTTGTTGCACCACAGTCTCTCAAAAATCTTTTTACTCATGATGGATTGGCGAGCGCCAGTGTCCAATTCCATGGCTACGGGTAAGCCATTCAATTTTACGTTTAGCATTATAGGTGGACATTTCGTCGAAAATGTGTGCACCCCATGTACTTCGGCATCTGCCTCCTCTCTCTGAGGCTTGAAATTGCTTTGATCCACCATGGACCAATCTTCCTCTGCCATGTGGTGGTTAGCAGGTTTTGCAGAGCTTGCAGCTCATCTACAAGCTCATTGGAGGTGCCCCATTGTTCCACAGCTCTTGCAAACATATCCTTTGAAGCGACATAAATAGGCTGAATAGAAGCCTCCACAACGCCAACAAGGTGTGAATTGCCTTGCATTCATCCTTTGTTGAGGACTCTGAGTCATCTGGGTCACCTGAGGCCTGCTGGCAGTTGCAGACTCATGGTTTTTGCCCTGTACATTTCTGCTCGCAAACACAGTTCCAGTTAATTTATAAACATTGCTAGCACTTGTGTGCTGAGAGATTTGTTTGCTGTTATCACTGGTGGACATAAACGCCTGTGCTATCGCGATGGCCTTACTGAGGGTCGGTGTCTCTACAGTCAAAGGTTTTCGTAGGATGGTCTCGTGGCCAATGCCCAATACAAAAAAGTCTCTGAGCATTTTCTCCAGATAGCCATCAAACTCACATTGTCGTGCAAGTCACCTTAGCTTGGCGACGTAGCTCGCCACTTCCTGACCTTCAGATTGCTGGCATATGTAGAACCGATACCTCGCCATCAGCACACTCTCCCTCGGGTTAAGATGCTCCTGAACCAGTGTACACAGCTCCTCATACGACTTATCTGTGGGTTTCACCAGAGCCAGAAGATTCTTCATGAGGCTGTAGGTCGGTGCCCCGCAGACCGTGAGGAGGACCGCTCTCCTTTTTGCAGCACTTCCTTCTCCGTCCAGCTCATTGGCTACAAAGTACTGGTCTAGCCATTCGACATAGGCTTCCCAGTCCTCACCCTCCGAGAACTTCTCCAGGATGCCCACAGTTTGCTGCATCTTTGCGTTGGATTCGTATACACGTCACCAATTATTGTGTTCCTACCACAGATGAGACTGCACACAGGGAGGTTAAAGTAACAGTGACCTCAGTCTTTATTAAGACACTCCAGAGTGAGGAACAGGTCTTAGGGGGCCGGCTTATAAACAGTGCTCCCAAGGGATGCACTCCCTGGTGGTGGAACATGGGAGTGCATGCTTTACAGATACACAACAATAACTGTCCTTCAAAAGAAACCAGTTTTGAGTATTGAAACTGTCTGGGGTATTGAAGCTAAAACAAATTGTCTGGGGAATTGTGTAAACTCGAAAACCCTTCTCCCCAGGAGACATTAACATAGCAACAATCAACCCAGAGATAGCCAGCCATCACCCTGAGCAGGAAACCCATTCCAGCATATACATAATGACAATGACACATCCAGCCCGCATGGAAAACCCAGGCCTAGGCAGACATTGCAAATACCAAGCTAATTTTTCTCCATCAAGAAACAAATTTCAAAGATCAACACATCCAAGACAGGTTAGCATTAATGGGCATGCCAAAATATGACAAAGAGATATCAAGACCGCCAAAAATTAAACAAAGAATTAGGGCTGATTTGGCGCAAAGATTAGAACAGCTCCCAAGGTATAACTGGGGTCCTGTTTTAATGAATGTATGCAACGCATCAGAGGGAGAAAGGAGAGAGACCACCGCAGCAGTTTTAACAAACCTCTCCAGCCTCGACGACACTCCCGGGGCCACACTGCCCTGCTATCGAAGAAGAGTTGGTCGTACCGCAGGGAAAGGGTCCACAGCCAGATAGGGAATGGAAGACCAACAGGAAGAGCAGTGCAAGGAAGGTAGTGCAGGAGTCCCCTGTGGTCATCCCCCTGCAAAACAGATACACTGCTTTGGGTACTGTTGAGGGGGATGACTCATCAGGGGAGGGCAGCAGCAGCCAAGTTCATGGCACCGTGGCTGGCTCTGTTGCACAGGAGGGCAGGAAAAAGAGTGGGAGAGCGATAGTGATAGGGGAATCAATTGTAAGGGGAATAGATAGGTGTTTCTGCGGCCGCAACCGAGACTCCAGGATGGTATGTTGCCTCCCTGGTGCAAGGGTCAAGGATGTCTCGGAGCGGGTGCAGGACATTCTAAAAAGGGAGGGAGATCAGGCAGTTGTCGTGGTGCACATTGGTACCAACGACTTAGATAAAAAAAGGGATGAGGTCCTACGAAACGAATTTAAGGAGCTAGGAACTAAATTAAAAAGTAGGACCTCAAAAGTAGTAATCTCGGGATTGCTACCAGTACCACGTGCTAGTCAGAGTAGGAATCGCAGGATAGCGCAGATGAATACGTGGCTTGAGCAGTGGTGCAGCAGGGAGGGATTCAAATTCCTGGGGCATTGGAACCGGTTCTGGGGGAGGTGAGACCAGTACAAACCGGACGGTCTGCACCTGGGCAGGACCGGAACCAATGTCCTAGGGGGAGTGTTTGCTAGTGCTGTTGGGGAGGAGTTAAACTAAAATGGCAGGGGGATGGGAACCAATGCAGGGAGACAGAGGGAAACAAAAAGGAGGCAAAAGCAAAAGACAGAAAGGAGATGAGGAAAAGTGGAGGGCAGAGAAACCCAAGGCAAAGAACAAAAAGGGCCATTTGTGTCTTAATGCAAGGAGTATCCACAATAAGGTGGATGAATTAACTGTGCAAATAGATGTTAACAAATATGATGTGATTGGGATTACGGAGACGTGGCTCCAGGATGATCAGGGCTGGGAACTCAACATCCAGGGGTATTCAACATTCAGGAAAGATAGAATAAAAGGAAAAGGAGGTGGGGTAGCATTGCTGGTTAAGGAGGAAATTAAGGCAATAGTTCGGAAGGACATTAGCTTGGATGATGTGGAATCTATATGGGTAGAGCTGCAGAACACCAAAGGGCAAAAAACGTTATTGGGAGTTGTGTACAGACCTCCAAACAGTAGTAGTGATGTTGGGGAGGGCATCAAACATGAAATTAGGGGTGCGTGCAATAAAGGTGCAGCAGTTATAATGGGTGACTTTAATATGCACATAGATTGGGTTAACCAAACTGAAAGCAATACGGTGGAGGAGGATTTCCTGGAGTGCATAAGGGATGTTTTTTTAGATCAATATGTCGAGGAACCAACTAGGGGGGAGGCCATCTTAGACTGGATGTTGTGTAATGAGAGAGGATTAATTAGCAATCTTGTTGTGCGAGGCCCCTTGGGGAAGAGTGACCATAATATGGTGGAATTCAACATTAGGATGGAGAATGAAACAGTTAATTCAGAGACCATGGTCCAGAACTTAAAGAAGGGTAACTTTGAAGGTATGAGGCGTGAATTGGCTAGGATAGATTGGCGAATGATACTTAAGGGGTTGACTGTGGATGGGCAATGGCAGACATTTAGAGACCGCATGGATGAACTACAACAATTGTACATTCCTGTCTGGCGTAAAAATAAAAAAGGGAAGGTGGCTCAACCGTGGCTATCAAGGGAAATCAGGGATAGTATTAAAGCCAAGGAAGTGGCATATAAATTGGCCAGAAATAGCAACGAACCCGGGGACTGGGAGAAATTTAGAACTCAGCAGAGGAGGACAAAGGGTTTGATTAGGGCAGGGAAAATGGAGTACGAGAAGAAGCTTGCAGGGAACATTAAGACGGATTGCAAAAGTTTCTATAGATAGGTAAAGAGAAAAAGGTTAGTAAAGACAAACGTAGGTCCTCTGCAGTCAGAATCAGGGGAAGTCATAACGGGGAACAAAGAAATGGCGGACCAATTGAACAAGTACTTTGGTTTGGTATTCACTAAGGAGGACACAAACAACCTTCCGGATATAAAAGGGGTCGGAGGGTCTAGTAAGGAGGAGGAACTGAGGGAAATCCTTATTAGTCGGGAAATTGTGTTGGGGAAATTGATGGGATTGAAGGCCGATAAATCCCCAGGGCCTGATGGACTGCATCCCAGAGTACTTAAGGAGGTGGCCTTGGAAATAATGGATGCATTGACAGTCATTTTCCAACATTCCATTGACTCTGGATCAGTTCCTATGGAGTGGAGGGTAGCCAATGTAACCCCACTTTTTAAAAAAAGGAGGGAGAGAGAAAACAGGGAATTATAGCCTGACATCGGTAGTGGGTAAAATGATGGAATCAATTATTAAGGATGTCATAGCAGCGCATTTGGAAAGAGGTGACATGATAGGTCCAAGTTAGCATGGATTTGTGAAAGGGAAATCATGCTTGACAAATCTTCTGGAATTTTTTGAGGATGTTTCCAGTAGAGTGGACAAGGGAGAACCAGTTGATGTGGTATATTTGGACTTTCAGAAGGCTTTCGACAAGGTCCCACACAAGAGATTAATGTGAAAAGTTAAAGCACATGGGATTGGGGGTAGTGTGCTGACATGGATTGAGAACTGGTTGTCAGACAGGAAGCGAAGAGTAGGAGTAAATGGGTACTTTTCAGAATGGCAGGCAGTGACTAGTGGGGTACCGCAAGGTTCTGTGCTGGGACCCCAGCTATTTGCACTGTACATTAATGATTTAGACGAGGGGATTAAATGTAGTATCTCCAAATTTGCGGATGACACTAAGTTGGGTGGCAGTGTGAGCTGCGAGGAGGATGCTATGAGGCTGCAGAGCGACTTGGATAGGTTAGGTGAGTGGGCAAATGCATGGCAGATGAAGTATAATGTGGATAAATGTGAGGTTATCCACTTTGGTGGTAAAAACAGAGAGACAGACTATTATCTGAATGGTGACAGATTAGGAAAAGGGGAGGTGCAAAGAGACCTGGGTGTCATGGTACATCAGTCATTGAAGGTTGGCATGCAGGTGCAGCAGGCGGTTAAGAAAGCAAATGGCATGTTGGCCTTCATAGCGAGGGGATTTGAGTACAGGGGCAGGGAGGTGTTGGTACAGTTGGAGTATTGGCCACACCTGGAGTATTGTGTACAGTTTTGGTCTCCTAACCTAAGGAAGGACATTCTTACTATTGAGGGAGTGTAGCGAAGGTTCACCAGACTGATTCCCGGGATGGCGGGACTGACCTATCAAGAAAGATTGGATCAACTGGGCTTGTATTCACTGGAGTTCAGAAGAATGAGAGGGGACCTCATAGAAACGTTTAAAATTCTGACGGGGTTAGACAGGTTAGATGCAGGAAGAATGTTCCCAATGTTGGGGAAGTCCAGAACCAGGGGACACAGTCTAAGGATAAGGGGGAAGCCATTTAGGACCGAGATGAGGAGGAATTTCTTCACCCAGAGAGTGGTGAACCTGTGGAATTCTCGACCACGGAAAGTTGTTGAGGCTAATTCACTAAATATATTCAAAAAGGAGTTAGATGAAGTCCTTACTACTAGGGGGATCAAGGGGTATGGTGAGAAAGCAGGAATGGGGTACTGAAGTTGCATGTTCAGCCATGAACTCATTGAATGGCGGTGCAGTCTAGAAGGGCCGAATGGCCTACTCCTGCACCTATTTTCTATGTTTCTATGTTTCTATGTAACAAGGAAGAATGTCACCACAGCAGAGAAAGCAGCCCCAGTAACTCCGGACATCACCATCGCGGCAGCAACTGACCACAGCCAACGTGGTACCATCGAAAACACCGCGATCGGCCAACTCCGAAACAAAACTCCTCAAAGAAGAAACCGAAGATTCGAAAGTTTCCACTCTACAATCTAGTCCTGACTACCAACAGGTGAAGCATTATCTAAAGAGACTTTGAAACCTATTGCTAACCAAAGATAGTGGGTACTCATCCCATAAGTCCAATACGTTCCCTACCGCATCAGCGGACACCCAACTGAAGACTACGCAGTCAGAAGTCCTCTACGATGTTCGGGATACAGCAAGCAGAACCTACAGAGTTCAACGGACCCTGAAATCGCGAACCTCCGCCAGTTGACAATAAAGGATTGCTGAGAATAGTCCCTGTTTGCCCTGAAATTTAACCTAGTCAGAGTTAGGCATTGAGAGGTGGGGGGTGTATTTCTGTAACCCCTTTGAATGTGTGATATAGTGTTCTTTATTTGAATGATTATAAGTTTGACATTGTATTTTCTTGTCCTTAATAAAATCAAAGTTCTTTGCAGCAAACCAGTTGTCTCTTGCACTTTGTCACATCCCCCAAATAAATCCAAAGTCTAGAACCCAGGGAGTGGGAGCGATTCGAAACGCTCAGAAAGTCAGAGGTGAACCTGATCCCACACACCACCCCCTACAGAATGGCGGCCGCGGCAGGACTTTGGTATAAGGGATGTGATGCAGAAAGTGCTGTTTTGGAAGGAAGAACCAAGATGGAAGAGAGGATTTCCTCCTATGTGTGCAAGAAAGTGAATGTCACTAAAGAATGGGTGCTTGGTCTATTGTACGCTGAGCGTCCGGGAGACGCTGCGGCCCAGTGGACAGCAAGCAAGGACCATAAGGAATCGGCAGAAAAGGCAATTTGGTTGTTTTGCCTACAGCGACAGGTCCAACTCTTAGACAAAACAATCGAGTCACTGCAGGCAGAACTATGGGAATGTGCAGAGATATCACATGAAAGGGCTATGGCAGGAGAAAGGCTATGGGGAGAACGCTGCAAGCGGAAGCATGGAAAGGCGCAGCTAATGGAGAGGTTCAAGAAGAGCCAAGACTATTTTTAGTGTCAGGTTACCAAGGTTAGGAATAATAAAAAGATACAGCGGGAGGAAAACACCCGCCTTACTCTTCAAGTAAATGAGCTGGAGGAGAAGTTAAGAGACGTACAGGCAGCTTATAAAATAACCAGCACTAATGGGTTTGAGTCAGGAGACCACAGTCCCTGCCAGCAACAAATCAAGGGCCCAAGTTTCCACACGATAAAAAACAGGCGCCCCTTCGAGCTGGGCGCCCGTTTTTCGCGCCTAAAACGGCGCCTAAAAAAAAACGCGCTATTCTCGAGCGCCCTGCAGCTCCTTGTCTGCCTGGCGCGGCGCCTGGGGGGGCAGAGCCTACACTCGCACTGATTTTGTAAGTGGGAGGGGGCGGGTACTATTTAAATTAGTTTTTTCCTGCCGGCAACGCTGCGCGTGCGTGTTGGAGCGTTCGCGCATGCGCAGTGTGAAGGAAACATTGGCACTCGGCCATTTTTGTAGTTCTTTGTAGCTTTTTAATTTTTGAACATTTTTTAATAAAACCACATTGCCATCAGCACATCAGCACTGAGGCTTCCTGCTTACTGCCCCTCCCTCCCTCCCGTTCGCGGGAACGACGCTGAGCTGACTGTAAGGCTTCCACCTCAAGTGGAAGGCTGCTTGCTGCCTGGTGACTGCCTGCCCCTCCCTTCCTCCCCTCCCATCCCCTCCCTCTCGTTCGCGGGAACATCGCTGAGCTGACTGTAAGGCTTCCACCTCAAGTGGAAGGCTGCTTGCTGCCTGGTTACTGCCTCCCTCCCGTTCGCGGAAACGACGCTGAGCTGACTGTAAGGCTTCCACCTTAAGTGGAAGGCTGCTTGCTGCCTGGTTACTGCCTGCCTGCCCCTCCCTCCCGTTCGTGGGAACGACGCCACATCGCTGAGCTGACTGAAGCACTTTCACACAGGTAGGAAGATGGTTTATTTAATCTTTTCTTTGCTTATAAATGTTTATTCAGGTTGGATTTATTTGTATAATATTTGTAGAAGTATAAATAAGGATTTATTGTAGAATTTAATGACTTCCCTTCCCCCCCCCCTCCACCCCACCTCGTTCTGGACGCCTAATTTGTAACCTGCGCCTGATTTTTTAATGTGCAGAACAGGTTTTTTCAGTTCTACAAAAATCTTCACTTGCTCCATTCTAAGTTAGTTTGGAGTACGCTTTCACTGTGGAAACGTTGAAATCAGGCGTCAGTGGCCGGACACGCCCCCTTTTGAAGAAAAAATTCTGTTCCAAAGTAGAACTGTTCTACCTGACTAGAACTGCAGAAAAAAAAATGTGGAGAATTGCGATCTCTAAGATAGTCCGTTCTCCACCAGTTGCTCCTAAAAATCAGGCGCAAATCATGTGGAAACTTAGGCCCCAAGAGTTTAACCCTTGCTCTGTCCAAGGCCAAAGGCATAGTATGCCTATAAGCCTGAGTACAGCCCGGGTAAACCTGGAAGAGAAGGAGGAAACTGTTCGACCACCACCTGTGACACCGGTGACAATACCGGGTCGGCAGCAGGACGGGTGGACGGATTGCGGGGCGGACAGGGATAACGGACCACCACCACCACCTGTGGCGCCGAGGTTCAGTTCAGTTTGGCAGCAGGGAGAGGTGGGCGAGCCAGAGCAGGAAGAGCCAGAGCCGGGGCTGATGTGCCCTGTCCGGCAACAGAAGTTCGGCCCGCCCAATGGCACTGGTGGTCAGGGGCCCCTGGAAAGTCAATTTGTGGTTCCCCACACTACCCAACAGCTTAGGGCTCTGATAAACCACTTGGGAAAGCTCACTCCAAAGAGAGACCCCTCGGTCAACTTTATGAAAGTGGAACAGGCAGGGGATATCAACGGGTGCGATGATGCCGAAATAGCAAAAATGCTCCTCCTCTGACTGGACGGCAAGCTGTACCAGTCCCTCTCTGCCGAGAGAAAAAGGGGGCAGAGTACCTGTCCCGCCGGCCAGGAAGACATTCTGGAAGCCATGGGCTGTAATGACGGGAGTCCCTTCTCCAGGGTGGAGAAGACAATGCAGCTCACAGGGGAAACCCCGCAGGCTTTCGCAGACAGACTGTGGCCTGTGTACCAGAGCACCTGTGGTGGGGACCTCAACCGGAATCACCTAACTCGGGACGAAAGAGCCCGCTGGCTTTGAAGCCTGGTGGCAAACAGTTTACCACAGGCTGAGGCCTGGTTTGACCCGAGAGATCCCCAGGCCACCGAGCAGGGAGTGGTCAGGCAACTGACCGTAGCCTACCGGAACGGCAGGGGGATGGAAGAGCACCCACCCAAGGGAAGGGTCATTGAAATCAGACCTAGTCAGGATAAGAGGGAATGGCGCCAGGAGGGGGGCAACCCCTCCGATACAAAACTTCCCTGTTTTGGGTGCAGAAAGATTGGGCACTGGAGCAACGATTGTAGGAATCCATGGAAGAGTAGCGCAAGGAAGAATTCTCCAGCCCCTGCCCAAAAGACCAAGACCGAGAAACCAGTCGCTCCCCACACATTTAACACATTCATGACTGCGCTCCGTACAATGCTAGATGGCCCTGGGAGGGTAGCCACTGCCACCGGTACTGAAATCCCATCTACCCCCTCCCACCCAAGACAATGTCTAGGACAGGCACAGCCTGTTCATCTCTTTTCCCTCAAGTACGATGCATGGGGGAGACCGACCGTTCAGATGGAAGTGGAAAAGGTGAAGGGGACTCATCTGCTGGATACCCGTGCATCAGGCAGCTAACCCCGCCGCCTCACCTCTGTCTAGCAGGGTCCCCTACAGCTTGGTGGGTTTCACAGGCGCCGAGCAGGCTGGCTCATTCTCCGTCCCGCTCTCTATTCGTTTGGGAACACTCCACACCAAGTGGACTTGTGTCCAGATGAAGTGGGAACAGGAAGGGAGGGGGATCCTGGGGGCTGACTTCATTCTAGGCCATGGGATCCTAGTGGATTTAAGAAATCACTGTCTTTGGGGGTCAGTATGTACGGGACAGGAGAGTGAGGTGGTGGTTATCCCAGAAAAACGGGGGAAAGGGACGGTGTGCACCATGAAGCCAAAGGAGGGTTACGACCTTGAATCACTGGTCAGTAACACTCCGATGGAGTACCACGAGTATGTGAGGGCAAACCTTGCAGCTTTTGCCACTCACAAACATGACTGTGGGAGGATAAACGGGGCCGAGGTTAGCTTAGATGGGGACCCCATGACCCGACCACAGAAACAGTATAACTTCCCCAGGGAGGCGGAGGCAGACATGGAAACAGCCTTGGGTTCGCTGGTTAAACAGGGGTTATTGAGACCAATAGCTACCCATGTGAACTCTCCATTGTGGCCGGTTAAGAAACCGGACAACTCCTGGAGAGCCACGGTGGACTATCGAGTACTCAACCGTAACATCCCCGCCTGTGCACCCACAGTTGTTGCCATCACCAACCTCATTGGAAGTATCCCAGCCTCCGTGACCACCTTCATGATGCTGGATATTTCTCATGGGTTTTGGTCCATCCCTTTACGAAGAGAAGACCAGTACAAGTTTGCGTTTACCTTTAAAGGGCAGCAATCCACTTGGAACTGTCTCCCTCAGGGCTTCCACAACAGCCCTAGCATTTTCCACCAATGTATGGCCAACTGGTTAAAGAGCTTCAGCCGATCCCAGCAGCTGGTACAGTATGTGGATGACCTGCTACTGTTCACTGAGGAGGGGGAGGAGCATGGCCCACTTTAAAGTGAATCTCAAGAAGGCACAGATCGGCCAGAAGGAAGTAAAATTCCTGGAACTGGCTGTGCGCGCTGGGGAAAGGGCCATTGACAAAGCTAGAAGGGAAGCAGTGCAGAAGTTACCCGCCCCCAACACAGTAACAGGAGTAAGATCTTTTCTAGGGCTAACCGGGTACTGCAGAGATTTCATTGAGGATTATGCAGCCACAGCAACCCCTCTGCTCCGACTCCTACATAAGGAAGTGGAGTGGGTTTGGGACGAAGGTTGCGAGGCAGCATTTATCCAACTCAAGAAAGACCTGCAGACCGCGCCAGCTCTAGGGGCTATTGATGGGGGTAAAGAGTTTTTCCTGGACGTAGCAGCCAGCGGGGACAGTCTGTGGAGAAGAGATACTCCAACTGTGAGCGGCACCTCCTAGCCACTCACTCGGCTGTGAAAAGATAACTGATCTTCACAGGGGGAGTCCCCTATCACACTCCTTACCAACCATACACCTACCCAAATGCTCCTGGACAGGAGAATCAAGGACGGGACGGTGGGCAGTGCCCGCATTGCTCGCTGGACCCTGCTCCTCTCTCAAATGGACCGAAGGGTAAAGGGCCTCTGCGAGCCGAGGCTCGCAGCCAACATGATCTATACAGGGACAGCCCACCAGTGTTCCGTAGAAGGGGTATGGGAAATTAACATAGGCTTTCGGGCTGGGTTACACCCCACAGATCTATGTGGACGATTCAAGTACGGTATCTGCGGGCGAACGACTCACAGGCTGCGGAGTGTATGACCGAAAGGCAGGCATTGCCTGGCAATTAAACTCCCCAGTACTATGAGAGTGCCCAGCATGCTAAACTGTCTGCAGTGGTGTACGTAGTCACACACCCCGAAGAATTCCCTACCCCATACACGATTTGCTCGGACAGTAGGTTCATATGCAATTCGTGTACGGAGTATCTGGCTATCTGGTCCCGTCGCGGGTATACATCTGCAGACGGGAGACCCCTGGTAAATAAGCCCTGACTGGAAAAGATCATGACAGCCATGGGGGAGAAAGGAAAGGTTTATATACATAATGTGAAGGCACATTCCACCATTGAACCCCGTAGTGAGGGAAACCAGCAGGCTGACATGTTGGCCAAGGAATTCAGGGAAGACGTCCGCGAGTTCTGCGCCAGCTGTCTGGTGTGCGCTGTCAACACCCCGACCCCCAGAAAAGGAAGGTGTCTGTGAGAAATATCAGGAGGGTGGAGGGACCCTGGCGGTCGATCCAGGTTAATTGTATTGGGCCCCTACCCACTGCCCAGGGAGGCTACAAGTACTGCCTAGTATTGGTGGACGTGTTCACCAAATGGGTGGAAGCCTGCCCATGCCGAACAGCCACTGCATTAGGGACAGCTAGGATCCTGGTTAGGGAGGTGTTCTCCCGATGGGGACTACCACAGTATGTGGAGTCCGACCAAGGGAGCCACTTCACCGGGCAAGTGATGCAGGATACCCTTAAGGTGCTCGGCATCATGGGGAAATGGCGTGTCGCCCACAATCCCCAGTCATCCGGGCCTGTGGAGCGTTTAAACCGCACTATAAAGGAAAGGTTACATAAGGAGACGGGAGACTCACCCAAGAAGTGGGTAGAGGTCCTACCAATGGTCCCCATGGGGATCATGGCCAGCCAGTCAAAGAGCACGGGGTACTCCCCGTACGAGCTCATGACCGGCAGAGCCATGCGAACCCCTGCCCATGTACTAGCCCCGGTACTCACGGAAGGTCAGCTCAGGGAAGCGAACCGGGACAGCTTTGTCAGGAATCTGTTTGAACACCTTCAACAGATTCACTGGCAGACTGCTAACAACATGGGAAAACAGCATCGGAGCAACCGAATGCTGCTAGAACCCCGCAAACACCACGAATGGGAGGGAGGAGACAAGGTCATGGTACGGAACTTCGCTCAAGTAGGGATTTTTGAGGCACTGTACATGGGACCGTACCACATTGTCTGTTGTGTATCTGTAAAGCATGCACTCCCATGTTCCGCCACCAAGGAGCGCATCCCCTGAAGTCCCAAGGGATCCCAGCATCCGTTGGGAGCACTGTCTATAAGCTGGCCCCTACGGCCTCTTACTCACTCTGGAATGTCTTAATAAAGACTGAGGTCACTGTTACTTTAACCTCCCTGTGTGCAGTCTCACCTGTGTTAGGAACACAACAAATGGCAATGAGTATACAAATCCAATGGAAAGCTGCAGCAAAGTGTGGGCATCCTGGAGAAGTTCTCGCAGGGTGAGGACTGGGATGCCTATGTCGAACGGTTAGACCAGTACTTTGTAGCCAACGAGCTGGACGGAGAAGGAAGCGCTGCAAAAAGGAGAGCGGTCCTCCTCACAGTCTGCGGGTCACCGACCTACAGCCTCATGAAGAATCTGCTGGCTCTGGTGAAACTCACACATAAGTCATATGAGGAGCTGTGTACACTGGTTCGGGAGCATCTTAACCCGAGGGAGAGCATGCTGATGGCGAGGTATCGGTTCTACACGTGCCAGCGATCTGAAGGTCAGGAAGTGGCAAGCTACGTCGCCAAGCTAAGGCGACTTGCAGGACAATGTGAGTTTGATGGCTACCTGGAGCATATACTCAGAGACTTTTTTGCACTGGGCATTGGCCACGAAACCATCCTACGAAAACGTTTGACTGTAGAGACACCGACCCTCAGTAAGGCCATTGCGATAGCACAGGCGTTGATGTCCACCAGTGATAACACCAAACAAATCTCTCAGCACACAAGTGCTAGCAATGTTCATAAATTAACTGGAACTGTGTTTGCGAGCAGAAATGTACAGGGCAGAACCCATGAGTCTGTAACTGCCAGCAGGCCTCAGGTGACCCAATGCAATTCACACCTTGTTGGCGTTGTGGAGGCTTCCATTCAGCCTATTCATGCTGCTTCAAAGAGTATGTTTGCAAGACCTGTGGAACAATGGGGCACCTCCAACGAGCTTGCAGACGAGCTGCAAGCTCTGCAAAACCTGCTAACCACCACGTGGCAGAGGAAGATTGGTCCATGGTGGACCAAAGTAATTTTGTGCCTTAGAGAGAGGAGGCAGATGCTGAAGTACACGGGGTGCACGCATTTTCGACGAAATGTCCACCTATAATGTTAAACGTAAAATTGAATGGCTTACCCGTAGACATGAAACTGGACACTGGTGCTAGCCAATCCATCATGAGTAAAAAGATGTTTGAGAGACTGTGGTGCAACAAGGCACTCAGACCAGCCCTGAGCCCCATCCACAAGAAACTGAGAACGTACACCAAAGAGCTTATCACTGTCCTGGGCAGCGCCATGGTCAAGGTCATCTACGAGGGCACGGTGCACAAACTGCCACTCTGGATTGTCCCGGGCAATGGCTCCACACTGCTTGGAAGGAGCTGGCTGGGCAAAATCCGCTGGAACTGGGATGACATCCGAGCGCTATCACATGTCGATGAGGCCTCATGTACCCGGGTTCTTAACAAATTTCCTTCCCTTTTCTGGCCAGGCATTGGAAACATTTCTGGGGCGAAGGTCCGGATTCACTTGGTCCCAGAGGCTCGATCCATCCACACAAGGCGCGAGCGGTACCTCACATGATGAGGGAGAGAATGGAAATCGAGCTGGACAGGCTGCAACACGAGGGCATCATCTCCCCAGTGGAATTCAGCAAGTGGGCCAGTCGGATTGTTCCAGTACTCAAAAGTGATGCCTCGGTTAGGATTTGCGACGATTATAAAGTAACTATTAATCGTTTCTCGCTACAGGACCAATACCCACTATCTAAGGCAGAGGACCTATTTGTGACGCTGACAGGAGGCAAGACGTTCACCAAGCTCGACCTGACTTCAGCCTACATGACGCAGGAGCTGGAGGAGTCTTCGAAGGGCCTCACCTCCATCAACACGCACAAGGGACTGTTCATCTACAACAGATGCCCGTTTGGAACTCGGTCGGCTGCAGCGATCTTCCAGAGAAACATGGAAAGCCTACTCAAGTCGGTACCACGCACAGTGGTTTTTTATCACGACATATTGGTCACGGGTCGGGACACCGTCGAGCACCTAAAAAACCTGCAGGAGGTCCTCCAGTGACTGGATCGCGTAGGGTTGCGGCTGAAGAGGTCGAAATGCGTCTTCATGACAACAGAAGTGGAGTTTTTGGGGAGAAAGATCGCGGCGGACGGCATTCGGCCCACTGACGCCAAGGCAGAGGCTATCAGGAACGTGCCCAGGCCACAGAACGTCACAGAGCTGCGGTCGTTCCTGGGACTCCTCAACTATTTTGGTAACTTCGTACCGGGTTAAGCACCCTCTTAGAGCCCCTACATGTGTTATTGCGTAAATGTTGGAACTGGGTATGGGGAAAAAAACCAAGTAATTGCTTTTGAGAAAGCCAGAAACATTTTATGCTCCAACAAGCTGCTTATATTGTACAACCTGTGTAAAAGACTCATGGTAGCATGCGATGCGTCGTCGTACGGAGTCGCCTATGCTTCCAGGATCTTGTCTAAGGCCGAGAGGGCCTACAGCATGATTGAGAAAGAGGCATTAGCGTGTGTGTTCGGGGTAAAGAAAATGCATCAGTACCTGTTTGGCCTCAAATTTGAGCTGAAAACCGGTCACAAGCCCCTCATATCCCCGTTCGCTGAAAACAAGGGGATAAATACTAATGCCTCAGCCCGCATACAAAGGTGGTCACTCGCGCTATCAGCGTATAACAAAACATCTGCCACAGGCCAGGCACCGAGAACTGTGCGGATGCTCTCAGTCGGCTACCATTGCCCACCACGGGGGTGGAAATGGCACAGCCTGCAAACTTGTTGATGGTGGCGCAGCCCGCAGACTTGCTGATGGTCATGGAAGCGTTTGAAAATGATAAATCACCGGTCACGGCCCACCAGTCAAGATCCTCTGCTGTCCCTAGTAAAAAAACTGTGTACTGCATGGGAGCTGGGCCAGCATCCCCGTTGAAATGCAAGAGCTAATCAAGCCATTTCAGCGGGGAAAGGACGAGCTGTCCATTCAGGCAGACTGCCTGTTGTGGGGTAACTGCGTAGTGCTACCCAAAAAGGGCAGGGAGACGTCCATCTCGGATCTCCACAGCACACACCCGGGTATAGTAATGATGAAAGTGATAGCCAGATCCCACGTGTGGTGGCCCGGTATCGACTCTGACTTAGAGTCCTGTGTACGGCATTGCAGCGTGTGTACTCAGTTGAGCAACGCGCCCAGAGAGGCACTGCTAAGTTTGTGGTCCTGACCCTCCAGACCATGGTCGAGGATCCATGTCGACTATGCGGGCCCGTTTCTTGGTAAAATGTTCCTGGTGGTGGTGGATGCTTTTTCAAAATGGATTGAATGTGAAATAATGTCGGGAAGCACCACCACCGCCACCATTGAACGCCTGAGGGCCATGTTTGCCACCCATGGCCTGCCTGACATACTGGTCAGTGACAACGGGCCATATTTCACCAGTGCCGAATTTAAAGAATTCATGACCCGCAATGGGATCAAACATGTCACCTCGGCCCCGTTTAAACCAGCCTCCAATGGGCAGGCAGAGCGGGTAGTACAAACAATCAAACAGAGCCTCAAACGAGTCACAGAAGGCTCACTCCAAACCCGCCTGTCCCGAGTACTGCTCAGCTCCCGCACGAGACCCCACTCGCACACAGGGGTGCCCCCGGCTGAGCTACTCATGAAAAGGACACTTAAAACCTGGCTCTCGCTGGTTCACCCCAACCTGCATGATCAGGTAGAGAGCAGGCGGCAGCAACAAAATGTAAACGATGGTCACGCCACTGTGTCACGGGAAATTGATCTGAATGATCCTGTGTATGTGCTAAACTATGGACATGGTCCCAAGTGGATCGCGGGCACGGTGATAGCTAAAGAAGGGAGTAGGGTGTTTGTTGTCAAACTAGACAATGGACAAATTTGCAGAAAGCACCTGGACCAAACGAGGCTGCAGTTCACAGACTGCCCTGAACAACCCACAGCAGACACCACCTTTTTCAAGCCCACAACACACACCCAATGGATCAACGACACCACCCCGGACCAGGAAATCGAACCCATCACGCCCAACTACCCAACAAGGCCAGGCTCACCCAGCAGCCCTGCAGGGCCAGCAACACGCCAGCCCAGCGAGGGCGCAACCAACACACCAGAACAGACATTTGTACCGAGGCGGTCCACCAGGGAAAGAAAGGCTCCCGACCGCCTCACCTTGCAAATAATTTTCACTTTGACTTTGGGGGGTAGTGATGTTGTGTATCTGTAAAGCATGCACTCCCATGTTCAGCCACCAGGGAGCGCATCCCCTGAAGTCCCAAGGGATCCCAGCATCCCTTGGGAGCACTGTATATAAGCCGGCCCCTAAGGCCTGTTCCTCACTCTGGAGTGTCTTAATAAAGACTGAGGTCACTGTTACTTTAACCTTCCTGTGTGCAGTCTCATCTGTGTTAGGAACACAAATATGTCAACAAGGCAAGCCCCATGGTCTATGCTGTAAAGATGCCCCACCGTACAAAGTGGTTCCACATAAACCAGTCAAACTTTTCAACCCTGGAATAGCTGCTAAGCGTAAGGGACAACCAGAAACAGTGAACCATGCTAAAGGCAGGGATCCTCAGCTAGCAGCCCCCGACTGTGGAGATCCAACAGGGGACGTGACAGACCCACAGACTGCACCTAGAGGGGTGGTGGACTGTGTTACTGGAGGAGCTATTCCCCCAATCATTTGGGACTCGGACGCACCCCCAGTAGACAGAACCCTGAGAAGGACTCTCCGCACGCCACGGCCTAAGACACCATGGTCACCAGCACCCCAATTTAAGTGTTTCAGCCCCGGGAGAGGGACCAGCCGCAAAGGGGTACCTAGGATCAGGGACCAGCCTGCGAGCAGGGACCCCCAGCCAGTAGTCTTGGATGACGAAGGACCCCCGGAAGAGATAGTGGTGGACCAGCCACCAATTGGGAGTCTCCAGCCCGCAGCCCTCGACCAGGTAGAACCCTCAGGTGATGAAATGAACCGGGCAGCCACTCCCAAAGGGACCGTGTGCTGCAGCACCGGAGGGGATGTTCCTCCAATAGTGTGGGACTCAGACCCACCTCCGGTCAGGACACTCCGGGTCCTGCGGTACAGGCCGACCTTCTACCGGCCCCGCTGGAAATCCAGAGGCCAGAGAAGAAAGGAGAAGAACAGGAATTAACCTGGCCACCCGGAGACGGGTGGCAGATGTACATAGTTAGGATGATAAGAATTGAACGTAGCATTGGATTATGAGTGTAAGATTTTTTTTTAGGGCCACCACGACCGAAAGTAAACCACGCGTATGGAAGTAGTGAAACGAGTAAAATAGGATAAAAACATTTGTATAAATATGTACTGGAAGAGCTCCGGACACCAACTGGTGCCAAATTAGTGACATAGGCCTAGTAGTATTTGAAGGAAGCACCGGTAACAGTTTCTTGGGGAAAGGAAAAGACCCCATCTTGTAGGCAGTAAAAGAAGCACTACAAGAACGATAAGAGTAAGATGAGACAAAAGTTGACAACAGACATCAGTTCCTACGGGAACTGGAAAAGACAGCCAGTTGATTAAAGACTTAATTGTGTTCTCTGAGAAGAAATGAGCCCAAATTGGAACTCAATCCAGAGAGCTTTTCTCAGGGCTGGACAATCTGTTTTATGTGCCCCTCCAGGAAGGAGAACAACATGAGAAGGGTCCTGTTCCTGCTTGCCTTGATAAGGATGAGCAGCGGCGGCTGAGGAGACGTGGAAGAATCCCTCATTTATGCGTGCTCGGGAGAGAGAGCACCGATCAGGACTGCAGGGGGTAGCACACCGGGTGTGGAAGAGCTCGCCGTTTATGCCCACGAAGAGAAGTGGCCAGGGTGGCTGGGGTCTAATTCCACTCGCTACTCCAGCCAGGAAGGGTTTACCTATGGGGAGGCTTCCGTTCCATGCCCCAGGATGCGGGTCGTTGCTGCGCAGGTCAGTGTTACGGAGGGAAAACGTGTGTGTTTGACTTGTAAAGGACAGATTCCCCTGGATAGATGGTGGTGGCTCAGGAATCTGAGCAAGGACGCGGGAGACCAGGAATCTGACTGGGAAAGACTCGGTAATGACACGTACCGTACCATCACGGGGACACGGGGAGGAGTGAAGGAGTGTTGAAACATGTGGTGGGAGTCTGAACAGGGAATTTACATCTGCATGTGGGGGTCAGAGGAGATCTGTCCCTC
Source organism: Pristiophorus japonicus (assembly GCF_044704955.1). NCBI lineage: Eukaryota > Metazoa > Chordata > Chondrichthyes > Pristiophoridae > Pristiophorus > Pristiophorus japonicus. Next base: position 158,716,699 of record NC_091978.1, on the reverse strand, counting down.
AGACATATCAATCGCCTTCGTCAGGCAATGGCAAGATGAAGGGGAAGGGATGGGTTGGGATTCCAGCCTACACGGGTGTGCGGTCCCACACTCCCCATTCCCAATTAACGCCACCGAACTTAGAGCACACATTAAGAAACCCCTACCCACGACCCCGCCAGTGCGAACAATAATAGAAAGGTGTCCTACCACCACCAAGGGACCAAGGAACGGATTAGTATTGGTACCAACCGAAAAGGTGTTATACCAGGGTGTACACTATGCAGTAACTTCAGTTATTTTAAACCTTACCGAGGTGGACTTACCTGCATGGTGCCCGAAGGAAACAGAACAACTATACCAGGCCCTACTCAGAGAAATGTTCAAGAAATTTTACGAGTTAGACTTTGGGGAATGTAGACAAAGCAGATCTATACACCCTATATGTTAGGGACACCATGGGCACGGGGAGACCTCGAAGGTGAACCTTGTACGACATTGTTACTGCATATAATACAGGATCTCCTGTGATAAATAGCCTAGATGATATAGAACTGCAAACGCGGATAAATGGTCTAAAGAACCAACTGAGAAAGATCCTAAAAGAGGAAAACACAGTAATAGGCTCAGAGCTACACGAGGACCAGGCTGTGACGGTCCATTTAAAAGAGATTGTGGCTGAGCTGGAAAAACATGCACAAACGGTGAATGCACTCATACGGGAGGATAGGAATGCTTCGGACCAGGCTGCACAGAACGAGGTGTGCATGCTGTATGGGGTATGGTTGTTGGGCGAGAGCCGCAACAACCTGGAGGATATAAAACAAGGCTTAGTCCAATCCTGGATCAGTAACAAGCACCTCGCAGCCCTCCACCCGTACAGTAATTCACTAAGCCCGTGCCAGCTCCATCTATCTTCTAAAGCCTACCCTGTCCCAATAGATTGCGGGCGTTCTAATCACATCATCATGGGGATAGTACTAAGAATGCCGGTCATGGGTGGGACAGCCCGACCCGGTGGAGAACATGGGAGTCATTCAAGGAGGTGCACATGTTCGTTTCACAGCGGTCCCACCTTATGTCATAAAGTGGGAGCACGCTATGACAGGTACTGGCCTCTCTGGATGCCGGAGCCGGGTATGTGCACACATAATACTGTGTCCCCAGCACTTGAACGCCTATTCTAAACCACAGTGCAGGTTTAAATCTGCTGGCACACAGCCTATCAACTGTACCATGGAGGTAACGGCACAAGATCATGTTCCTCCACAGGTAGCATACATAGGGGTGGGACATATTGTGTCACCACCAGTGCGCCCCACTACCAGCATGGACAACACTTCTGGTGTCCGGTCAGTGACGGCAGTTTCTGCTTTAAATCCGAGGCAGAAGTTCAAGTGGCCCAGGAACGGATTGTCCCCATTCCCGAACCCTCCACTGTTCACCTCACTGTGAGAGAAAACATCGCAAACCTGCAAAATTATGTTGTATATTTTGGCTACGAAATTCCCCCTCTACCCGAACATCTTACCGCTCTGCTAGAAGCTATAATTATCTCACAAAAACATTTCTATTCTCTAGAACAAAAAACAATTGAGATAGGGAGAAAAATTCTAGAGATCACAATTCCACCTTGGTGGGACATTTTCAGGAATATAGAAGTTCCTGCCGGGATAAGAATAGCTTCCCACGTTTTGGTTGTCTACCAACTCGTGATCATTCTTTACTTATGGTGTCTCACTTGTCAATTGAAATGCAGAGGCTGTCAGGTCAGGCACCAAAGGGTGCTGTATGCTCCCTGGTCAAACTTGGGGATCGCACAGGGAGGGGTGACACCATATTACCTTGTTTGATTTGTTTTAATTTTCACCTGCTGTAAAAACGCAGAGATCGAGTGTTGTAAGAATGTTACTTCAAAATGTGTCTGACTATGTACCTTTATTTTCTGTAAAATCAGAGTAATGGAGGGGCGTTGGAACCCCTCTGTGCTGTAACATAATTGAAATGACTATATCTGCCTGTAAACTGCATTACATTTCAAAGGGGGATGTACGTTTAAGTTTTAGCTAGGTAAATACAGTGAAGGTTGACTCTCAGGATATCAGGAATTTTGCTCACCTAGCATGACACTCTAGCATGTAGAGTGTCACGGGGGAACTGTAAGGTTGCAAAATTAATGGGAATCCACCGCCCCCGTCCCCGTCCCCCCCCCCCCACCAAGTGTTTGGACTCATTGGAAAGGAAATTTAATTTGGAACTATCAACCAGAAAGTGTGAGATCCTGAAGTACACATGAGTTAAAACTATGGGCCCAAGTTTCGAACCGCGCCTAGAACGGCGCAGTCCCGACCTGGACACCCGTTTTTCGCGCCACAAAGTGCGCCTAAAAAAGACTTCCAGATTCTCCACCTCCCTGCAGGTCGCTTGCAGCTCGGCGCAGCGCAGCAGGAGCTGTAGGGGGCGGAGCTAGCTCCCTGCGCTGAAAACAGTGCCGGGAGCTCTGCACATGCGCGCTACAGTGGGCACGCATGTGCAGTAGCTCCAGGTGCCCAAAACTGTGTGGGGGGGCCGAAGCACGCAGCCCCTAGCCCTGGCCGAATGGCCTCACTGGGGCTGCGTGAATAAGGCTCCTCCCACGGCCAGCTCCTGCTTCCTCCCGACCCGACTCGACTCCCGCTTCCCGCCCACTGCCTCCGGACTGGACCCGACACCGACCCGACTCCCGCTTCCGCCCCCCCCCCCGACCCCGGAACCGACCCGACCCCCCGGACTGGACCCGACCCGACTCCCGCTTCCCCCCCACCCCCCGCCTCCGGACCGGACCCGACACCGACACCGACCCGACTCCCGCTTCCCCCCCCCCCCTGCCCCCGGACTGGACCCAACCTGACCTCCCTCTCCCCGACCTGACCTCCCTCCCCCTGACCCGAGCCGAATTGACATCCCTCCCACCACCCCCCTGACCCGACCTGTGCTTCCCCCGACCCGACCCGCGATCCCGACCCGACCCACGCCACCTACCTGTAATCTGGCGCTGGGGATGGGCCCTGCCCGAAGTCTCGGGCCCGGCCCGTTCAGCCTCCCTCCCCCTTCTCCTTTCCCCCCCCTTCTCCTCCCCCCCTTCTCCTCCTCCCCCCCTCCCCTTCTCCTCCTCCCCCCTCCCCCTTCTCCTCCTCCCCCCTCCCCCTCCCCCTCCCCCTCTCCCCCCTCCCCTTTCTCCCCACTCCCCTCCCCCTTCTCCTCCTCCCCCTCCCCCTCTCCCCCTCCCCTTCTCCTCCTCTCCCCCTTCTCCCCACTCCCCTCCCCCTTCTCCCCCCTCCCCCCTCTCCCTTCTCCCCCCCCGCCCCCTACTCCCCCCTCCCCCTTCTCCCCCTCCCCCATCCCTCCCCCTGCTCCCCCTCTCTCCCTCTACCCCCCTCCCCTCGCTGTCAGAAACACAGACACTGACAGACAGAGAATGAGAGACACACACACACAGACAGAGAGATAGAGACACTGACAGAGACACACAGGGTGGGGGGGTGGGGGGCATCCCAGCACGCTGTTGGAGGGCTCCCGGTGCTGCAGACGGTAAGTAGAAAATGTTTTATTTATTGATTTTTTTAAAATTATTTCTTATTAATTTTTTTTGATTGATTTATTGCTTGATTTATTGATGTTTTTATCATTTATTCTTGATGATGGCTCTTTATTTGTAAAACTGAAGTGTTTAATGTTTGTAAACTTCCCTTTAAACCCCCCCCCACCATTCCCTACGCCTGATTTGTAACCTACGCCTGATTTTCTAAAGTGTAGACAAGGTTTTTTCGAGCGTACAAAAATCTTCACTTATTCCATTCTAAGTTAGTTTGGAGTAAGTTTTCACTGACGAAACTTAAAAAAAAAATTCTGTTCCAAAGTGAAACTGTTCTAACTGACTAGAACTGGAGCAAAGTAAATGGAAAGAATTCCGATTTCTAAGATACTCCGTTCTACACCAGTTGCTCCTAAAAATCAGGAGCAAATCATGGCGAAACTTGGGGCCAATGAGTTTTAATCGAATTTGGGGTTTTACAAGGCAGATTGGGTCCGTGTGGGAAGGGCTGAAAGCTAAAGGATAACTATCTTTCAAAAGAAACCAGTTTTGAGTATTGAAACTGTCTGGGGTATTGAAGCTGAAACAAATAGTCTGGGGAATTGTGTAAACTTGAAAACCTTTCTCCCCGGGAGACATTAACATAGCAACAATCAACCCAGAGATAGCCAGCCATGACCCTGAGCAGGAAACCCATTCCAGCATATACATAATGACAATGACACATCCAGCCCGCATGGAAAACCCAGGCCTTGCAAATACCAAGCTAATTTTTCCCCATCAAGAAACAAATTTAAAAGATCGACGCATCCGAGACAGGTTAACATTAATGGGCCCGCCAACATATGACAAAGCTACCCCGAAGTTTTGTGGATCTGATACTAGAATCATTTGGTATCTTGCTATTGTTCAATCTTCCTGCAGAAACATTAACATTGTTAAGCTTATCAACATTGGCTTTGAGGAGCTGTTGGATTTTAGTCTGCAAATCTGTTATCGATGAGGAAGGAAGGGAAGGGAAGGGAAGGAAAGGAAAGGAAAGGAAAGGAAAGGAAGGAAGGAAGGAAGGAAGGAAGTTTATATACTTTTTAATCTATGAGATAATAACCAAATAAACGGTTGTAGGTGTTGGTTGAGGTATAAATGTTGGCCAGGATATTGAGGAGAACTTTTCTTCCAATATTGCCATTGGACCTTTTTATGTTCATCTGAGAAGGCAGACGGGGGTTTCAGTTTAACGTCTCATCCAAAGATAGCACCTCCAACAGTGCAGCACGCCTTAGTACTACACTGAAGTGACAGCCTAAGTTTTGTGGTCAAGTCCCTGGAGGGGGATTTCAACCCACAACCTTCTGACTCAGAGGCAAGAGAGCTGCCATTGAGCCAAGGTTGATACCTATCACTGCAGAACTATTGCCAGGAGCCTTCTGCTTCTGTATTGATGCTTTTCCTGCTCCCATTAGTACATCAGTCAATTGTTTGCTGACCTACTATAGGTCATCACAGGTTTTCCAGTCTCTCAGTTGGGTGATGCAGCTATAGGCAGCCCAGTCAGCAGTTTTGTACCAAAACAGAAAATGCTGGAAACATTCAGCAGGTTAGGCAGCATCTGTGGCGAGTACAGACAAGTAGACGTTTTGGGTATAGGCCCTTCAGCAGACCTGAAAGATATTACAGATGGACAGGAAAGGTAGAACTACATATAGGTGAAAGCTAACCTTATGTCCATATCACTAGCATCTGCCCCTACTTTGTGGCCACCATCCTGACTTCGCTGACCTACATTGGTTCCCAGTCCTCCAATTTCTCAAATTTAAAATTGTGATCCTCATACCTAACTTTTGTCATGAGCCGAGCCTCACCTCTCTCTGGGCCCAAGTTTCCGGTTCTGGCGAAAACGGCGCACCTCCAAGACTTACGTGACCTGCCTGGGCTCGAAGGTGCGCCGGAATCTTCTTCAGCAATTCTCCGGTCCTCCTGGAGCGTGGCGTGGTGCAGCGTAGTCTCCCTGGGGTGGAGCAAGCCGATCGCAGCCTGCAGGGGGGCGGGGCTAGGGATCATGCCGGCAGCGTTGCGCGGGCGCGTTGGAGCATGCGCGCCTGCGCAATGGCTCAGGGGAGCATGGGTACCGGGGGTGGGGGGGGAGCATGGGTACCGGGGGTGGGGGGGAGCATGGGTACCGGGGGTGGGGGGGAGCGTGGGGAGCGTGGCTACCGGGGTGGGGAGTGGAGGGGAGCGTGGGTACCGGGGGGGTGGGGAGGGGAGGGGGGGGAGCGTGGCAACAGGGATGGAGGAGCGTGAGTTGGGGGGCACTCGAAATGATCGAAGGGCCGGAGGAGAGAGCAGGGGTGCCTCCTTCCAGCCTCCACCCCCACCTCCCTCCACACACACACCACCACACACACACCCCCTCCCACACCCTCACACACACCCCCTCCCACATCCTCACACACTCACCCTCCCACACCCCCGCACATATACCCCCTCCTACACCCCCCCACACACACAGCCCCCCCACACACACACACAGCCCCCCCCCCACACACACACACACAAACACACACCACACACACACCCACCCCCACCTCTCACTGTCAGATACAGAGAGAGAGAGAGACACTGCAGAGACAGACATTGACAGAGACACCTTCCCTTCACATAAAGGTAGCACTTCTATTTTTTATTGATTGATTGCTTATTACTTTGGTCTTGGTGCTTTAGGTGCGGGGTTCCTTCTATTTTTTATTAATTAATTGCCTATTACTTTTTGTGCTTCGTTTAGTGCTTGATGCTTTAAATGTACTGCTTTGTTTAGTGCTTAGTGCTTTAAATGTACTTTGCTTCTTTAATGTTGTTGTGAAGGTGTTTATGGAAAATCCTCTAACTTCCCTTCCCCCGCCCCCCATTGTGATTTTGATGTGTCCTTTGTGTTTAATGCTTCCCACCGCCGTCTCTGGCTGTGCCTGCACTAAACTTAACTCGAAGTAAGGTTTTTCAGAACTTAAAAAGTGGACACTTACTCCATCCTAAGTTAGTTTGTAGTAAGTTTTCACTGCCGAAACTTGCAAAACAGGCCTGAGTGACTGGACACACCCCCTTTTGAAAAAAAAGTACCTTACCTAAAGCCAACCTAAATTAACTCACTAGAACTGGAGCAAACTAATATCCGAGAATTGCAATTTCTAACATACTCCAAACTAAACTAGTTGCTCAAAAAAACTAGGAGCAACTCCACCTGAAACTTGGGCCCTCTATCTCTGTAACCTTCTCAGATCTAAAAACTGCCTCTCCCTAGCTCTCTGTTCCTTTAATAATAGCCTACAATGCATCCCTCTCTCCCCACCCTACCTGCAATTCCTGCGCCATGTAGGAACTAGGACGTAAATGCTTCCTGCTGCTCGAACTCATGCTGAGGGTTTTTGAGCTTGAGGAGCAGCTGGAATCACTGCAGAGCATAGGGTGGCTGAGTGTGCCCTGGATCGCAGGTTTCAGGAGGTGGTCACTCCAAAGCCAGATAGAGTTCAGAAAAGCAAGTGGGTGGCCTTCCAGAACGGTAGAAAAAGGCAGGCACTGCAGGAATCTTCCCGCAGTGTGGCACTCTCAAACTGATATTCAGCATTGAATGAGGGTGACGACACCTCAAAGGAGCTCAGTCCCGAGCCTGGAACTGTGAGGCAAAGGACTGCACAGGGGGCTACAGCAAAGTGTAGGAGTGCAGTAGTAACTGGGGATTCAACAGTCAGGGGGACAGACAGGCAGTGCTGCTACCGTTGAATTGAGACCCGTATGGTATGCTGCTCCGCTGGTGCCAGGGTAAGGAACATTACAGAAAGGGTGAAGAACATTCTGCGGGGGGAAGGGGACGGGCCAGAAGTCATGGTGTATGTCAGAACTAACAACATAGGGAGGAAGAGGATTGAGGTCCTGCCATCAGAGTTCAAGGAGCTATGGAGGAAGCTAAAAAAACAGGGGTGGGGGGCGGGGCTGAGAAATTCATTATCGCCCTGTTTGGGGCATTATCTTTTGAAATTGTGAAATTTTACCACCAAGCACTAATAATTCTGAACTTCTATTAAATTGGGTGTTAGTGCCCCAGGAAGGAAGTGAAGCGCTAAATCAAGCACGACTAGCCTCAGTAGGGAGCTATCAGCAGAGCGATAATGAATTTCAGGTGCAATACATTCAGCAATGATCCTTCGATCCTTCACACTGGCTCATTCCAGCTCTTAAAGGGGAGGTTGTATCATTGTGCAGATGCTCATTTTCAGCACTGCTGGCTCTGACAGCGACCTGCGAGCAAGTGAATCCCCTGATGGCAATGGCTGATCCCAATCTCAGGGAGAGAGCTCGTTGCTTCACAGACTTGGCATTGGAGGCTGGAGTGGAGCGAAGGAGGGCAGTGCTGTTCCCAGCCATTGGCAGGAGGCCATTGACCCAGGTCTTCAGGGCAATGTGCAGAGACGTGGCACAGGAGGTCTCGGCCAGTAGTGTGGTGCAACGGAGCTTGACACAGTGCCGGGTGGTCAGGGTGAGTATATGCTTCAGCAGGTCCTACATACCAGCATCTGAACCTCAGAATGTACACACTGCGCAAAGCACCACACCCCCACCACTCACCCACCAAATATCTGCACCTACTCAAACTCACGCCTTGCCTACAATCACAGCTATTCAACGATGGCAGGCATATCTCCTAAATACATAGCTGGACTCTGACTCACACACATTTGTTTATTTTGCAGACCAAGATGGCTTACAATAGGAGAGAGCAGCAGAGAACAGGCGGGGGTGATGCGCATCTCCAGCAGATCTCAGACCTTGAGCAGCGAGTGCTGCAACTCATTGGGCAGCAGGTGGTGGGTGCCATGGCCGCCGAACTCGTTGGAGACAACAACGGTATTTTCATCCCCTCTCCTTTTCTCATCCCACTTCCCCCTCACACCACAAGCATTTATCATTTTCAAACTCCTGATAACATCTGCATTCCTTGCTCCATTCCTTCCCCACCTTCCCTCACTTTAACGCGAGTCTTGTGCCTTCATCCTTTCAGATAATCAGCAACAAAATGACCAGCCTGTCCCTGAGCCTCCAACTGAGAGTGAGGAAGGAGAAGAGGAGGAGGAGGTGTCACTGCATCTCTCACCCTCAGGCACCACCTTAGATATTGGCACTATGTGATCTTTAGAGTCAAGTTTAGTCGAGGGATCGGCACTGGGTGATGCAACAGGGATGAACAGGCTGCAGCAAGGCCAAAGGGAAAGGGTAGCTCGGGAGCTAGCTCCACTGAAGGCGAGTATGCAAGTTCTGCTGCGCAGGGCTCAGATGAGAAGCTCAAGGCATTCACAAGAAGGATGATGGCTATGCACTCCGAGATGATGGGTGCAATAGCAAGGGTGCCCAAAAGTCTCTCAGCAATGGTAAGGAGCTTGGAGGAGTCCACCTCCAACATTGCAAACAGCTCTGTGCACACCATGGAGCCCATCATTTCCACTTTGCAGTGGATAGTGGACTGTCAGAGAGACCGTGCGGACCCAGACCTCATGACGCATGTCATGGTCGATGTGACAGCTTCCATTGCAGCACAGGTGGAAACCATACAAGGTCTTAGTGCTGTAATGCAGACAATGGTTGCTGGAATCAAAGCTCAGACTGCTCTCATACAATCTCAGCTGGATGCCACGCAAGCTCTGATTGCTGCCATCACCACTGGTTCCAGCACAGTCCACCGGGGATCTCACAGTGTCGCAGCAGACCACCAATCTGTGTTCCAGCTGATTGGTTGGAATGCTGAGATGCTGCCCCAGGGGAGTGGAGTGAGTCAGTGGAACAGGAATCTGCTGTCCTCTCTCAGGATGACAGCATTCCTAATCCCACCACTGTCAGTCCGCCATTGAACTTATCGCTGCCTGTCATCCAGCCAGCTCAGACTCCCACCGCACAGCCTGAGGTGGTGCAGTCGACAGCTGGGCCCAGAGCTGGTCGAGGGCATCCTGCAAGGCCATCTGTAGTCTCTGGCACTGACACTCAGCAGCCTTCCACCAGCCCTGCTGCAACCACTGGGGAGACACTACGTAGGAGCAGTAGAGTAGGAAAGGCACTGTTAAGGAAGAAGGAAAGGGTTTGCACAAGGGTGATTGTTATGCATGGAGAAAGAGTCAGACTGGACACGGTGAGCTCAAGGTAAAGTGTGACCTTAGTTTTTTATTGCAGGTCTCCAGAGTGCCTCTCCAACCTGTGAGGTCTCCTTAAATACCTATGCTCCCAAGGGATTATGGGATCCCTTGGGACTCCAGGGGATGAGCCTTCTGGTGGCTGTACAGAGTAAATACAACTTTACATAAATAACAACACTCACCCCCAAAGTTAATAGTGTAACTATTTACAATGTGAGCCGATCTAGGGCCCTTGCCCTGGTTGATCATCTCGGTGTGAAAGCTGGTGTTGTTGAATCATTTGTTGGGCCCTCGCTGGGCTGCTGTGCAGTTGGCCTTGCTGGGCTGCCTGGTGTGTTGGGCCCTGCAGGGTTGCTGTGGATGATGGGCTCTGCTTCGTGGTCAACCGTGGTGTCTGTTGCCACTGGTGTGTATGTTGGGGGATCAAAAAAGGTAGGGTCCAAGGTGGGTTGCTCAGGATAGTCCGTGAATCTGAGTTTGATTTGATCCAAGTCATTCCGGTGAATGAGTCCATTTGAAAGTTTGACCCAAAACACCCTGCTCCCCTCTTTGGCCACAACAGTGCCGAGAAGCCATTTGGGACCTTGTTCATAATTCAATACAAATACAGGATCATTGATTTTAATCTTGCGTGACATATTTGCGCTATCATGGTATGCACTTTGTTGAAACCGCCTGCTCTCTACCTGTTCATGTAGATCAGGGTGAACTAACGAGAGCCTTGTCTTAAGTGCTCTTTTCATGAGCAGTTCAGCAAGTGAGAGCCCAGTGAGTGAGTGGGGTCTCGTGCGGTAGCTCAGCAGGACTCGGGATAGGCGAGTCTGCAGTGAGCCTTCAGTTACCCTCTTCAAGCCTTGCTTGATGGTTTGCACTGCTCTCTCTGCCTGACCATTGGATACTGGTTTAAACAGGGCAGATGTGACATGTTTGATCCCGTTACGGGTCATGAATTCTTTGAACTCAACACTGGTAAAACATAGCCCGTTGTTGCTCACCAGGACATCGGGTAGGCCATGTGTGGCAAACATGGCCCGCAGGCTTTCAATAGTGGCAGCGGATGTGCTAGTCGACATTATCTCACATTCAATCCACTTGGAGTATGCGTCTACAACCACAAGGAACATTTTACCCAAGAACGGGCCTGCATAGTCGACGTGTACCCTAGTCCACGGTCAGGGCCAAGACCATAAACTTAGCGGCGCCGCCCTGGGTACATTGCTTAACTGCGAGCATGTATTACATCTGTGAACGCAGGACTCTAAGTCCGCATCGATACCGAGCCAGATCCCACGTGTGGTGGCCATCGCTTTCTTCATTACAATGCCTGGATGGGTACTGTGGAGGTCATTGATGAAGGTATCTCTGCCCTTCTTGGGGACCACTACTCGACTGCCCCACAGAAGGCAGTCTACCTGTATCGACATTTCATCTTTGCACCGCTGGAATGGCTTTATCTCTTCCTGCATTTCCACTGGGACACTGGACCAGCTCCCGTGAAGCACACAGCTTTTGACGAGAGATAATAAGGGGTCCTGGCTTGTCCAGGTTTTGATCTGCCGGGCAGTGACAGGTGATTGCTCACTCTCGAATGCTTCCATAACCATGGCTAGATCTGTGGGCTGCGCCATTTCCACCCCTGTGGTGGGCAATGGCAGCCTACTGAGAGCATCAGCGCAGTTTTCTGTGCCTGGCCTATGGCTGATGGCGTAGTTGTATGCGGACAACGTGAGCGCCCATCTCTGGATGCGGGCCGATGCGTTGGTATTTATCCCTTTACTCTCGGAGAACAAGGGATATAAATGGCTTATGGTCAGTTTCCAATTCGAATTTTAGCCCAAACAGGTATTGATGCATTTTCTTTACCACACAGACACACGCTAACGCTTCTTTTTCAATCATGCTGTAGGCTCTCTCAGCCTTAGACAGACTCCTGGATGCATAAGCAACCGGTTGCAGTTTCCCGAAACTGCAATACACACCTGACACCATATGATGACGCATCACATGCTAGTACCAAACGCTTACATGAATCATACAACACAAGCAATTTGTTTGAGCATAACAATTTTCTTGCTTTTACAAAGGCATTTTCTTGGCTTTTGCCCCCAAACCATTCAACCCCTTTTCGTAGTAAGACATGCAGTGGCTCTAACAGTGTGCTGAGACCCGGTAAGAAGTTACCAAAGTAGTTCAAGAGTCCCAGAAACGACCGCAGCTCCGTAACGTTCTGTGGCCTCGGTACGTTCTCGATTGTCTCCATCTTCATGTTGGTGGGCTTGATGCCCTCCGCCACAATCCTCCTTCCCAGGAACTCCACTTCAGGTGCCAGGAAAACGCACTTCGAGCATTTTAACCTGAGCCCCATGTGGTTGAGTCGACTAAGAACCTCCTCCAGGTTCTGCAGATGCTCAACTGTGTTCCGACCTGTGACCAAGATGTCATCCTGGAAGACCACGGTGTGCGGGACCGACTTCAGTAAGCTTTCCATGTTTCTCTGGAATATCGCCGCCGCTGATCGGATTCGAAACGGGCATCTGTTATAAATAAAAAGACCTTTGTGCGTGTTGATGCAGGTGAGGGCCTTGGATGATTCCTCCAGTTCCTGCATCATGTAGGCTGAAGTCAGATCCAGCTTCATGAACGTCTTTCCTCCCGCCAGCGTTGCAAAGCGGTTGTCGGCCTTTGGTAGTGGGTATTGGTCCTGCAGGGAGAAGCAATTGCTAGTTACTTTGTAATCACCACAGATTCTGACGGTGCGTCTCCCCTGAGGACTGGTGCGATAGGACTGGCCCACTCGTTGAACTCGATCGGGGAAATGATATCCTCTCTTTTCAGTCGGTCTAGCTCGATCTCTACCCTTTCTCTCATCATGTATGGTACTGCTCTCGCCTTGTGATGGATGGGTCGCTCCCCCAGAATTAAGTGTATGTACACTTTTGCTCCTTGGAATTTCCCGATGCCTGGTTCGAACAGCGAAGGAAATTTGTTTAAGACGTGGCACACGAAGTGTCGTCAGCGGGCGATAGTGCTCGGACGTCATCCCAGTTCCAGCGTATCTTTCCCAGCCAGCTCCTGCTGAGCAGCGTGGGACCATTGCTCGGTACCACCCAGAGTGGCAGCTTGTGCACGGCTCCATCATAGGAGACCTTTACGGTAGCACTGCCGATTTCGGGAATCAGTTCTTTCGTGTAAGTTCTTAGTTTCGGGCGAACTGGAGTTAAGACTGGCCTTGAGGCCTTGTTGCACCACAACCTTTTGAAAGTCTTTTTGCCCATGATGGACTGGCTCGCACCCGTGTCCAACTCCATTGACACCGGGAGTCCATTTAGTTCAACATTCAGCATTATCTGGAGACAATTCGTGGTGAATGTGTGTGCACCCCATGTACCTCTGCCTCCTCGATCTGAGGTTCTGGTTCGTCGTGATCGTCCGTGGATCTGTCCTCCTCTGCAACATGGTGGTTTGCAGGTTTATCAGGCTTTGCAGCTCACCTGCACACTAGTTGGAGGTGTCCCATTGTTCCACAGCCCTTGCAAACGTATTCTTTGAATCGGCATGAATGGAAACGATGATCACCCCCGCAGTGCCAACAAGCTGTTAATGGCCTTGCATTCATCACCCTTGATGGTGGCCTCTGAGACATCTGCGGATATGTAGCTGCAGGTATGTGTGACCTGCCCTGTATATTACGATTCGAAAACAACATCACTTTGTTCACAGTACTTGTAGCAGCACTTGTGTGCTGAGAGATTTGCTTAGTTTTGTCACTGGTGGCAATGAACTCCTGGGCTATCGCTATGGCCTTACTCAAGAGTATATCAAAAGTATATATCATATTGCATTATAATTGGAGGACATTACATGCGTAACGAAGATATATTTTTAAGATGTCTTTAATAATGTTTGACACATTGCACAGTTCCGATTACTCACAAGACTCAAGGGTGAGTTCAGCCACACCACGGGTCGTAACCGAGCGGCTGTCAGGTCCCACTAAGGTCCTCATATTCTGAGAGCGTCTGTACCAGGGTGGAGCCGCCGCCTGTCCTCCTCTGCTCTGCCCGATTGATAGATATCTTCTTCTGTAAATGCTAAGATAACATGGCATGGTATAAGCTAATGGACTTGTTAATAAGCATTTAAGAATGACAAATTTAAATGTTCAATTAGAAATTTGCATTGCATTGCATATGAACAATATTTCATAATATAAAATTCAACTTAGTGTTAGGATGCATAAATTAATTCATAATTTAATGAATTAATACTATAAAGAAATGACATTCAAGATTAAAATTAAAATTTGCATGCATTATTAAAATATTACATATGTAACATTTAAAATATAACATGCAACTTACTCTGGCTGCTGCCAACAAGCTGTTCCACCTTTTCCTGGTCAGGTGTCCGTACTTTATTAGATGCCGATGTAGTGGCAATCTCCACCCATATTTTGCCATACGCACGGGGTGGAGGTTTCTCATGCCCAACCCGTGTCAAGTCATCCCACCTGCCACTGACAATATTCACGAGGGCCTCATTGGCCTCCTTGCTGAAGGGTTTAGCCCTTCTTCTCGCTCTCGTCCTCCATTTTATATTGTAAGTATAAATTACAATATTTTAATAACAAAAATAATTATATTTATTTTCAGTTCAAAAAAAAAAGGCAAAGTAATATAAGATTAATTATTTTTAAATCCAAATACTCAAAACACTGCAACCAGCCACAAAAATATCCTCTTCCTCTCTTCCTTCCTCTCTCTCTCTCTCTGACCCTCCCTGTGCTTCTGAGCATGTGTGATGACCCTGACCTCTCAAAACACGGCAAAGAAACTCAACTGCAAAAAAAACATTCCACACATGCGCAGAATAGCGTTGCTAGGGAAGCTTTTTTATATATACTTCCGTTTTCGGTGGGCGATCGTGAGATCGCCGACAAATCACATCACTCATTTGACATCGCCGGGGTAACGCCGAGTGGAAAATCGCAAAAATAAAATGGGCCTTGTGCCGGCAATCAGCAAGGCCGAGACGTCCCACATCGCTGGAACAAAGCCGATTTTTTTTTTGGGCCTTAGCCACCTAGTGGAAAGTCTAGCCCGAAATGTCCAGACAGGCGGACTGTCTTTTGTGGGGTAATCATGTGGTTTTTCCCAAGAAAGGCAGGAAAACATTCATACGCAACTTACACAGTACCCACCCAGGCATAGTAATAATGAAAGCTATAGCCAGATCCCATGTGTGGTGGCCCGACATCGACTCAGATTTGGAGTCTTGCGTGCACCAATGCAACACTTGCTCTCAACTGAGCAATGCACCCAGGGAGGTGCCGCTAAGTTTGTGGTCATGGCCCTCCAAACCGTGGTCTAGGATCTACATTGACTTCGCTGGCCCATTTCTAGGCAAAATGTTCTTGGTTGTTGTGGATGCTTATTCAAAATGGATTGAGTGTGTAATAATGTCTGTAAGCACGTCCACTGCCACCATCGAAAATCTACGAGCCATGTTTGCCATGCACGGCCTGCCTGATGTCCTTGTCAGCGACATTGGGCCGTGCTTCACCAGCGCTGAATTCAAGGAATTCATGACCCGCAATGGGATCAAGCACGTCACATCTGCCCCATTCAAGCCCGCATCCAACGGCCAGGCAGAACGGGCAGTCCAAACCATCAAGCAAAGCTTGAAACATGTGTCGGAAGGCTCCCTGCAGACCCACTTGTCCAGAGTCCTGCTCAGCTACGCACTAGACCCCACTCACTCACAGGGGTTCCCCCTGTCGAACTGCTCATGAAAAGGGCACTCAAAACAAGGCTCTCTCTAGTCCACCCTGATCTCCATAATCATGTCGAGGGCAGGCGGCATCAACAAAGCATGTACCATGATCGCACAAATTTGTCACACGATATTTGACGTCAATGACCCTGTATTCAACTATGGACATGGTCCCAAATGGCTTGCTGGCACTGATATAGCCAAAGAAGGCAGTAGGGTGTTTCAGGTCAAACTCGCAAATGGACTAACTTGCAGAAAGCATTTGGACCAAACCAAACTGCAATTCACAGACAGCCACGAGCAACCTGAAGAGGACACCACCAACTTCGACCCTCCAACACACACGTGGCAATCGGATGGAGCAATGGATGGCAAACTGGGAAATGTTGGAGATGTCACCTGTTGCACACTGGAATGATCAAGTGGCGTAGAAATGGAGCGTAATGGTGACCTTGACTGCCACTGAGAGCCATGCTGCTCCTGATCTGAGGCTTGAGGTCTGTTTGCTGGAGGTGGCATAGCATCTATATGACCAAGTCTTTGCTGAAGAAGAGCCTTCGAACACACTGTTCCTCAGTGAAATTCATGTAGGAGAACTGCTGCCGGAATACCCTGGGAGGGTAAGGCCTCCTGTTGGCCCTCCTACCTCTGGCCACATTTTGCATTCTTTCTCTGTGCCTCAGTTGTATCGGATATTAACGCTGGAGGACAAGGTCCAGTACCAGTACTGTCCCCATGAAAGGATCCAAATACTGCAGTTTCAAATCTCTCCTCAATGAAGCTCAAGAATCTTTATGAGCCAGAACACTCGTTAAACTGCAAAACGCTCAAATCGGTCAAAAGGCCTATTTGCCTATGTGAAACTAACAAGGCAGCATTGTTGGTCGACTAAAACAAAACTGGATATTGGTGCCTTTAAATAGCGCTCCTCCAGCTGACATCCTTCTGAGTGCCATCTCCTCTACCTGTCGTTGTTAAAAGCAGGCACTCAGGCAGGGGGCGAGAGGGAATTTAGCAACTGGGGCGCTACCGCGGCACTGCGCATGGCAATGGCGTCACGATCTCCAGGCACAGAGGATTGGGGCACAATGTCTTACCGCCGCCGCAAAACTCCCGCTGAATTTAGCTGATCTCACCGAGCCCATTCGCAAAACCTTTAGTGCGCCATTATCGCCCCCCGGAGGTTCTAAGGGAAGGCGCAAAGGAACTCAATTTTGCCCCCAGGATCTCAAGCCCCAGAGAGCTGTGGATGCTGAGTCGCTGAGTATATTCAAGGCTGAGATAGATAGATTGTTGGAGTGTAGGAGAATCAAGGGATGTGGAGATCGGGTGGGAAAGTGGAGTTGAGGTCAATGATCAGCTATGATCATGGTGAATGGCGGAGCAGGTTCGAGGGGCCGTGTGGCCTACTCCTGCTCCTATTTCTTATGTTCTTATGATCTTATGAATACTTGGTACCCAGGAGTATTAAGCATCCAATCGTCCCCTTTTGTGAGCCAGGTCTCAGTTATTACCATTATATCATATTCCCACATCGCTATTTTCACCTGTAGCTCACCAATTTTTTAACCACACTTAAATCGCTTTGTATTTTCTATGATCTCACCTAATTCTGTATTATTTCTAACTGTCTGTCTCTCCCAGTCCTCTGTGCACCTAGTTTCTATTTTTTAATACTACATCTTGGTGCCCAAACCCCTGCCAAATTAGTTTAAACCCTTCCCCACAGCATTAGTTAACCTGCCCGCAAAAATATTGGTCCCAGCTCTGTTCAGGTGCAACCCGTCCATCTTGAACAGGTCCCTCCTGCCACAGTATTGGTTCCAATGTCCCAGGAATCTGAAGCCCTCCCTCCTGCACCATAGCTCTAGCCATGCATTAATCTGCCATATCATCCTATTTCTACTCTCACTGGCGTGTGGCGCTGGGAGTAATCCAGAGATTACTATCTTTGAGATCCTGGGGGCAAAATTGAGTTCCTTTGCACCTCCCATTAGCACCTCCGGGAGGCAATAACGGCAATAATGGGCTCGGTGAGATCAGCTAAATTCAGCGGGAATTTTGCGGTAAGACATTGTGCCCCAATCCCCTGTGCCTGGAGATCGTGACGCCATTGCCATGCGCAGTGCCGCGGTAGCGCCCCAGTTGCTAAATTCCCTCTCGCCCCCTGTCTAAGTGCCTGCTGTTAACAATGACAGGTAGAGGAGGCGGCTTTCAGTCGGATGTCAGCTGGAGGAGCGCTATTTAAAGGCACCAACATCCGGTTTCGTTTTAGTCGGCCAACAATGCTGCCTTGTTAGTTTCACATAGGCAAACAGGCCTTTTGACCGATTTGAGTTACAACCCTCTGAGTGAAGAATTCCTCCTCATCTCTGTCTTAAATGACTTACCCCTTATCCTGAAACTGTGACCCCTAGTTCTAGACACTCCAGCCAAGGGAAACAATCTCACAGCATCTAACCTGTCAATCCCCTTCAGAATCTTGTTCATTTCTGTTATGTATTTAACCCCTTGTAATCTGCATCACACCTGTCCACCAGAGGGCCTACCTGTTGGAGTCCCAAGGGATCCCAGCATCCCTTGGGAGCACAGTATATAAGCAGGCCACCCACGAAATACCTGCACTCTGGAAACTTAATAAAGGAGCTAAGGTCACACTTGCTCATTACACACAGTACTCGGTCTGACTACTTATTATGAGTGTAACAATTGGCGACGAGGTAACGAACAACCGCGCGAAAATGCAAAGAACAGTCGGCATCCTGGAGAAGTTCTCAGAGGAGAACGATTGGGAGGCCTTCGTGGAGAGACTCGACCAATACTTCATGGCCAATGAGCTGGAAGGAGATGAGAATGCGACCAAACGAATCCTAACTGTCTGTGGGGCAACAACTTATGGCCTCATGAAGAATCTCCTGGCCCTGGCTAAACCAACAGAGAAATCCTATGAAGAACGGTGCATGCTGGTCCGGGAGCACCTAAATCCTAAGGAAAGCGTTTTGATGGTGAGATATCGGTTCTACACATGTCAACAATCGGAGAGCCAGGAAGTAGCGAGCTAAGTCGTCGAACTAAGGCGCCTTGCAGGATATTGTGAGTTTGAGGGATTCCTAGAACAAATGCTCAGAGACTTTTTTGTACTGGGCATTGGACATGAGACAATTCTTCGCAAACTGTTGACTGTAGAAACTCCGAATCTGAGTAAAGCCATAGCGATAGCCCAGGCATTTATGTCCACCAGCGACAACACCAAGCAGATTTCGGCCAGTACTGTGCATAAAATAACGTCGGTTTTGAGCAGAAATGTACACGGCAGAACGTACACACCGGCTGCTGTGACCCGACCTCAATTGACTCTGGTCCGCCATCATCTGTTAATGCGAGGCAGTTAACACCCTGTTGGCGCTGCGGGGGTGATCATCGGCCCCATCAATGCCGCTTTAAGCACTGTGCGTGCAATGGCTGCAGAACAATGGGACACCTCCAACATATGTGCAGGTGAGCTGCAAACCCTGCAAACCCTGCAAACCACCACGTTGCAGAGGAAGATCGATCCACAATGGGTCAGACGGTATTGGAAACTCGTAATGAGGAGGCAGAGGTGTATGGGATACACACATTCACGACGAAATGCCCACCACTAATGTTGAAAGTTGAACTGAACAGTTTTCCAGTGTCTATGGAGCTGGACACGGGGGCAAGTCAGTCCATAATGAGTAAAACAGCCTTCGACAGGCTGTGGGGAAAGAAGGCACACAGGCCCAAGCTCAAGCTCAGCCTCATTCACACCAAACTAAGGACTTACACAAAGGAACTAATCCCTGTAATTGGCAGTGCTGAAGTCAAAGTCTCCTATGATGGAGCAGTACACGAACTCCCACTGTGGATTGTGCAGAAGCTGACTGGGGAAAATCTGCTGGAACTGGGACGACATCCGAGCGCTCTCGTTCGTCGACGACATCACATGTACCCAGGTTCTAAACAAATTCCCTTCGTTATTTGAGCCCAGCATTGGAAGCTTCTGGGGGGCAAAAGTGCAGATCCATTTGGTTCCCGGTACGTGACCCATCCACCGCAAGGCTCGGGCGGTACCGTACATGATGCGTGAAAAAGTGGAAATTGAGCTGGACTGACTGCAACATGAAGGCATCATCGCACCGGTGGAATTCAACGACTGGGCCAGTCCGATTGTTCCGGTACTCAAGGAGGACGGTACGGTTAGAATTTGCGAGGACTATAAAGTAACGATTAACCTTTTTTCGCTGCAGGACCAGTACCCGCTACCCAAGGCAGATGATCTATTCACGGCCCTGGCTGGAGGGAAGACATTCACCAAGCTGGACCTGACCTTGGCCTACATGACGCAGGAGCTGGAGGAGTCTTCGAAAGGCCTCACCGGCATCAACTCGCACAAAGGTCTGTTCATCTATAACAGATGCCCGTTCGGGATTCGGTCTGCCGCAGCAATCTTGCAGCGGAACATGGAGAGCCTGCTAAAGTCGGTTCCTTGCACAGTGGTCTTCCAGGATGACATATTGGTTACAGGTCGGGACACCATGGAGCACCTGAAGAACCTGGAGGAGGTTCTTAGTCGGTTGGATCGCGTGAGGCTCAGGTTGAAATGCTCGAAGTGTGTTTTCCTGGCACAGGACGTCGAATTCTTAGGAAGGAGAATCGCAGCAGACAGCATCAGACCCACCGACGCCAACACAGAGTCCATCAGGAACACGCCGCGACCACAGAATGTGATGGAGCTGCGGTCATTTCTGGGACCTCTTAACTACTTTGGTAATTTCCTACCTGGGTTAAGCACCCTGCTAGAACCCCTACATGCGCAAGGGAGACGACTGAGTATGGGGGAATTCACAAGAGGCTGCCTTTAAGAAAGCCAGAAATTTATTGTATTCTAACAAACTGCTTGTCCTGTATAACCCATGTAAACGATTGATGTTAGCATGCGATGCGTCGACATACGGGGTCGGGTGTGTGTTACAACAGGCTAATGAATCGGGAATTTCGCAACCAGTTGCGTATGCATCCAGGAGTTTGTCCAAGGCCGAAAGGGCCCACAGCATGATTGAAAAAGAGGCTCTGGCATGCATTTACAGGGTAAAAAAAATGCACCAGTACTTACTTGGCCGCAAGTTCGAGCTTGAAACTGACCACAAGCCGCTCATAGCGCTATTTTCGGAGAGCAAAGGGATTAATACTGTAAAGTCCTGTCCCCTCAGTACAGATTCACACGAGGCATGTAGTGAAGTCAGGGTCACTCTGGACCTGCACCTTTATTTCACAGCTCTGGAATGCTGCACTTGCCTGAGATCTGTCCTTATATACCTGTCTCTTGCAAGTGCACCCCTGGTGGTAAGGTATGCTGGTGGTTACAGGTCATATCTTATTACAGTCATGTATAGCATGGTAAGATACAGTTATGTACAGTAATGTGAGATACATGACATCACCCTCCCCCCAAGGTCTCATTGTCTTTATAGATTCAGTCTCTCAGGTGGTCTACGCTCTTGCGTGGAGCGTCTGAGTTGTGGTACAGTTGTTTGCCTTGGTGTCTGTTTTTCTTTGGGTGTGGTTGCTGGTATCTCGCCTGGGCTGTCTGTTTCGATTGCCCTTTCCTCAGGTTGTTCCCTCTGTCTGTCCACTAGGTGTGGTGCGAGTTCCACATTGTAGTCTGCCTCTGGTTCCGCAGTGTTGTTGGTAAATCTGCTTTTGACTTGGTCTACATGCCTCCGGCAGGTTTTGCCATTGTCCATTTGTACAGTAGCCTGTTTCTTTCCTTGCCCGTTACTGACCCTGCAAGCCATTTTGGACCCCTGCCATAGTTTAGTACAAACACTTTGTCCCCTATCTCAATCCATCTCCCCCTCGAATTTCTGTCATGGTACTCAGTCAGCTTACGGCGCTTTGCCTCAACGATTTCGTGCATGTCTGGGAGGATTAATGAGAGCCTTGTTTTTAAAATCCTTTTCATCAACAGTTGCGCGGGGGGGATCCCAGTCAGTGAGTACGGACGAGATCTGTATGCCAGCAGCAGTCGCGACAGGCGACCCTGCAGCGTGGGATCTTGGATTTTAAGCATGCCTTGTTTAATGATTTGCACTGTTCTCTCTGCCTGGCCGTTGGAGGCCGGCTTGAACGGTGCCGTCTTGACATGATTTATGTCGTGGTCAATTATGGCAGGGGTCCCAAATGGAATTCTACGCTGGTGAAGCACGGACCATTGTCACTGACCAATGTGTCAGGGATTCCGTGCGTTGCAAACATGGTTGCGAGGCTCTCCACAGTGGTGGAGGTTGTGCTCGAGTTTAAAATGGTGCATTCAATCCACTTTGAAAATGCATCTACAACTATGAGGAACATTTTGCCCATGAATGGGCCCGCATAGTCTACGTGCACCCGCGACCACGGCCCAGGCCAGGGCCAGGGGCTCAGTGGAGCCTCCCGAGGGGCATTGCTGAGTTGGGAACAAATGGTGCATCTTCGGACGCAGAGCTCCAAGTCCGCGTCAATACCAGGCCACCAGACGTGGGATCTGGCTATGGCCTTCATGAAAACGATCCCCCGGTGCTCGCGGTGGAGCTCCCAGACAAATGCCTCTCTGCCTCGCAGAGGCATGACTACTCGGCTGCCCCACATCAGGCAGTCTGCTTGTAGTGATAGCTCATGCATGCGCTTGTGAAAGGGTTTTAATTCCTCGGGGCAGGCATCGCGAGCCTCTGCCCAGTCACCGGTTAGGACACATCTTTTTACTAAGGATAACGTGGGGTCGCTGGCCATCCAGGCTCTGATTTGACGAGCCGTCATGGGCGAACCTATGGACTCAAAGGCTTTGATTGCCATGACTATCTCACAGTCCTGTTCGTCAGACCCTTCCGTGGTCGCCAGAGGTAACCTGCTGAGAGCGTCAGCACAGTTGTCTGTGCCTGATCTGTGCCTTATGCTATAGTCGTAGGACACCAGCATGAGTGCCCACCGTTGAATTCGTGCCAAGGCGTTGCCGTTTATTGCCTTGCTCTCGGATAGTAGGGACGTGAGGGGCTTGTGGTCAGTTTCAAACGCGAACTTGGCCCCGAAAAGGTATTGGTGCATCTTTTTGACACCGTACACGCACGCGAGCGCCTCCTTCTCTACCATTCCGTACCCGTGCTCCACCCGAGAAAGTGACCTGGAGGCATAAGCTATGGGTTGTAATTTGCCCGCACTATTGACATGTTGCAAAGCGCACCCGACCCCATACGCTGACGCATCGCATGTGAGAACTAGCTTTTTACCTGGGTCAAAGAAAGTCAAAACACTGTTGGAACACAGTAGGTTGCATGCCTTATTGAAGGCGCGTTCCTGGGCATCCCCCCAAAACCAATCGCACCCCTTCCTGAGCAGCACGTGGAGAGGCTCCAGCAGTGTGCTTAAGTTCTGCATAAAGTTCCCAAAGTAATTGAGTAGCCCGAGAAAGGCGCGCAGTTCTGAGACATTCCGGGGCCTTGGTGCCAGGCGAATTGCTTCTGTTTTGGACTCTGTTGGGCGGATTCCATCAGCGGCAATCCTTCTGCCCAAAACTTCAACCTCGAGTGTGAGAAACAGGCACTTGGATTTCTTGACTCGTAGGCCTACCCGATCCAACCGCTTTAGTACTTCCCCCAAATTACGGAGATGGGAGTCGGTGTCCCTGCGCGTGATAAGTATGTCATCTTGAAATACAACCGTCCCCGGGATGGACTTGAGCAGACTCTCCATGTTACGCTGGAATATGGCAGCTGCCGACCTGATGCCGACTGGGCATCGATTGTACATGAAAAGGCCTCGATGTGTGTTGATGGTGGTGAGTAGCTTGGATTCCTCGCTTAATTCTTGCACCATATACGCAGATGTGAGGTCTAATTTTGAGAAAAGTTTACCTCCAGCCAATGTGGCAAATAAGTCCTCCGCTGGGCTGGGCAGCGGGTACTGGTCCTGTAGGGAGACTCTGTTTATAGTAGATTTGTAGTCCCCACAGATTCGTACGGATCCATCAAGCTTCATGACTGGGACGATGGGACTTGCCCAGTCGCTAAATTCCACAGGTGATATAATGCCTTCCCGCAGAAGCCTATCTAGTTCGTGTTCAATCTTTTCCCTCATCACATAGGGTACAGCTCTGGCCTTGTGATGGACTGGTCTAGCATCCTGTGTGATGTAGATTTTGACTTTGGCCCCTTTGAAAATGCCCACACCTGGCTGAAAGAGATGTTCAAATCGCTTTATAACTGTTGAGCAGGAGGTCCGTTCCTCTAACGACATGGCATGGACATCATCCCATTTCCAGTTTAGTTTTGCCAGCCAGCTTCTCCCCAGCAGTGCTGGGGGGTCTCCGGGGACAATCCACAGGGGAAGTCGGTTCACTGTCCCTTTGTGTGTGACAGAGAGAATGGCGCTGCTGAGGACTGGTACAATTTCTTTGGTATAGGTCCTCAGTTTGGTGTCGACCCTTGTGAGTTTTGGTCTGTCTCTTTTATGCGGCCACAGTTATTCAAATTGTTGAGCGCCCATGAGAGATTGACTCCCTCCCATATCCAGCTCCTTGTTGACGGATATCCCGTTGAGTAGGACCCTCATCATTATAGGAGGGGTCCTTTTGTAGGAGCAGCGGCCATTGATCGTGTTGACCCGCTGTACACCGGTGTCCCGGGTACTGTCCCCACCATCTTCTGGTCCGCTTTCCCACCCATCCGATTCGTATACCAGCCAAGCTGCCGTTTTTTTGCACATGCGGGCCAAATGCCCTGTATATTCACAATTTCTGCAAACAGCCTGCTGAAATCGACATCCCCTTGACGAGTGCCCACCCCCACACCTCTAGCATAGACCTGTTCCATTGTTCAAAGAGTTCCCAAAGAATGAGCTGCAGCTGGCTGATCTCTCTTGAGCTTCTCTCAGTTTGTAGTTGATTGCTCGCATTGTGGGCTGATGAGGTGTGAACGGCCGTTCCTGTGGCCCTTGATGGTTTCTGCCTGCTGTCGAGAGCCTGTTCTCCCGGTTTTGTCTGTGTGTGGGGGTAGCAGCTTGTTTAGTGCTGTGAACTTCTTGTTCCGATATTTCGTTAGTTGTCGTACCTGCATTGTAAATCAACCTCGTTTCTTCTTCCCCTACCAAGAATGTCTGTGCCTCTAAGGTCAGGTTCTTGGTCTCTATGAGATTTCGGAATATTCCTGCGTGGCCTATTTCTTCAATGAAAAAGTCTCTCAGCATTTCTCTCCTCAGTTCATCGGAGAACTCACATAAACTAGCCAACCTCCGAAGTTCCGCCACGAAGTCGGGTATGCTCTGGCCCACACAGCGTCTGTAGTTGTAGAACCTGT
Organism: Pristiophorus japonicus; assembly: GCF_044704955.1. Classification (NCBI taxonomy): domain Eukaryota; kingdom Metazoa; phylum Chordata; class Chondrichthyes; family Pristiophoridae; genus Pristiophorus; species Pristiophorus japonicus. The sequence continues at coordinate 158,691,854 of NC_091978.1, read as the reverse complement.
GTCTGGCCATGTGTCGGCTGCTCGTTAGCTTCAGGTGGTCTCTTACCAGTGTGCTCAATTCTTCAAACGACTTGTTTGCTGGTTTCTCGGGTGCCAACAGATCCTTCATTAAAGCATATGTTTTCGAGCCACAGCTGGTCAAGAGATGGGCTCTTCTCTTGTCTGCCTTATCGTCGCCTAACCAGTCTTTGGTTACAAAGCTTTGCTGGAGCCTTTCTATAAAGTCCTCCCAATTGTCTCCCGCATTGTACTTTTCATCTGATCCGTTGTTCGCCATTCTGTGGATTCTGTAATCCCGTAACCCGTCGCCATTGTAAAGTCCTGTCCCCTCAGTACAGATTCACACGAGGCATGCAGTGAAGTCAAGGTCACTCTGGACCTGCACCTTTATTTCACAGCTCTGGAATGCTGCACTTGCCTGAGATCTGTCCTTATATACCTGTCTCTTGCAAGTGCACCCCTGGTGGTAAGGTATGCTGGTGGTTACAGGTCATATCTTATTACAGTCATGTATAGCATGTTAGGATACAGTTGTATATAATAATGTAAGATACATGACAAATACCAATGCCTCTGCCCGGATCCAAAGATGGGCGCTCACGCTGTTGGCATACAACTATGTAATCCACCACAGACCGAGCACAGAGAACTGTGCAGATGCTCTCAGCTACCATTGCCTCTGCCACCGGGGTGGAAATGGCACAGCCAGCGGACTTGCTCATGGTCATGGAGGCATTTGAGAACGAGAAATCCCCCGTTACGGCCCGCCAGATCCGGATCTGGACCAGCCAAGATCCTTTACTGGCCCTGGTAAAAGAAACTGTGTCCTCCATGGGAGCTGGTCCAGTGTCCCACTGGAGATGCAGGAAGCGATTAAGCCATCCCACAGACGCAAAGATGAGCTGTCCCTGCAGGCGGACTGTCTTCTGTGAGGCAATCGCATAGTCTTGCCCAAGAAAGGCAGAGACACATTCATTTGCGAACTGCACAGCATCCACCCAGGCATCGTAATGATGAAAGCCATAGCCAGATCCCACCTGGCATCGACTCAGATTTAGAGTCATGTGTGTGCCAGTGCAACATTTGCTCTCAGTTGAGCAATGCACCCAGAGAAGCACCGCTAAGTTTGTGGTCCTGGCCATCCAAACCATGGTTGAGGATCCATGTAGACTATGCGGGCCCATTCCTCGGCAAAATTTTTTTGATTGTTGTGGACGCTTACTCAAAGTGGATTGAATGTGCAATAATGTCTGTAAGCATGTCCACGACCACCAGTGAAAGTCTACGAGCTATGTTTGCCACGCACGGCCTGCCTGATGTCCTAGTCAGTGACAATGGGTCATGCTTCACCAGTGCTGAATTCAAAGAATTCATGACCTGCAACGGGATCAAACATGTCACATCTGCACCATTCAAGCCTGCATCCAATGGCCAGGCAGAACAGGCAGTTCAGACCATCAAGCAAAGCTTGAAACGCATGTCGGAAGGCTCCCTGCAGACCCAGTTGTCCAGAGTACTGCTCAGCTACCGCACCAGACCCCACTCACTCACCGGGATTCCCTCAGCTGAGCTGCTCATGAAAAGGGCGCTTAAAACAAGGCTCTCTCTGGTCCACCCTGATCTACATGATCACGTGGAGGACAAGCAGCCTCAACAAAGTGTGTACCATGACCGCGCAAATTTGTCACGCGATATTGAAATCAATGATCCAGTGTTTGTGCTCAATTATGGACATGGCCCCAAATGGCTCGCTGGCAGGGTCACAGCCAAAAAGGAGAGTAGGGTATTTCAGGTCAAACTGACCAATGGACAAACACACAGAAAACACTTGGACCAAATTATACTGCGGTTCACCAATAGCTACGTACAACCTGAAGAGGACACCACCAATTTTGACCTTCCAACACACACACAAGTGGCAACTGACATCACAGTTGACCACGAAACCAAACTCATCTTCTCCAGCAGCCCGGCAAGGCCAGCTGCCCAACAGCCCAATGAAGAACTGACCAACTCAACCACACCAGCATTTGTACCGAGACGATCGACAAGGGAGCGCAAAGCCCCAGATTGTCTCATCCTGTAAATAAGTGTATTGTTGACTTCACGGGGAGTGATGTTATGTATTTAACCCCTTGTAACCTACATCACACCTGACCACCAGAGGGCCTACCTGTTGGAGTCCCAAGGGATCCCAGCATCCCTTGGGAGCACAGTATATAAGCAGGCCACTCACGAGGTACCTGCACTCTGGAACCTTAATAAAGGAGCTAAGGTCACATTTGTTCATTACACACAGTACTCGGTCTGACCATTTATTATGAGTGTAACAGTTTCAATGAGATCACCTCACATTCTTCTAAACTCCAAAGAGTATAGGCTCATTCTACACATTCTCTCAATATTTTCAAAGTGTTGTGTATCTGTAAAGCATGCACTCCCATGTTCCACCACCAGGTAGCTCATCCCCTGAAGTCCCAAGGGATCGCAGCATCCCTTGGGAGCACTGTGTATAAGCCTCTAAGGCCTGTTCCTCACTCTGGAGTGTCTTAATAAAGACTGAGGTCACTGTTACTTTAACCTCCCTGTGTGCAGTCTCATCTGTGGTAGGAACACAATAACTGGCGACGAGTATACGAATCCAACGCAAAGACGCAGCAAAGTGTGGGCATCCTGGAGAAGTTCTCGGAGGGTGAGGACTGGGAAGCCTATGTCGAATGGCTAGACCAGTACTTTGTAGCCAACGAGCTGGACGGAGAAGGAAGCACTGCAAAAAGGAGAGCAGTCCTCCTCACGGTCTGCGGGGCACCGACCTACAGCCTCATGAAGAATATTCTGGCTCTGGTGAAACCCACAGATAAGTCGTATGAGGAGCTGTGTACACTGGTTCGGGAGCATCTTAACCCGAGGGAGAGTGTGCTGATGGCGAGGTATCGGTTCTACACGTGCCAGCGATCTGAAGTTCAGGAAGTGGCGAGCTACGTCGCCGAGCTAAGGTGACTTGCAGGACAATGTGAGTTTGGTGGCTACCTGGAGCAAATGCTCAGAGACTTTTTTGTACTGGGCATTGGCCACGAGACCATCCTACGAAAACTTTTGACTGTAGAGACACCGACCCTCAGTAAGGCCATTGCGATAGCACAGGCGTTTATGTCCACCAGTGATAACACCAAACAAATCTCTCAGCACACAAGTGTTAGCAATGTTCATAAATATACTGGAACTGTGTTTGTGAGCAGAAATGTACACGGCAGAAACCACGAGTCTGCAACTGCCAGCAGGCCTCAGGTGACCCAGATGACTCAGGCGGCGGACGGCATTCGGCCCACAGACGCCAATACAGAGGCTATCAGCAACGTGCCCAGGCCACAGAACATCACGGAGCTGCGGTCGTTCCTGGGACTCCTCAACTATTTTGGTAACTTCCTACTGGGGTTAAATACCCTCTTAAAGCCCCTGCACATGTTATTGCATAAAGGTGAGAACTGGGTATGGGGAAAAAAAACAAGTAATTGCTTTTGAGAAAGCCAGAAACATTTTATGCTCCAACCAGCTGCTTGTATTGTATAACCCGTGTAAAAGACTCATGCTAGCATGTGATGCGTCGTTGTATGGAGTCGGGTGTGTATTACAACAAGCTAACGTTGCGGGGAAGCTGCAACCTGTCACCTATGCTTCCAGGAGCTTGTCTAAGGCCGAGAGGGCCTATAGCATGATTGAGAAAGAGGCATTAGCGTGTGTGTTCGGGGTAAAGAAAATGCATCAGTACCTATTTGCACTCAAATTTGAGCTGGAAACCGATCACAAACCCCTCATATCCCTGTTCGCTGAAAACAAGGGGATAAATACTAATGCATCAGCCCGCATACAAAGGTGGGCACTCGCGCTATCAGCATATAACTATACCATCCGCCACAGGCCAGGCACCGAGAACTGTGCGGATGCTCTCAGTCGACTACCATTGCCCACCACGGGGGTGGAAATGACGCAGCCTGCAAACTCGTTGATGGTGGCACAGCCCGCAGAATTGTTGATGGTCATGGAAGCGTTTAAAAATGATAAATCACCTGTCACGGCCCGCCAGATTAGGACTTGGACCAGCCAAGATCCTCTGCTGTCCCTAGTAAAAACTGTGTACTGTATGGGAGCTGGGCCAGCATCCCTGTTGAAATGCAAGAGCTAATCAAGCCGTTCCAGTGGCGAAAGGACGAGCTGTCCATTCAGGCAGACTGCCTGTTGTAGGGTAACCGCGTAGTGCTACCCAAAAAGGGCAGGGAGACGTTCATCTCGGATCTCCACAGCACACACCCGGGTATAGTAATGATGAAAGCGATAGCCAGATCCCACGTGTAGTGGCCCGGTATCGACTCTGACTTAGAGTCCTGTGTACGGCAATGCAGCGTATGTGCTCAGTTGAACAATGCGTCCAGAGAGGCACCACTAAGTTTGTGGTCCTGGCCCTCCAGACCATTGTTAAGGATCCATGTCGACTATGCGGGCCCGTTTCTCGGTAAAATGTTCCTGGTGGTGGTGGATGATTTTTCAAAATGGATTGAATGTGAAATAATGTCGGGAAGCACCGTCACCACCACCATTGAAAGCCTGAGGGCCTGCCTGACACACTGGTCAGTGACAATGGGCCATGTTTCACCAGTGCCGAATTTAAAGAATTCATGACCCGCAATGGGATCAAACAAGTCACCTCGGTCCCGTTTAAACCAGCCTTCAATGGGCAGGCAGAGCGGGCAGTACAAACAATCAAACAGAGCCTTAAACGAGTCACAGAAGGCTCACTCCAAACCCGCCTGTCTCGAATACTGCTCAGCTACCGTACGAAATCCCACTCGCTCTCAGGGGTGCCCCCGGCTGAGCTACTCATGAAAAGGACACTTAAAACCAGACTCTCGCTGGTTCACCCCAACCTGCATGATCAGGTAGAGAGCAGGCGGCAGCAACAAAATGTAAACGATGGTCGCACCACTGTGTCACAGGAAATTGATCTGAATGACCGTGTGTATGTGCTAAACTATGGACATGGTCCCAAGTGGATCGCAGGCACGGTGATAGCTAAAGAAGGGAGTAGGGTGTTTATTGTCAAACTAGACAATGGACAAATTTGCAGAAAACAGCTGGATCAAATGAGGCTGTGGTTCACAGACTGTCCTGAACAACTCACAGCAGACACCACCTTTTTCGAGCCCACAACACACAACCAAAGGATCAACAACACCACCCCAGACCAGGAAATCGAACCCATCATGCCCAACAGCGCAGCAAGGCCAGGCTCACCCAGCAGCCCTGCAAGGCCAACAACATGCCAGCCCAGCGAGGGCACAGCCAACACACCAGAACAGACATTTGTACCGAGGCGGTCCACCCAAGGAAAGAAAGGCTCCCAACCGCCTCACCCTTGTAAATAGTTTTCACTTTGTCTTTCGGGGGGAGTGATGTGTATCTGTAAAGCATGCACTCCCATGTTCCGCCACCAGGGAGTGCATCCTCTGAAGTCCCAAGGGATGCTGGGATCCCTTGGGAGCACTGTACATAAGCCTGTTCCTCACTCTGGAGTGTCTTAATAAAGACTGAGGTCACTGTTACTTTAACCTCCCTGTGTGCAGTCTCATCTGTGTTAGGAACACAATAAAAAGAATCTAGGGAAGAGAGAGCAGAGGCCTTACTACACATATTTAATAATTCGTTAGAAAAAGGTGTAGTGCTAGAGGACTGGTGGATAGCTAACGTAATACCTATACTTAAGAAGGGGGTTAGAACATGTCCAGGGAATTAGAGACTAGTCAGCTTAACATCGGTGGTTGGAAAAATAATGGAATCCCTACTAAATGAGAAAATAGAAGAATATCTGGAAACCCAAAATATAATAACATAATGAATGTCAGCATCAATTTCAAAAGGGAAGATCTTGCTTGACTAACCTCATTGAATTTTTTGAAGAGGTAACAGAGAGAGTAGACAATGGTAATGCAACTGCGTTATCTAGATTTTCAAAAGGCCTTCGATAAGGTACCCTATAATAGACTGATGAACAAGATCAGAGAATGCGCAGTCAGGGGCCAAGTAGCAGAATGGATAGGTAGCTGGCTTCAAGACAGAAAGCAGAGAGTAGGGGTAAAAGGTAGCTATTCACAGAGGCAGAAGGAGGGTAGTGCTGTTCCACAAGGATCAGTGCTTGACCACTGTTGATGATGACCATGATGATGATGATGTTCGATGTTCACAATTTATGTTAACGATTTAGACTTTTGGAATCCAAGGGTATTCAACATTCAGGAAGGATAGAATAAAAGGAAAAGGAGGTGGGGTAGCATTGCTGGTTAAAGAGAAGATTAATGCAATAGTTAGGAAGGACATTAGCTTGGCTGATGTGGAATCTATATAGGTAGAGCTGCAGAATACCAAAGGGCAAAAACCGTTAGTGGGAGTTGTGTACAGACCTCCAAACAGTGGTAATGATGTTGGGGAGGGCATCAATCAGGAAATTAGGGGTGCATGCAATAAAGGTGCAGCAGTTATCATGGGTGACTTTAATATGCATATAGATTGGACTAATCAAACTGGAAGCAATACGGTGGAGGAGGATTTCCTGGAGTGCATAAGGGATGGTTTTCTAGACCAATATGTCGAGGAACCAACTTGGGGGAGGCCATCTTAGACTGGGTGTTGTGTAATGAGAGAGGATTAATTAGCTATCTCGTTGTGCGAGGCCCCTTGGGGAAGAGTGACCATAATATGGTGGAATTCTACATTAGGATGGAGAATGAAACAGTTAATGCAGAGACCATGGTCCAGAACTTAAAGAAGGGTAACTTTGAAGGTATGAGGCATGAATTGGCTAGGATAGATTGGCGAATGATACTTAAGGGGGTTGACTGTGGATGGGCAATGGCAGACATTTAGAGACCGCATGGATGAACTACAACAATTGTACATCCCTGTCTAGCGTAAAAATAAAAAAGGGAAGGTGGTTCAACCGTGGCTATCAAGGGAAATCAGGGATAGTATTAAAGCCAAGGAAGTGGCATACAAATTGGCCAGAAATAGCAGTGAACCCGGGGACTGGGAGAAATTTGGAACTCAGCAGAGGAGGACAAAGGGTTTGATTAGGGCAGGGAAAATAGAGTATGAGAGGAAGCTTGCAGGGAACATTAAGACGGACTGCAAAAGCTTCTATCGATAAGTAAAGAGAAAAAGGTTAGTATAGACAAACGTAGGTCCCCTGCAGTCAGAATCAGGGGAAGTCATAACGGGGATCAAAGAAATGGCAGACCAATTGAACAAGTACTTTGGTTCAATATTCACTAAGGAGGACACAAACAACCGTCCGGATATAGAAGGGGTCAAAGGGTCTAGTAAGAAGGAGGAACTGAGGGAAATCCTTATTGTTCGGGAAATTGTGTTGGGGAATTTGATGGGATTGAAGGCCGATAAATCCCCAGGGCCTGATGGACTGCATCCCAGAGTATTTAAGGAGGTGGCCTTGGAAGTAGCGGATGCATTGACAGTCATTTTCCAACATTCCATAGATTCTGGATCAGTTCCTATGGAGTGGAGGATAGCCAATGTAACCCCACTTTTTTAAAAAGGAGGGAGAGAGAAAACAGGGAATTATAGGCCGGTCAGCCTGACATCAGTAGTGGGTAAAATGATGGAATCAATTATTAAAGATGTCATAGCAGCGTATTTGGAAAGAGGTGACATGATAGGTCCAAGTCAGCATGGATTTGTGAAAGGGAAATCATGCTTGACAAATCTTCTGGAATTTTTTGAGGATGTTTCCAGTAGAGTGGACAAGGGAGAACCAGTTGAGGTGGTGTATTTGGACTTTCAGAAGGCTTTTGACAAGGTCCCACACAAGAGATTAACGTGCAAAGTTAAAGCACATGGGATTGGGGTTAGTGTGCTGATGTGGATTGAGAACTGGTTGGCAGACAGGAAGCAAAGAGTAGGAGTAAATGGGTACTTTTCAGACTGGCAGGCAGTAACTAGTGGGGTACCGCAAGGTTCTGTGCTGGGGCCCCAGCTGTTTACATTGTACATTAATGATTTAGACAAGCAGATTAAATGTAGTATCTCCAAATTTGCGGATGACACTAAGTTGGGTGGCAGTGTGAGCTGCGAGGAGGATGCTATGAGGCTGCATAGTGACTTGGATAGGTTAGATGAGTGGGCAAATGCATGGCAGATGAAGTATAATGTGGATAAATGTGAGGTTATCCACTTTGGTGGTAAAAACAGAGAGACAGACTATTATCTGAATGGTGACAGATTTGGAAAAGGGGTGGTGCAACGAGACCTGGGTGTCATGGTATATGAGTCATTGAAGGTTGGCATGCAGGTACAGCAGGCGGTTAAGAAAGCAAATGGCATGTTGGCCTTCATAGCGAGGGGATTTGAGTACAGGGGCAGGGATGTGTTACTACAGTTGTACAGGGCCTTGGTGAGGGCACATCTGGAGTATTGTGTACAGTTTTGGTCTCCTAACTTGAGGAAGGACATTCTTGCTATTGAGGGAGTGCAGCGAAGGTTCACCAGACTGATTCCCGGGATGGCGGGACTGACATATCAAGAAAGACTGGATCAACTGGGCTTGTATTCACTGGAGTTCAGAAGAATGAGAGGGGATCTCATAGAAATGTTTAAAATTCTGACGGGTTTAGACAGGTTAGATGCAGGAAGAATGTTCCCAATGTTGGGGAAGTCCAGAACCAGTGGTCACAGTCTAAGGATAAGGGGTAAGCCATTTAGAATCGAGATGAGGAGAAACTTCTTCACCCAGAGAGTGGTGAACCTGTGGAATTCTCTGCCACAGAAAGTTGTTGAGGCCAATTCACTAAATATATTCAAAAAGGAGTTCGATGAAGTCCTTACTGCTAGGGGGATCAAGGGGTATGGCGAGAAAGCAGGAATGGGGTACTGAAGTTGCATGTTCAGCCATGAACTCATTGAATGGCGGTGCAGGCTCAAAGGGCCGAATGGCCTAGTCCTGCACCTATTTTCTATGTTTCTACGTTTCTATGAATCAAAAACACAATTTCTAAATTTGCGGATGACATCAAATTGGGGGATAGTCAATACTGAGGAGTCAAATTACAGGAGGACATTAATAAACTTACAGAATGGGCATATAATTGGCAAATTAAGTTCAACACAGATAAATGTGAGGTTTTACATTTTGGTAGGAAGAATAGGGAGGTCACTGTTACTTGTACGGTGAGAGTCTAGGTGGGGCAGAGGAACAAAGGGATCTCGGAGTACAGATACACAAATCGCTAAAAGTTGCAACATCGGTTTGCAAAGGGGTAAAAAGGCAAATCAAGCACTGGGGTTCATTTCTAGAGGTATAGAATTGAAAAGTAGGGAAGTTATGTTTAACCTGTATCAAACCTTGGTTAGACCACACGGCGTACAGTTCTGGTCGCCATATTATAAAAAGGATATTGAGGCACTGGAGAGAAGCAAAGAAGATTTACAAGGATGATACCAGAAATGCGAGGGTATACATATCAGGAAAAGGTGATCAGGCTGGGTCTCTTTTATCTTGAAAAAAGAAGGCTGAGGGGTGACCTAATAAAGGTCTTTAAAATCATGACACATTTTGATAGAGTGGATACAGAAATAATGTTTCCACTTGTGGAGAAGAGCATAACTGGAGGCCATTGATACAAGATAGTTACCAAGAAATCCAATAAGGAATTCAGCAGAAAATTCTTTATCCAAAGAGTGGTGAGAATGTGGAACTCGCTACCACAGGGAGTGGTTGAAGTGAATAGTATAGATGCATTTAAGGGGAGGTTAGACAAGCATATGAGGGAGAAGTGAATAGAGGATTATGCTAATAGATTTAGATGAGGAAAGACGGGAGGAGGCACAAGTGGAGCATAAACAACAGCATGGACTGATTGGGCCGAATGGCCTGTTTCTGTGCTGTTTGTCCGAGATAATCCTATATAATCATAAGACAGCCCTCTCTTCGCAAGAACCAATCCAGTGAACCTGTGTTGCATCGCCTCCAAGGCAGGTATATCCTTCCTTCGATAAGGAGACCAAAACTGTGCACAGTACTCCAGGTGTGGTCGCACCAAGGCCCTGTACAATTGTTGTAGTGTATGAAATGATGCAATGAACTCTGTACTGTGAGCCAGTGACTAGGTGTAACCTGGTTAATCTTTAATGGCTTCCAGAAGTGAAGATACAAAGGTGAAGTTCAGGTTATATACTGGGCCCAGCATGAGTGTACCTATGACCCTAGGACCTCCGACGGTAGTGCCCCCTGGTGGTGGGCAGACCTTATGGACATACATTACATCATTCCACCCCCCCGCCAATTCTTGACACAAGTCCATATTACAAGTTCAGACAGTCCGGAGCCCATCACTCCCTTGTTGACCGACTCAGTACAATCCCAGTGCTTTCCGAGTCTCTCACGACTTGGAACTGGGCGTTGACCACAGTGGGTTCTTCTGATGGCTGGACGTGAGTTGGTTGGTCGTCTAAGTTCGCAGTGTCTTCTTCTAACTGTTCTGGTTCGTCAGTGTGTCTTAGCTTGATTTGATCAATGTATTTCCTGCACATCTGCCCATTCTTGAGCTTAACCATATACACCCGGTTACCCTCCTTATCCGTAACATTGCCCAGGAGCCACTTGGGCCCTTGACCATGCTTAAGTACATACACTGGGTCATTTATAGATATGTCGCGTGACACTGTGGCGCGGTCGTGATACCACTGCTGGCGTTGACGTCGGGTTTCGACATGATCATTACGGTCAGGATGGACTAGAGAGAGCCTGGTTTTGAGGCCTCTCTTCATCACTAGTTCTGCAGGCGGCACCCCGGTGAGCACGTGTGTGACCATGAGTTACGCGTTTCAGGCTCTGTTTGATGGTTTGAACTGCCCGCTCCGCTTGACCATTGGACGCGGCTTTGAATGGGGCTGACCTCACGTGTTTTATGCCATTGCATTTCATGAACTCTTGAAACTCCAGGTTCGCGAAACACGGTCCGTATTCGCTGACAACAATGTCTGGCAGACCATGTGTGGCAAACATGGCTCTCAGGTTCTCAATGGTGGCAGTGGAAGTGCTGGATGACATGATCACACATTCTATCCATTTGGAGTATGCATCCAGCACCACAAAAAACATTTTACCGAGGAAGAGGCCCGCAAAGTCGATGTGGATTCTAGACCACAGTTTGGATGGCCATGACCACAGACTGAGCGGAGCTTCCTTTGGGGCATTGCTTAACTGCATGCAAGTGCTGCACTGATGCACGCATGACTCTAAGTCTGAGTCAATGCCAGGCCACAAAACATGTGACCTGGCGATGGCCTTCATCTTGACAATACCAGGATGTGTACTATGTAACTCCCATACAAATCTTGCCCTGCCTTTCTTGGGCATTACAACATGATTACCCCACAGTAAACAGTCGGACTGGATGGAAAGCTCATCTTTGCGACGGCTGTACGGTTTGGTTTCATCACCCATTTCCTTGGGGATAGTCGACCAGTCCCCGTTAAGAACACAATGTTTTACAACCAATAGGGTCGGATCCTGGCTGGTCCAGGTCATAACTTGTTGGGCAGTGACAGGCGACCCTTCACTCTCAAAGGCATCCATGACCATGAGTAGCTCTGCGGGCATTGGCTTTTCCACCTCCGGTGTGGGCAACAGTAACCGGCTCAATGCATCAGCACAGCTGCCTGGTCTATGGTGAATGACATAATCATAGGCAGGTAATATCAGCGCCCACTTCTGGATGCGGGAAGATGTGTTGGTATTGATACCTTTATGTTCCGAGAACGATATAAGCGGCTTGTGATCGGTTTCCAGCTCGAAGCAAAGCCCAAACAGGTACTGGTGCATTTTTTTTACCCCATAAACACATGCTAAAGCCTCTTTCTCTACCGTGCTATATGCTCTTTCCATCTTGGACAGGCTTCGAGATGCGAATGCAACTGGTTGTAGTTTGCCTGACTCATTGGCTTTCTGGAGTACGCAGCCGACCCCATAGGACGACGCATCACAGGTCGAAACTAGACGGTTGCATGGGTCATACAGAACCAGTAGCTTTGGGAACATAACAGATTTCTAGCCTTCTCAAAGGCTTTGTCTTGAAATTCACCCCACACCCAGTCGTCTCCTTTCTTGAGCAACTTGTGCAAAGGCTCTAATACTGTGCTCAATTTGGGTAAGAAGTTACCGAAGTAGTTGAGAAGACCCAGGAACGAACGCAGCTCCGTCACATTCTGAGGCCTGGGGGCATTTTTGATGGCCTCTGTTTTCGCGTCTGTAGGCCTGATTCCGTCTGCAGCAATCTTACGTCCAAGGAATTCGACCTCTGGTGCTATGAAAACGCACTTCGAACTTTTCAACCTAAGTCCCACTTTGTCCAGACGATGCAAAACCTCTTCCAGATTGTGCAGGTGCTCGGCGGTGTCACGACCTATGATTAGGATGTCGTCTTGGAATACCACGGTCCTGGGGATGGATTTCCATGTTTCTGCCGCCGAACGAATGGCAACAGGGCACCTGTTGTAAATAAACAGTCCTTTGTGCGTGTTGATGCACGTAAGTTTCTTTGATGATTCAACCAGTTCCTGCGTCATGTAGGCTGATGTTGGATCCAATTTGGTGAACAATTTTCCCCCGGCTAGTGTTGCAAACAGATCATCAGCTTTCGGTAGTGGGTACTGATCGTGTTTCGAAACTCGGTTGATCATGACCTTGTAGTCTCCACAAATCCTGACCGTGCCGTCGCTCTTTAACACCAGAACAATGGGACTGGCCCATTCATTAAATTCGACCAGTGAGATGACCCCCTCACGTTGTATTCTCATCAAGTGCGGGGCCGCCCTGGTTTTGTGATGGATGGGCCTTGCGTCTGGGCCTAGGTGAATCTGTACCTTGGCTCCCTTGAAGCTGCCAATTCCTGGTTGAAACAGTGAAGGAAATTTGCTCAGCATTTGAGCACACAAATCATCATCCGATGATGACAAAGCTTTGATATCTTACCATTTCCATTTTATTTTCACGGGCCAACACCTGCCGAATAATGATGGGCCGTTGCCCGGGATAATCCATAATGGTAGATCATGAACCGCTCCCTCGTACGACACTCTTACTGCTGCACTACCAATCACTGGTATGAGCTCTTTGGTGCAGGTATGCAACTTTGCATTTATTGGACTCAGCTTGGGTCTCTGCCTTGGTCTCCCACAGCTTTTCGAAAGTCCTCTGGCTCATTATCGATTGACTCGCACCCGTGTCTAATTCCATGGATACCGGCACATTTAATTTTACCTCCATCATTATCGGTTGGCTCTTTGTTAGGAACGCACGTACGCTACACACTTCCTCCTCGGAGCTCTCAAATGCCTGGGGCTGCATCGCTAGGTCCACGCTGAACTGATCATCATCCACGTGGTGTGTCGCAATCGCTTGCCCCGCTGTGGACACATCCGCTGAAGATGCCCCGTCTTCGCACACCCTCTGCATACATACTGCCTGAAGTGGTACTGATGGGGTCAGTGATTTCCCCCGCAACGCCAACACGTTAAGCTCGGATTTGCATCCGATGGCAGGCTTTGAGCGGCTCCCATTTTCGCATACGCAGTCAAGTAGGCCCTTGATGGTGAACTTTGAGCACTCCCATTCTCGCATACAGAGTCGAGTAGGCCCTCGATGGCGAACTTTGAACGGCTCCCGGTCTTGCAGATGCAGTCGAGTAGGCCCTGCCATGTGCAGCTCTGCCGGCCGTCGATACAATTTTGTAGACAGTACTTGCCGTGGAGTTCCTGTTTTGTCGCGATATCTGCTTCGTGCTTTTCTGCGTGGACATGCAAGCCTGGGCAATGGTAATGACCTTTCTGAGGTCTGGCATCTCCGCAGCCAGCAGTTTACTTAAGATCGCCTCGTGGTTGACCCCTATCACAAAAAAGTCACGCAGCATGTCTTCCAACGCAGGCCCAAATTTGCAAGGCCCTGCAAGATGTCTCAGGTCGGCAACAAATGCCGCTACGCCCTGGCCTTCTGGACGAACGTGCGTTAGAAGCAATATCTGGATATAAGGATTCCTTCCGTGGGTTTATGGTGTTCCTGAACTAGAGCAAGCAGTTCTTTGTAATCCTTTTCTGTAGGAAGAATGGGTGAGAGCAGGTTCTTGATGAGTGCATAGATCGTGGGGCCAGAGACGGTGAGAAGAACTGTCCTGCGCTTCTCTGTATCCTTGTCTTTGTTTAGGTCGTTTGCCACAAAATACTGGTCAAGACGATCCGTGAAATCTCCCCAATCCTCTCCCTCATTGAATCTCTCGAGAATTCCAACAGTACTCAATCGTGCTGTGCTCGCCATACTTTTGCGTGGGTTCCTATTTGCCTCGTTGCCAGTTCTGGTGTATGAAATGATACAATGAACTCCGTACTGTGAGCCATTGACAAGGTGTAACCTGGTCAGTCTTTAATCGCTTCCAGAAGTGAAGATACTAAGATGAAGTTCAGGTTATATACCAGGCCCAGCACGAGTGTACCAATGACCCTAGGACCTCTGACGGTAGTGCCCCCTGGTGGTGGGCAGACCTTATGTACATACATTACAATTGCAGCAAGACTTCCTTACTCTTTAACTCCAATCGCCTAACAATAAAGGACAACATGCCATTTGCCTTCCTTTTTGTTGCTGTACTTGTATGCTAGCTTGCTGTGTTTCTTGCATGAAGACCTAAATCTCCCTGAAAACCAACATTTAAAAAATGGATGCGCTTATTTATACTGCCAAAATGGCCAACATGCTCCACCCTTTGTTTCTGATTAGGTCCCCTTGGAGTATAAGCCACACCCTGAAGTTTCACAGGAATGTGTAACTGAAACCACCCATCCCAAGGTCTCACTGACTTTGCAAATTGTAACTCGATCCACTTTGACTTCCTGAAGCGACAGAGGATAGAATTCCCCAGTAGACAGCAGGGGCCAGCTAAAGTGCCTTACCCCAGTCCAAGTACATCCCTCCCCCGTCAAAGTGCTTTACCACAGTCCAAGTGCATGCCTCCCCCAGCCGAAGTGCCTTACCCCAGTCCAAGTACATCCCTCCCCCGTCAAAGTGCTTTACCACAGTCCAAGTGCATGCCTCCCCCAGCCGAAGTGCCTTACCCCAGTCCAAATACATCCCTCCCCTCCTCCGCCATGCACCACCCCCTCCCCCCCCCACCATAAATGGAGCATTGTGTATGGATTGTTAACTGGTTTATTGGGTATGAAGTGAATAATGACAATGTTGTGATTTTTAGATATCATCCACTCCAACGATGTCCCTTAATAGGGGGTTGGAAGAATGTGATCCATCTTCCCTGAGTTCCCTCTCTCCCCTCCGATCCCCTCACCCCCCTAACCCGTGCCTCTCTCTCTCTCTCCCCCAGTCTCTCTCCCTCCCCCCAGCCTCTCTCCCCCCCCCCAACCCAGCCTCTCACTCTGCCCCTCCCCCCCAGCCTCTCTCTCTCCCCGCCAGCCTCTCTCTCTCAATCCCAGCCTCTCTCTCTCCGCCCCAGCCTCTCACTCTCCCCCTCAGCTTCTCGCTGTCTCTTCCCCAGCCTCTCACTCTCTCCCCCAGCCTCTCTCTTCCCCCCCCCAGCCCCTCTCTCTCCTCCAGCGCCTCTCTCTCTACCCCAGCCTCTCTCTCTCTCTCTCTCCCAGCCTCTCACTTTCTCCCCCTAGCCTCTCTCTCTCTCCCCAGCCTCTCTCTCTCCCCCAACCTCAATCTCTCTCTCTCCCAGCCTCTCTCTTTCTCCCCCCAGCCTCTCTCTCCCCCCAGCCTCTCTCTCTCTCTCCCCCCAGCCTCTCTCTCTCCCCCCAGCCTCTCTCTCTCTCCCCCCAGCCTCTCTCTCTCTCCCCCCAGCCTCTCTCTCTCCCCCCAGCCTCTCTCTCTCTCCCCCCAGCCTCTGACTCTCTCCCCCAGCCTCTCACTCTCTCCCCCAGCCTCTCTCTCACCACCTGCCCCCCCAGCCTTTCTCTCTCTCCCCCAGCAGTACGGGCAGGGGCGGGGGGGGGGGGGGCGTGGGGGGGGGGGGGGTGGGTGCTGGATGGACACCTGTCTGTCAAAGAAAAGTGCAGTACAAATAGTTACTTTGTTAAAAAATATTGGGGTCGAAATTCGGTACAGCCATTTTTGAGGTGGTGTCACCGGCTGAGAGAAATTTTTAACGCCTTGCTTTAGGCGCAGTCCCCAAACACAAAATTCAGTGTTGTCGCCTAAAGAGTGGATAGCAGTGTAAAACCATGGCGTTGCACACTTACCTGGATGCACTACGCTGCACTAGGTGGGTCGTTAAGCGTGGGTTCAACATCCAGCATTTGGAGTTGCGCCACAGACACAGTGGCGCCAACTGGATTTAATTGAGGCATTGATTGGGCGCCTCAACGCCTCACGGGTATATTCGCTTCCTATGCACTCACTCAGACGGTGAACATGACAGACTCAGCAGCAGCAGCTCGTCAGCGTGCCCATCAGTTCTCGGACACCGCAGTGGATGCGCTCCTTGATGTACTGGAGAGGCGTTGGCAGGTGCTCAGGACAAAGGCTGAGAGGAGATCACAACCCCAAACCTAGCGAATGCTATGGAGAGAAATAGCAGAGTGAGTGCCAAGGACAGCTATACAATACAGAAAAAAGTGGAATGACCTGATGCGGATAGTGAGGGTGAGTATCTTTAATTTCAAACGTCAACATACTATGCTCTGACCTCAATGTGCACTCTCTGCTCAACGTAGTGTCTCGGAATCCATGCTCTAAGTGGGTGAGGCCACAGTCAAAGGTCCCATTTACTGCCTCACTCACTGCAAGGGCCTGCATGCGCTGTTAAACTTGCTACTCAGTTCTGAAGACCCACCCTTCATGTTGTTGACTCCTCAGTCTTCATATGCGTGTCGAAGACGGCAACCTCCCCATTACGGTTAGGTCTTGGCACCCTAATCCCACCATTGCCATCGCAAGTCCATGCAGCGAATGGTATTTACATTGAACTGTGAAGACTGTCATAGATCAAATATACTAAACATCGAGCTGTGAAGACTCTCATAGAGTAGCATGTACTAAAGTATGTAAGGCACTTGGGACACACTGACAGAAGGCCTCTAACTCCAACTTTCTCTTTAATGTTACAGTCGAAGCTCGCACACAACCGACGGGAGCAAATACAGACTGGTGGAGGGCAGCCAGACCTCCAAGTGCTCACTCCATTGGAGGAACGGATAGCTGCCTTGATGGGCGTTCAAGTTGATGTGATGATGGTGGGTGCGGCTGACCTTCCCTCGGGACAGTGATGATATGTTAAGATTCTTTGCAGCGAACTGCAGGACATTTTGCGCTCGCACCATCATCGTGCAGCTATTTCCAGGAGACTGGCATTCACGAATGCTTTTCATGCTCCTGGCCCCCTCCGCTGCAGGTAACCGTACTTCTGTGTTTGTGATTTCTGATGATCAACCAGATGCACCGGTGCCTTCTCAGACGCTTTCCACGGGTGCAGATGGAGGACAAGGAGGAGCAGGAGGACGACACCACGTTAAACCTCACGCAGGAGGGTGCAGCGCGGAGGGCGGGGCCAACAGTGCTGTTGATGAAGGGGTGGTCGGGGAGGCGGAGGTGGATGATACGCCGAGACCCAGTTGTCTCCGGTAACCCCATGGGGGAGAGTTACCCGGGGGCCAGCTCCCTGGAGGGTGAGTGCGCGATGAGTGATGCTTAGCAGCACTCTGATGATGAGCCCGACCTAGAGATTGTCACAAGACAATCCCTGCAGTTGCACAGCGATCTGCTGGGTGCCCCAGAGTCTCGATGCACTAGCTGTGAGAATGGAGGACTGCGCCTCAACTGTTGCTCATGGCTCTCAGCAGCCCACCAAGCCCATCCTTGGTAGATACCAACGGATGCTGGATGCAAACAATGACCATGGGGTCCCAAAAATGGTGGCACAGGCTATGGCTGAGGTTGCAGTGGCCATTGAGCACCAGGCCGATGCTATTGTAGGCCTCCATACTCAAATGTCATCTGTCATCAGTGTGTGGTGTCTTGAGTCAGCTCTCTGGTGCACTGCAATCGCAGACACTCTTGATGCAGAGGCAAATAGATTCAACAGACACACTGACCACTGCCATCCTATCTGGGGCCCCATCAGTTCAACGGTCTGTGCTCACCCAGATTTAGTTTCTCAGGACGACATCATTCCGCCTTTGCAGCTGCTGCTCTCTATTAAGCAGTCCGCAGCCAGGTCTTCCAGGGCCTGAGCTGGCCGGGGAAGTCCTGCTAGGCAATCATTTGTGGCTGCGGCTCCAAGTCAGCAACCAACCACCAGCCAAGCTGAAGGCCCGAAAATCCCATTGAGGAGGAGCAGTAGGCGTGGGAATGGGGAGAAGGGAAGGGGTGGTAAAGCACTTTTCAAAACAATGTAAAGACCTATGGGAAGGTCATCTTGCTCGAAGCGACCCCAGGCAATCTCAGCGGTGGAGAGCCTTCGACCAGCTTAAAAAACAGATTTGGGCCTACCTCACGCACGAGCATTTCCTCCAGCCTCCACCCATCAACGACGTCCGGGCTTCCCTTCATCCATCGGCGTCGTCATGACCTCCCTTCATCTATCGCTGACGTCTGTGTTGTGTATCTGTAAAGCATGCACTCTCATGTTCCGCCACCAGGGAGCGCATCCCCTGAAGTCCCAAGGCCTGTTGCTCACTCTGGAGTGTCTTAATAAAGACTGAGGTCACTGTTACTTTAACCTCCCTGTGTGCAGTCTTGTTGATTTCTGGATTCTTTTACCTCAATCTGGTTCAGCAAAATTACTGAAACGAATACCGTTTGTGCTTTAAACAAAGCAAGCTTTTATTTAAAAAGCAAATCCCGATCGGGGACTTTATCAGACAGAAGGAATGCAAGTCTGTTCGAACGCACCCACTTCCTACGGACAAAGTGACGTTACATTGTAAAGGGACGATGGTTATACATTTTCGGCAAAAGATAACAAGATAGGGCCAGAGTGACATCCCAGCTCAGCCCATCTCTTTTGATCCATCCTTCCCTTTGTCCACTCATAAGCCGACCCAAGCATGGTCCGATTTTAAACAAAGACCTTCTGTCAATGTTTCAGGTTAATAACATGATTTAATAAGACCTTGAGGTTTTTCTGCAAGCTGTGGGTTTTGTTTCAATACGTGTTAGTGTTGTAACATTTCGCAGTCTCGAGTCTGAGATGTCATGGCTATTCCTCCATGAATTCTTTGTTAGCTTATACTGTCCCTATACAATTCCCACGTTCTCAACTTCAATGTCTCTATACATTTTTAAACATTAACAGTCTCATCTATGTTAGGAACACAACAACTGGCGACGAGTATACGAATCCAACGCAAAGATGCAGCAAACTGTGGGCATCCTGGAGAAGTTCTCGGAGGGTGAGGACTGGGAAGCCTATGTCGAACGGCTAGACCAGTATTTTATAGCCAACGAACTGGACGGAGAAGGAAGTGCTGCAAAAAGGAGAGCGGTACTCCTCACGGTCTGCGGGGCACCGACCTACAGCCTCACGAAGAATCTTCTGGCTCTGGTGAAACCCACAGATAAGTCGTATGCGGAGCGGTGTAAACTGATTCGGGAGCATCTTAGCCAAAGGGAGAGCGTGCTGATGGCGAGGTATCGGTTCTATACGTATCCATCATGAGTAAAAAGATGTTTGAGAGACTGTGGTGCAACAAGGCACTCAGACCAGCCTTGAGACCCATCCACACGAAACTGAGAACGTACACCAAAGAGCTTATCACTGTCCTGGGCAGCACCATGGTCAAGGTCACCTACGAGGGCACGGTGCACGAACTGCCGCTCTGGATTGTCCCGTCAATGGCCCCACACTGCTTGGAAGGAGCTGGCTGGGCAAAATCCGCTGGAACTGGGATGACATCCGAGCGCTATCACATGTCGATGAGGACTCATGTACCCAGGTTCTTAACAAATTTCCTTCCCTTTTTGAGCCAGGCATTGGAAACTTTTCTGGGGCGAAGGTGCGGATCCACTTGGTCCCAGAGGCACGACCCATTCACCACAAGGCGCGAGCGGTACCTCACATGATGAGGGAAGAGAGTGGAAATCAAGCTGGACAGGCTGCAACGCGAGGGCATAATCTCCCCAGTGGAATTCAGCGAGTGGGCCAGCCCGATTGTTCCAGTACTCAAAAGTGATGGCACGGTCAGGATTTGCGGCGATTATGAAGTAACTATTAATCGTTTCTCGCTACAGGACCAATACCCGCTACCTAAGTCAGACGACCTATTTGCAACGCTGGCAAGAGGCAAGACGTTCACCAAGCTCGACCTGACTTCGGCCTACATGATGCAGGAGCTGGAGGAGACTTCGAAGGGCCTCACCTGCATCAACAGGCACAAGGGACTGTTCATCTATAACAGATGCCCGTTTGGAATTCGGTCGGCTGCAGCTATCATCCAGAGAAACATAGAGAGCCTACTCAAGTCGGTACCATGCACGGTGGTTTTTCAGGACGACATATTGGTCACGGGTCGGGACACCGTCGAGCACCTACAAAACCTGGATCGCGTAGGGCTGCGGCTGAAGAGTTCAAAATGCGTCTTCATGGCAACAGAAGTGGAGTTTTTGGGGAGAAAGATTGCGGCAGACGGCATTCAGCCCACAGACGCCAAGACAGAGGCTATTAGGAACGCGTCCAGGCCACAGAACATCAGGGAGCTGCAGTCGTTCCTGGGACTTCTCAACTATTTTGGTAACTTCCTACCGGGGTTAAGCACCCTCTTCGAGCCCCTACATGTGTTATTGCGTAAAGGTGAAAACTGGATATGGGGAAAAAACCAAGTAATTGCTTTTGAAAAAGCCAGAAATATTTTATGCTCCAACAAGCTGCTTGTATTGTATAACCCATGTAAAAGGTTCGTGCTAGCATGTGATACGTCGTCGTACGGAGTCGGGTGTGTATTACAACAAGCTAACGATGCGGGGAAGTTGCAACCTGTCCCCTATGCTTCCGAGCTTGTCTAAGGCCGAGAGGGCCTACAGCATGATTGAGAAAGAGGCATTAGCGTGTGTGTTCGCGGTAAAGAAAATGCATCAGTACCTATTTGGCCTCAAATTTCAACTGGAAACCAATCACAAGTCCCTCATATCCCTGTTCGCTGAAAACAAGGGGATAAACACTAATGCCTCAGTCCGCATACAAAGGTGGGCACTCACGCTATCAGCGTATAACTATACCATCCGCCACAGGCTGGGCACCATGAACTGTGCGGATGCTCTCAGTCGGCTACCATTGCCCACCACGGGGGTGGAAATGGTGCAGCCTGCAAACTTGTTGATGGTGGCGCAGCCCACAGACTTGTTGATGATCATGGAAGAGTTTGAAAATGATAAATAGCCTGTCACGGCCCACCTGATTAGGACTTGGACCAGCCAAGATCCTCTGCTATCCCTAGTAAAAAACTATGCACTGCATGGGAGCTGGGCCAGCATCCCCGTTGAAATGCAAGAGCTAATCAAGCCGTTCCAGTTGCGAAAGGACGAGCTGTCCATTCAGGCAGACTGCCTGTTGTGGGGTAACCGCATAGTGCTACCCAAAAAGGGCAGGGAGACGTTCATCTCGGATCTCCACAGCACACACCCGGGTATAGTAATGATGAAAGCGATAGCCAGATCCCACGTGTGGTGGCCCGGTATCGACTCTGACTTAGAGTCCTGTGTACGGCAATGCAGCATGTGTGCTCAGTTGAACAACGCGCCCAGAGAGGCACCGCTAAGTTTGTGGTCCTGGCCCTCCAGACCATGGTTGAGAATCCATGTCGGCTATGCGGGCCCGTTTCTCGGTAAAATGTTCCTGGTGGTGGTGGATGCTTTTTCAAAATGGATTGAATGTGAAATAATGTCGGGAAGCACCACCACCGCCACCATTGAAAGCCTGAGGGCCATGTTTGCCACCCACGGCCTGTCTGACATACTGGTCTGTGACAACAGGCCATGTTTCACCAGTGCCGAATTTAAAGAATTCATGACCTGCAATGGGATCAAACATGTCACCTCGGCCCCATTTAAACCAGCCTCCAATGGGCAGGCAGAGCGGGCAGTACAAACAATCAAACAGAGCCTCAAACGAGTCACAGAAGGCTCACTCCAAACCTGTCTGTCCCGAGTACTGCTCAGCTACCGCACGAGACCCCACTCGCTCACAGGGGTGCCCCCAGCTGAGCTACTCATGAAAAGGACACTTAAAACCAGACTCTCGCTGGTTCACCCCAACCTGCATGATCAGGTAGAGAGCAGGCGGCAGCAACAAAATGTAAACGATGGTCGCGCCAGTGTGTCATGGGAAATTGATCTGAATGACCCTGTGTATGTGCTAAACTATGGACATGGTCCCAAGTGGATCGCAGGCACGGTGATAGCTAAAGAAGGGAGTAGAGTGTTTGTAGTCAAACTAGACAATGGACAAATTTGCAGAAAACACCTGGACCAAACTAGGCTGCGGTTCACAGACTGCCCTGAACAACCCACAGCAGACACCACCTTTTTCAACACACAACACACACCCAAAGGATCAACGACACCACACCGGACCAGGAAATTGAACCCATCACGCCCAACAGCCCAGCAAGGTCAGGCTCGCCCTGCAGCCCTGCAGGGCCAACAACACGCCAGCCCAGCGAGGGCACAACCAACACACCAGAACAGACATTTGTACCGAGGCGGTCCACCAGGGAAGGAAGGCTCCCGACCGCCTCACCTTGTAAATAGTTTTCACTTTGATTTTGGGGGGAGGTGATATTGTGTATCTGTAAAGCATGCACTCCCATGTTCCGCCACCAGGGGCCTCATCCCCTGAAGTCCCAAGGGATCCCAGCATCCCTTGGGAACACTGTATATAAGCCGGCCCCTAAGGCCTGTTCCTCACTCTGGAGTGTCTTTTTAAAGACTGAGGTCACTGTTACTTTAACCTCCCTGTGTGCAGTCTCACCTGTGTTAGGAACACAACAGTCCGTGCCTCCCTTCATCCATCGGCGACGTCCGGGCCTCCCTTCGTCCATCGGTGATGTCCGGGCCTCCCTTCATCCATCGGCGACGTCCTGACCTCTCTTCATCCATCGGTGATGTCCTGACCTCTCTTCATCCATCGGTGATGTCCTGACCTCTCTTCATCCATCGGTGATGTCCTGACCTCTCTTCATCCATCGGTGATGTCCGGGCCTCCCTTCATCCATCGGTGCTCTGCGGGCCTCTCTTCATCCATCGGTGATGTCCTGACCTCTCTTCATCCATCGGTGACGTCCTGACCTCTCTTCATCCATCGGTGATGTCCTGACCTCTCTTCATCCATCGGTGATGTCCTGACCTCTCTTCATCCATCGGTGATGTCCTGACCTCTCTTCATCCATCGGTGACGTCCTGACCTCTCTTCATCCATCGGTGATGTCCGGGCCTCCCTTCATCCATCGGTGACGTCCTGACCTCTCTTCATCCATCGGTGACGTCCTGATCTCTCTTCATCCATCGGTGATGTCCGGGCCTCCCTTCATCCATCGGTGACGTCCTGACCTCTCTTCATCCATCGGTGATGTCCGGGCCTCCCTTCATCCATCGGTGACGTCCTGACCTCTCTTCATCCATCGGTGATGTCCTGACCTCTCTTCATCCATCGGTGATGTCCTGACCTCTCTTCATCCATCGGTGATGTCCGGGCCTCCCTTCATCCATCGGTGACGTCCTGACCTCTCTTCATCCATCAGTGATGTCCGGGCCTCCCTTCATCCATCGGTGACGTCCTGACCTCTCTTCATCCATCGGTGATGTCCTGACCTCTCTTCATCCATCGGCGACGTTCTGACCTCTCTTCATCCATCGGTGATGTCCTGACCTCTCTTCATCCATCGGTGACATCCGGGCCTCCCTTCATCCATCGGTGATGTCCTGACCTCCCTTCATCCATCGGTGACGTCCGGGCCTCCCTTCATCCATTGGCGACGTCCTGACCTCTCTTCCTCCAGTGACGCTCTGGCCTCCCCCCGGCTGCTGGCCCCACTCAATGGCAGAGTCTCTGTCGAGCACGTGGTGTGCACAATGGCTGTGGTCACTCTTACCTCTCTGACCTCTCCTCCTCCCACAAAATGGACCTCTGACCTTCCCAATGCCTGCCACCAGCCAGGCCTCAGATCTCTTACCATCTCACCGAAGGGCACTGCTCTGTGCTGAGCTTACAGCCCACATCTTGCTGTAGGCAATTAGCATACAGCATTGCCTGGTCTCCAGTCATCTTGGACCACCTTGGCACTGGTCCAAGATCTTGCTCAGCTAAGCCCGTGTGGTAGCCGGTGTGCAATGGCCACCCCACGTTAAAAGAGCTCACGCACAGGCATCTTCCACCCTTGAATATGGAGTTCGGGATCTGGAACGTCAGGACGCTCATGGACAACTCCTCTGTCCCACCTGTGACAGAGACTGTAATTCCCGTATTGGACTGTTCAGTCACCTAAGAACTCACTTTTAGAGTGGAGGCAAGTCTTCCTTGATTTCGAGGGACTGCCTATGATGATGATGATATGCTGCAGAATAGAGATGGGAGAATAAAATGAGAAAAGTTTTGTATGTTGTGGTGTTTGCAGGCACTCTAGTAATGACTCCACAAGGTAAGGTATTGCACTTGAACTGTTGTGACCTTAGTCCATTTATTGCAGCTCCTGAATGAGGTTACAGTAAGGTGAGCTCCCTTTTATACATGGTTACCTGCGGTGTGCAGGTGCCCTCTAGGTCTCCACCAGTTGCACCCTCTGGTGGTACAGGCATATTGTATACAGTGTAAAGATACATTCATTGGTCTTATATAACTGTACAGTGAGTGTACAGGGTATATACATACACAACAAGTTACATACAAGTACATTGCTGTAATGTCAGGGTTAATAAATCATGGATTTTTCCCCCTCTGGTTCACAGTACAAGTAGAAGCAGAACTAGGGTATGTCATCCCATGAGGAAGGAAATGGAGTTCGCCTCAGTTGACTGATAGATTTTATTTTATAAAGTAACAGGGGCTAGAATAAAATAAAGGTTCTGTAATGTTATTGATGGGGACCAGGTTCCCTGTTTTCTCTGTTAACCCCCGTGGGAAAAGTACTTTGCCTGAAAAAAAAAATGCGCATGCGCAGAACGGCTGTTGCTATGGACACCAGCCTTCCATGACTGAATACATCGCTAAGTCCCATTTCACATTGCTACGGCTATCTGCCCAAATTAAAAAGGTGAAAGCAGCGGTTTTTAAAATGGGCGATATTCCAGCGATCCTGAAAAATAAAAAAAGCACTGAGGCCGGAAATGTCGCCCATTTTTGGGTGATAGCAACCATAGTGGAAAGTCTAGGATGAGATTTTATAGCTAGTTGCACTTGTCTGACCCACCAAACATTTGCTTGCTAGTCAAAAGAGATGGGTAGCTTGTTGCAATGTGAGCTCGTGTACATTGTTGCACTTGGATGAACGATGTTTGGTAGTCGCCAGAGATCGCTGCCTTGTTAGAAAATGAACTGATGTCAATAGTTGCACTTGGATGTCTCTGAGAATGTTTGAAGGGATTTTCTGGGGATGGAGATGTGCTGGGGATGAAGTTGTCTTGTGCTTGTTTTCAGTACACATGATTTATGTTTGAAATAAACCAAGTTTTGAGTGTTCACATGATTATTAAAGACGGATAGCTGCAGGGTGTGTAGTGATGTGTTGAGTTGATGCCCACGTGCATAGGCGGGCCATTCGGCACGTCAAGAGTCATTCATTGGAATCAATGAGCGATGGGTTTCTGACGAGCAGCCCTTCCAACCGCAGCAGTGTCATGCTGCCTCCTCCTTGGCTGAGGCTCCTCGTCTTCCTCCTCATCGTCGTCCTCCTCCAGAGGTGGATCATCCATTCCTGTGGCCCCTCATAATGGCCAGGTTGTGCAGCATGCAGCAGACAATGGTGAACATGGAGACACTATCAGGTGAGTAATAAAATGCCCCTCCAGAGCAACCAAGGCAGCAGAAACACTGCTTCAGAATCCCGATAGTTTGCTCCATAATGGCCCGGGTTATAGTATGGCTGCTGCTGTAGCACTGCTCAGCAGTGGTAGGATTGTGGAGGGGTGTCATCAGCCAGGGGGTCAGACCATATCCTTTGTCACCCAGGAGCCAGCCACGGCCTTCATGTAGTGGTCTGAAGAGTCATGGCACAGTGCTCGGTTGCAGGATGAAGGCATGGTGGCAGCTGCCAGGGTATTGACAGCGAGGATCATCTGCCTGTGATTACAGACCAGCTGTACATTGGGGGAGTGGAGTTCCTTGCGATTCCAAAGGACCTCTCCAATGGGGGGCGGGGCCCACAATGCCACATGCGTACAATCAATGGCTCCCTGGGGAAGCCCGCTATCCTGGCAAAGCCACAGGAGTGCTCATCAGGGTCTTCCCTTGACATGCTGAACTTGATGTAATCCAACTGTTTGCTATAGAGAGCATCAGTCACCTGGCGAATGCAGCAATGTACAGCAAACTGCAAAATGTTGCATATATCGTCTACAGGAGACTGGAAGGAGCCGGTAGCATAGAAGTTGAGTGCTACTGTCACTTGCACTGCCACTGACAGCGAGGGCCTGGTGCCGATGTCAGCTGCCAGGTATGTCTGCAGAAGGTTGCAAAGCTCCGTGGCCATATCCTTGCAGAACTTCATCCTTCTTATGCACTGCTCCTCAGACATCTCAAGATAAGAGTAATGCACACGGTAAACCCTGCCCGCCATCTGGGGGTATCCTCTGGGAAGGATCCACATTTGCCGAAGCTGTCTCTGCAGCCGGCGCCTTTCAAGTCGTTGCCACGGGACGACGTTGTTAAGTCTCTAATAAAGCAATGTGGCTGAGTACAGTTGACTTGAGTAAGTGTGACCTTAGTCTCTTTATTCTGACTCCAGAGTGCTGGCACAGCATGGGAGGCCTGCTTATATACAGTGCTCCCAAGGGATGCTGGGATCACTTGGGACGCCAACAGATGTGCCCTCTGGTGGTGGTAGAACGCTGGTTAAATGGTGTTGCATACATAACATCACTCCCCACCCCCCCTCCCCCGCCAAAGTCAATAGTACACCTATTTACAGGGTGAGACGATCTGGAGCTTTCCGCTCCCGAGTCGATCGTCTCAGTACAAACACAGGTGCAGGTGAGTTGATTGGGCCTTCGGTGGGCTGCTGCAGAGCTGGCCTTGCTGGGCTGCTGGGGATGATGAGTTCAGCTTTGTGGTCAACCGTGATGTCGGTTACCACTTGTGTGTGTATCAGAGGGTCGAAGTTGGTGGTGTCCTCTTCAGGTTGCTCGTGGCTGTCTGTGAATCGCAGTTTGGTTTGGTCCAAATGCTTTCTGCAAGTTAGTCCATTTGCAAGTTTGACCTCAAACACCCTACTTCTTCCTTTGGTTACGATAGTGTCAGCAAGCCATTTTGGACCATGTCCATAGTTGAGTACAAATACAGGGTCATTGACTTCAATATCGCGTGACAAATTTGCACGATCATGGTACATGCTTTGTTGATGCCGCCTGTCCTCAACATGATCATGGAGATCAGGGTGGACTAGAGAGAGCCTTGTTTTTAGTGCCCTTTTCATGAGCAGTTCGGCAGAGGGAAACCCAGTGAGCGAGTGGGGTCTGGTGCAGTAGCTGAGCAGGACTCGAGACAGGCGGGTCTGCAGGGAGCCTTGCAACATGCATTTCAAGTTTTACTTAATGGTTTGGACTGCCCGTTCTGCCTGGCCGTTAGATGCGGGCTTGAACAGGGCAGATGTGACATGCTTGATCCCATTGTGGGTCCTTGAATTCAGCGCTGGTGAAGCACGGCCCATTATCACTGACAAGGACATCAGGCAGGCCGTGCATGGCAAACATGGCTCGTAGGTTTTCGATGGTGGCAGTGGATGTGTTTACAGACATTATTACACACTCAATCCATTTTGAATATGCATCCACAACAACCGAGAACATTTTGCCTAGAAATGGGCCAGCAAAGTCAAAGTGGATCCTAGACCACGGTTTGGAGGGCCTGACCACAAACTTAGCGGTGCCTCCCTGGATGCATTGCTCAGTTCAGAGCAAGTGTTGCATTGGCACACGCAAGACTCCAAATCTGAGTCGATGCCGGGCCACCACACATGGGATTTGGCTATAGCTTTCATCATTACTATGCCTGGGTGGGTACTGTGTAGGTCACGTATGAATGTTTCCCTGCCTTTCTTGGGCAAAACCACGTGATTACCCCACAAAAAACAGTCCGCCTGTATGGACATTTCATCTTTGCGCCAGTGGAACCGCTTGATCTCTTCATGCATCTCCGCTGGGACATTGGACCAGCTCCCATGGAGGACATGGGGAAAATGCTTGAAGCTATCATTAAGGAAGAAATAGCGGGACATCTAGATAGGAATAGTGCAATCAAGCAATGCAACATGGATTCATGAAGGGGAAATCATGTTTAACTAATTTACTGGAATTCTTTGAGGATATAACGAGCATGGTGGATAGAGGTGTACCGATGGATGTGGTGTATTTAGATTTCCAAAAGGCATTCGATAAGGTGCCACACAAAAGATTACTGCAGAAGATAAAGGTATGTGGAGTCAGAGGAAATGTATTAGCATGGATCGACAATTGTCTGGCTAACAGAAAGCAGAGAGTCGGGATAAATGGGTCCTTTTCGGGTTGGAAATCGGTGGTTAGTGGTGTGCCACAGGGATCGGTGCTGGGACCACAACTGTTTACAATATACATAGATGACCTGGAAGAGGGGACAGCGTGTAGTGTAACAACATTTCCAGATGACACAAAGATTAGTGGGAAAGCGGGTTGTGTAGAGGATACAGAGAGGCTGCAAAGAGATTTAGATCGGTTAAGCGAATGGGCTAAGGTTTGGCAGATGGAATACAATGTCGGAAAATGTGAAGTCATCCACCTTGGAAAAAAAAACAGTAAAAGAGAATATTATTTGAATGGGAGAAATTACAACATGCTGCGGTGCAGAGGGACCTGGGGGTCCTTGTGCATGAAACTCTTTTGAGTTTACCTGCAAAACATAAAAACATTAAACGGTGCCACCCGACCTGGGTGACACTCCAGACATTTTCAAGGCCCCTTTTTTTTTTTTTTGGTTTTTGGTTTTTTTTTGGGGCGCTAAAATCAAATTTTTCCAGTGCCCCCTATAAAAGGGGAGGGGGACACTAAAAGCACCGGCAATGAAAACAAATTAAACTTTAAAACGTAAAATCAAATTAAAATTTGGTTGCCGGGCGTGATGATGCACTCCAGTCCCTCCGGTGCCCACCTCTCGCGGAAGGCCGCGAGCGTACCGGTGGACACCGCGTGCTCCATCTCCAAGGACACCCTGGACCGGATGTAAGAGCGGAAGAGAGGCAGGCAGTCAGGTTGAACGACCCCCTCGACCGCCCGCTGCCTGGACCGGCTGATGGCACCCTTGGCCGTGCCCAGGAGCAGTCCTACGAGGAGGCCTTCGGACCTACCCGCTCCCCTCCGCACAGGGTGCCCAAAGATCAGGAGAGTGGGACTGAAGTGCAGCCAGAATTTCAGGAGCAGCCCCTTCAAATAATGGAACTCCTTGTGCATGAATCCCAAAAAGTTAGTTTGCAGGTGCAGCAGGTAATCAGGAAGGCGAATGGAATGTTGGCCTTCATTGCGAGAGGAATGGAGTACAAAAGCAGGGAGGTCCTGCTGCAACTGTACAGGGTATTGGTGAGGCCGCACCTGGAGTACTGCATGCAGTTTTGGTCACCTTACTTAAGGAAGGATATACTAGCTTTGAAGGGGGTACAGAGACGATTCACTAGGCTGATTCCAGAAATGAGGGGGTTACCTTATGATGATAGATTGAGTAGACTGGGTTTTTACTCGTTGGAGTTCAGAAGGATGAGGGGTGATCTTATAGAAACATTTAAAATAATGAAAGGGATAGACAAGATAGAGGCAGAGAGGTTGTTTCCACTGGTCAGGGAGACTAGAACTAGGGGGCACAGCCTCAAAATACAGGGGAGCCAATTTAAAACCGAGTTGAGAAGGAATTTCTTCTCCCAGAGGGTTGTGAATCTGTGGAATTCTCTGCCCAGGGAAGCAGTTGAGGCTAGCTCATTGAATGTATTCAAATACAGATAGATAGATTTTTAACCAATAAGGGAATTAAGGGTTACGGGGAGCGGGCGGGTAAGTGGAGCTGAGTCCACGGCCAGATCAGCCATGATCTTTTTGAATGGCGGAGCAGGCTCGAGGGGCTAGATGGCCTACTCCTGTTCCTAATTCTTATGTTCTTATGTTCTTATGTTCTTATGACACAGTTTTTTACAAGGAACAGTAAAGGATCCTGGCTGGTACAGGTTCTGATCTGGCGGGCCGTAACAGGTGACTTTTCGTTTTCAAATGCATCCATTACCAAGAACAAGTCTGCAGGCTGTGTCATTTCCACCCCGGTGGTGGGCAATGGTGTCCGACTGAGGGCATCAGCACAGTTCTCTGTGCCTGGCCTGAGGCGAATTACATAGTTATATACAGACTGCTTGAGCGCCCATCTTTGGATGTGAGCAGAGGCATTGGTATTAATACCTTTGCTCTCTGAGAATAGTGATATGAGCGGCTTATGGTCAGTTTCTAACTCGAGCTTAAGCCCAAACAGATACTGGTGCACTTTTTTTACCACGTAAACACATGCCAGGACTTCTTTTGCAATCATACTGTAGGCCCTTTCGAATTTGGATAAACTCCTGGATGTATAAGTGACCGGTTGCAATGTTCCCGATTCATTTGCTTGTTGTAACACACACCCGACCCCATACGAAGACGCATCGCAAGCTAGCACTAAATGTTTACATGGGTCATACAGAACAAGCAGTTTGTTGGAACACAACAGATTTCTGGCTTTCTCAAAACCAGTCTCTTGTGATTTACCCCATACCCAGTCATTTTCCTTGCGTAGCAACTAGTGTAGGGGTTTTAGCAAGGTGCTTAACCCGGGTAGGAAATTACCAAAATAATTGAGGAGTCCCAGGAACAACCGCAGCTCCGTCACGTTCTGAGGTCTCTGCGCGTACTTGATGGCCTCCATCTTGGCGTTGGTGGGTCTGATGCCATCTGCCGCGATTCTTCTCCCTAAGAACTCGACCTCTGGCGCCAGGAAAACACACTTCGAGTCTTTCAACCTGAGTCCCACACGATCTAGCTGACTTACAACCTCTTCCAGGTTCTGCAAGTGTTCAACGGTGTCCCAACCTGTGATCAATATGTCGTCCTGGAAAACCACTTTGCACGGAACTGACTTTAGCAGACACTCCATATTCCTTTGAAAAATAGCCGTGGCCGATCAAATCCAAAACGGGCATCTATTGTAGATGAACAGACCTTTGTGCGTGTTGATGCAGGTGAGGCCTTTCGAAGATTCCGCCAGCTCCTGCGTCATGTAGGCCGAGGTCAGGTTCAACTTGGTGAACGTCTTCCCTCCTGACAGCGTTGCGAATAGGTTGTCTGCCTTGGATAGCGGGTACTGGTCCTGCAGCGAAAAACGGTTAATCGTTACTTTATAGTCCCCACAAATTCTGAACCTGCCAGCGCCCTTGAGAACCGGAACAATCGGACTGGCCCACTCGTTGAACTCAACCGACGCGACAATGTTCTCTAGTTGCAGCCTGCCCAGCTTGATTTCTACTTTCTCTCGCATCATGTATGGCACCACACATGCCTTGTGGTGGATGGGTCATGTACCGGGAGACAAGTGGATCTGCACCTTCGCCCCTGAGAAATTTCCAATGCCTGCCTCAAACAACGACGGAAACTTGCTCAGAACCTGGGCACATGAGGCATCGTCGATGGACGAAAGCACTCGGATGTCACCGCAGTTCCAGCGGATTTTTCCCAGTCAGCTTCTGCTGAACAGTGTGGGGTCATCTCCTGGTACAATCCATAGTGGTAGTTCGTGCACTGCTCCATCATAGGAGACTTTTACTGCTGCACTGCCAATTACAGGGATCAGCTCTTTAGTGTAAGTTCTCAGCTTGGTGTGAATAGGGCTCAGCTTGGGCCTATGTGCCTTGTTGCACCAAAGCCTGTCGAAGGCCTTTTTGCTCATGATAGACTGACTTGCACCAGTGTCCAATTCCATGGATACTGGAATTCCGTTCAGTTCGACTTTTAACATGACCGGTGGACATTTCGTGGTGAAGGTGTGTACCCCGTACACTTCTGCCTCCTCTGTTTGAGTCTCTAGTTCGGTTTGATCCGCCATGAATCGGTCTTCCTCTGCAATGTGGTGGTTTGCAGGGTTTGCAGTTCATCTGCACATTCACTGGAGGTGTCCCATTGTTCCACAGCCTTTGCACGCATAGTGTTTGAAGCGGCATTGATGGGCTCAATGATCATCTCCACAGCGCCAACAAGGTGTTAATTGCCTCGCATTCATGCTTGATGGCGGACTCTGAGTCATCTGTGGCCATGCAGTGCAGGCGTGTACGTTCTGCCATATGCATTCCTGCCTGAAAATGACATTACTTTGTGTACAGTACTTGCTGTTTCATCTTTATGCTGCAAAATTTGTTTGGTGTTATCACTGGTGGACACAAATGCCTGGGCTATCGTTATGGCTTTGCTCAGGTTCGGTGTTTCAACAGTCAATAGTTTGCGAAGGATAACCTCATGGCCAATGTCAAGC
This sequence comes from Pristiophorus japonicus, assembly GCF_044704955.1. Taxonomy (NCBI): domain Eukaryota; kingdom Metazoa; phylum Chordata; class Chondrichthyes; family Pristiophoridae; genus Pristiophorus; species Pristiophorus japonicus. The sequence goes on along the minus strand of NC_091978.1, from coordinate 158,659,086 downwards.
ACAAAAAATTCTCTTAGCATTTGCTCCAGGAATCCATCGAATTCGCAATGTCCTACAAGGCGCCTTAGTTCAGGCCTTTGACATGTATAAAATCAATATCTTGCTATCAGAACGCTCTCCTACAGATTTAGGTGCTCCAGGACCAGCGTACACAGTTCTTCATACGACTTGGTTGTTGGTTTCACTGGAGCAAGAAGATTCTTCATGAGGCCATAGGTTGTAGCCCCACAGACGGTAAGGAGGATCACCCTTTGTTTGGCAGCGTTCACATTTCCTTCCAACTTGTTGGCCACGAAGTATTGGACGTCACCGTCTGAGAATTTCTCCAGGATACCAACAGTTCTCTGCATTTTCGCATGATGGTTTGTTATCTATTACTCGTCGCCAGTTGTTAAGTCTCTAATAAAGCAATGTGCCTGAGTACTGTAGACTTGAGTAAGTGTGACCTTAGTCTCTTTATTCTGACTCCAGAGTGTTAGCACAGCATGGGAGGCCTGCTTATATACAGTGCTCCCAAGACGTGGTGTGCGATCACTGCCTCCATCACTTTCCACAGGTCACAGCAAAATGAACCTTCCACATTTTACTGATATCGAACCCAAGAACGTGTCCGAGATACTAGCACTCAATCTGACAAGTCAACACCAGTACGATGCCAACACCTTTCTGTCTGTGCGAGCATCCAACGCAGCACTGACCGAGACCACTGTGCCCTGGCTGCAACTCCCTTTAAATAATGATTTGTTTCTCTGCCTTGTGCAGTCCTACCTTTTCCAGCGTCATCAACGTCAGCCATTAACTGAGGCGGCAAAAGTGAATGTGGCGAGAAGGGCGCCAAGGAGGCGGTGTATGCGTACTGACGTCATGATTTCCGTGGCATTAGCCGGTGGGACATTACGTTTTAACACACTTAAAAAATGACCACCAATTTTGCAGCAGGTGTCAACAGCACCCAAAGCCACTCCCAACCGCCTAACTCCTAGTTAACACCTAACACCGGCATTATCAGCAGGCGTTAGCAACCGAATTTCGACCTCATTATGTTTTTCTATTCTTCCTACCAAAGTGAATAAACTCACATTTTCCCATATTATACTCCATCTGCCACCTTACTGCCCACTCACTTAGTCTATTTATAACCCTTTGCAGACTCTTTTGAGTCGAAATTCAGTACCGCCATTTTTGAGGCAGTGTCACTGCCTGAGTGATGATTTTACCGGCAGGCGTTAGGTGCAGGCTCAAACTGCTAAATTCAGTTTTTACGCCCAAAGATGAGAGCACTGCTAAAAAATGGAATTGCACACTCATCCTCGGGCGAGAGATCAGGAGGCCTACTGAGTTTCGTATCGGGAGGCTGCCGCCATGCTAACTGGAAAACGGGAAGAAAAGGGAAGAAAAAAACCTTAAATTTCTCCAACCCACACACAAACTTCCCCACTGTTACAACTAATGACAAAATGAAGAAGTAAAGAAAGGAAAAAACTTACCTTGCTCTCTGGCCAATTCCGCCCGAGTTCCGATCTTTACTCATCACTTTTGAATGATTGTGGGTGGAAATTAGAGATAGGAAGGGGAAAAAGTCACTGGTGGGCGTAGTTTATAGGCCCCCAAGTAATAACTTCACGGTGGGGCGGACAATAATCAAGGGAATAATGGAGGCATGTGAAAAAGGAACGGCAGTAATCATGGGGGATTTTAACCTACATATCGATTGGTCAAATCAAATCGCACGGGGTAGCCTGGAGGAGGAATTCATAGAATGCATACGGGATTGTTTCTTAGAACAGTATGTTACAGAACCTACAAGGGAGCAAGCTATCTTAATCTGGTCCTGTGTAATGAGACAGGAATAATAAACGATCTCCTAGTAAAAGATTCTCTTGGAATGAGTGATCACAGTATGGTTGAATTTGTAATACAGATTGAGGGTGAGGAAGTAGTGTCTCAAACGAGCGTACTATGCTTAAACAAAGGGGACTACAGTGGGATGAGGGAAGAGTTGGCTAAAGTAGACTGGAAACACAGACTAAACGGTGGCACAATTGACGAATAGTGGAGGACTTTTAAGGAGCTCTTTCATAGTGCTCAACAAAAATATATTCCAGTGAAAAAGAAGGGCGATAAGAGAAGGGATAACCAGCCGTGGATAACCAAGGAAATAAAGGAGAGTATCAAATTAAAAATCAATGTGTATAAGGTGACCAAGGTTAGTGGGAAACTAGAAGATTGGAAAAATTTTAAACGACAGCAAAAATGACTAAGAAAGCAATAAAGAAAGGAAAGATAGATTACGAAAGTAAACTTGCGCAAAATATAAAAACAGATAGTAAAAGCTTTTACCGATATATAAAACGGAAAAGAGTGACTAAAGTAAATGTTGGTCCCTTAGAAGTTGAGAAGGGGGATTTAATAATGGGAAATGTGGAAATGGCTGAGACCTTAAACAATTATTTTGCTTCGGTCTTCACAGTGGAAGACACAAAAACCATGCCAAAAATTGCTGGTCACGGGAATGTGGGAAGGGAGGACCTTGAGACAATCACTATCACTCGGGGTTAGTGCTGGACAGGCTAATGGGACTCAAGATAGAGAAGTCCCCTGGTCCTGATGAAATGCATCCCAGGGTATTAAAAGAGATGGCGGAAGTTATAGCAGGTGCATTCGTTATAATCTACCAAAATTCTCTGGACTCTGGGGAGGTACCAGCGGATTGGAAAGCAGCTAATGTAACGCCTCTGTTTAGAAAAGATGGCAGGCAAAAGGCAGGTAACTATAGGCCGGTTAGTTTAACATCTGTAGTGGGGAAAATGCTTGAAGTTATCATTAAGGAAGAAATAGCGGGACATCTAGATAGGAATAGTGCAATCAAGCAGACGCAACATGGATTCATGAAGGGGAAATCATGTTTAACTAATTTACTGGAATTCTTTGAGGATATAACGAGCATGGTGGATAGAGGTGTACCGATGGATGTGGTGTATTTAGATTTCCAAAAGGTATTCGATAAGGTGCCACACAAAAGGTTACTGCAGAAGATAATGGTACGTGGAGTCAGAGGAAATATATTAACATGGATAGAGAATTGGCTGGCTAACAGAAAGCAGAGAGTCGGGATAAATGGGTCCTTTTCGGGTTGGAAATCGGTGGTTAGTGGTGTGCCACAGAGATCGGTGCTGGGACCACAACTGTTTATAATATACATAGATGACCTGGAAGAGGGGACAGAGTGTAGTGTAACAACATTTCCAGATGACACAAAGATTAGTGGGAAAGCGGGTTGTGTAGAGGACACAGAGAGGCTGCAAAGAGATTTAGATAGGTTAAGCGAATGGGCTAAGGTTTGGCAGATGGAATACAATGTCGGAAAATGTGAAGTCATCCACCTTGGAAAAAAAAACAGTAAAAGAGAATATTATTTGAATGGGGAGAAATTACAACATGCTGCAGTGCAGAGGGACCTGGAGGTCCTTGTGCATGAATCCCAAAAAGTTAGTTTGCAGGTGCAGCAGGTAATCAGGAAGGCGAATGGAATGTTGGCCTTCATTGCGAGAGGGATGGAGTACAAAAGCAGGGAGGTCCTGCTGCAACTGTATAGGGTATTGGTGAGGACGCACCTGGAGTACTGCGTGCAGTTTTGGTCACCTTACTTAAGGAAGGATATACTAGCTTTGAAGGGGATACAGAGACGATTCACTAGGCTGATTCCGGAGATGAGGGGGTTACCTTATGATGATAGATTGAGTAGACTGGGTCTTTACTCGTTGGAGTTCAGAAGGATGAGAGATGATCTTATAGAAACATTTAAAATAATGAAAGGGATAGACAAGATAGAGGCAGAGAGGTTGTTTCCACTGGTCGGGGAGACTAGAACTAGGGGGCACAGCCTCAAAATACGGGGGAGCCAATTTAAAACCGAGTTGAGAAGGAATTTCTTCTCCCAGAGGGTTGTGAATCTGTGGAATTCTCTGCCCAAGGAAGCAGTTGAGGCTAGCTCATTGAATGTATTCAAATCACAGATAGATAGATTTTTAACCAATAAGGGAATTAAGGGTTATGGGGAGCGGGCGGGTAAGTGGAGCTGAGTCCACGGCCAGATCAGCCATGATCTTTTTGAATGGCGGAGCAGGCTCGAGGGGCTAGATGGCCTACTCCTGTTCCTAATTCTTATGTTCTTATGTTCTTATGTTCTTTTTCCAGACTGTAAGAACGCCTGCCGGAAAGGCCGATGTTCAAACTAAAGATCGCGATAGAGGTGCCAAGGAGGCATTGCATGCTGGATGACATCACCACGCAGGTGGCATTAGCTGGCGCAGCGTTATCTCTTGGCGCCTCTGCAAAGAGCCGACGGAATTTCTGCGCAGGTGTCAACAGCACCCAGCGCGAGTCCAAACCGCCTAACTCCCAGTTAACACATAACACAGCTATTATCAACAGGCATTAGCAATCGAATTTCGACCCCAGAATCTATTTGGTTGGAGTTAAGAAACATAAAAGAACGACTGATGTATTTTATGGGCCACCAAATAGTGGGAAGGAGATAGAGAAGCAGATTTACAAAGAAATTACTGTGAGGTACAAGAACTGTCGAGTAATGATAATGGAAAGCTTTTACTACCCCAATATTGAATGGAGCAGTGATTGTGTTAAGGGCTGAGATGGGGAGGAATTTCTGGTGTGCTCAGGAGAATTTCCTTAATCAGTATGTTTCCTGCCCAACAAGGAAGGCGGCATTGCTGGACCGAGTCCTGGGGAATGAAATGAGTCAAGTGGAGAATGTCAGTCAGTGAGCATCTCGGGAATAGTGATCTTAAGGCTGGATTTTCGGCTTTTGGAGCGGTAATAGTGGTGGAGTGTTTGCACCCGGGAATAGTTTGCGCCTCAGTCAGCAAAATTAGGCAGCTGGGCCCTGAGTGTGGTGCGGAGCGGTAAGGGAGGCATTGCACACCTCTCTTAAGGCGCTAGGCCGGCTGAGAGAGGCCTGGTGAGAAAAAAAAACTGAAAAAAGTCACCAAAGACATTTCCAATCGATAGCCCATGCCACCACAACATAAATTGCAAAGAAAAATAAAAGAAAAAACAATCACACTTACCTGAGGTGGACATTACTTATCTCACTGCAGCCGGTGTAGGTTGGACCGCCCATTTTTACAGGCGGTCTCAGCAGGGCATGCTGCATGGCGATACGGGTCGGGCGGGACTCAAAAATCGAGCCGGTGTCGCAACCAGGGCATTGCACACCGTCTCGCCTCTTCTGAGTGATATTGCTCCGCACCCCATCGAGACCGGCCCCAAAAACCCTGGCCGGACACTGGAAGCTGGCCACCCGCCCATCAGAGCTCACCACCAGCATTACTGTCCCTCCGGGGCAAAAACAGAGGTGGACAGGACCTGAAAATACAGCCCTATAGTATTGTAATGTTTAGGTTAGTTATGGAGAAGGACAAGGAGAAATCTAGAATAAAATACCTAAATGCAGTAGGGTTAATTTCAGTGAATTGAGGAGGGATCTGGCCCAAGTAAGTTGAAGTCAAAGACTGAGAGGCAGAAATGTAATGGAGCAATGGGTGACTTTTAAAGAGTGGATGGTTTGGGTACATTCCAGGTACATTCCCACAAGGGGGAAATGGAGGGCAACCAAAGCCAGAATTCCCTGGATGATGACGGAGTTAGACAGTAGGATGAAGGAGAAAAGGGGGGCATATGACAGATATCAGCTTGATAATAGAAGGGGAATCAGGCTGAATATAAAACGTACAAAAGAGAAGTGAGAAATGAAATAAGAGGGGCAAAGAGACAGCATGAGAATAGATTGGCAACTAACATAAAAGAGAATCCAAAGGTCTCCTATAGGCATATTAACAGTAAAAGGGTTGTCAGAGGAGCGCTGGGACTGATTAGGGAGGCAGAATGCGTGGCTGAGGTACTAAATGAGTACTTTGCATCGGTGTTTAACATGACAAACAAGGTGGCTGCTAGGATACTGGATGAGATAAACATAGATAAAAATGAGGTACTAGAAATGCTGGCAGTACTTAAAGTGGATAAGTCATCTGGTCCAGATACGATGATGCCCGGAAGTAAGGACAGAGATTGCGGAAGTGCTGGCCACAATCTTCCAATCCACCTTAGATGCAGGGATGGTGCCAGAGTACTGGAGGATTATTACAAATGTTACACCTTTGTTCAAAAAAGGAAGCATAAACCTGGGAATTATAGGCCGGTCCATTTAACGTCAGTGGTGGGAAACTTTTAGAAACAATAATCCAGGAGAAAATGAACAGTCACTTGGACAAGCATAGACTAATAAAGGAGAGCCAACTCTGATTTGTTAAGAGCAAATTGTGTTTGGTTTGATGGAGTTTTTTGATGAGGTAATCAAGAGGGTGGATGAGGGCAGTGCTGTTGATGTTGCGTATATGGATTTTGTACGGTGTTTGATAAAGTACCACATAGGCTTATTAGCTAAATTGAAGCCCAAGGGATATAAGGGGCAGTAGCAGCATGGATACAAAATTGGCTAAGCATTAGAAAACAGAGAGTTGTGGTGAATGGCTGTTTTTCAGACTGGAGGGAAGTACACAGTGAAGTTCCCTAAGGTTCAGTACTAGGATCACTGTTGTTTTTGATATACATTAATGACTTGGACTTGGGGGTACAAGGCACAATTTTGGATTTGCAGATGACACTGACTTGGAAGTGTAGTAAAAAGTAAGGAATATAGTAATAGACTTCAAGAGGACATAGACAGGCTAGTGGAATGGGTGGACACATGGCAGATGAAATTCAATGCAGAAAAGTGTGAGATGATACATCTTGCTCGGAAGAATGAAGAGAAATAATACATGGTACAATTTTAAAGGGGGTGCAACACCTGGGGGTGTTTATGCACACATCTTTGAAGGTAGCAGGACAGGTTAACAAGGTAGTTAATAAAGCAGATGGGATCCCGGGCTTTATAAACAGAGGCAGAGAGTACAAAAGCCAGCAAGTTATGCTAAACCTATATAAAACACTAGTTCGATCCCTGCTGGAGTATTCTGACCAATTCTGGGCACCACACTTTAGGAAGAACGTGAAAGCTTTGGCGAGAGCTCAGAAGAGAGTTACGAGAATGGTTCCAGGGAAGAGAGATTACAGTTACATGGATAGACTTGAGAAGCTGGGATTGTTCTGCTTAGAGCAGATAAGGCTAAGAAGAATATTGCTAGAGGTGTTTAAAATCATGAAGGATTTAAACAGAGTGAATAAAGAGAAACTGTTTCTAATGGCTGAAGGGTTGATAACAAGTGGGGACAGATTTAAGGTGATTGGCAAAAGAGCCAGAGGCGACATGAAGAAAAACTTTTTTACGCATCAATTAGGATTTGGAATGCACTGCCTTAAGACCTTCCTTAAAACCCACCTCTTTGACTAAGCTTTTAGTCATCCATCCAAATATCTTCTCGGCATCCATTTTTTGATTAAGCCTCTATTGTAAAAATGAAATTAACTCCTGACACCTGTGATGATGTGATCCTTCATATCTTTCAACTGTAACGATGAACAACCTCATCCTTTAGTCAGATATCTATACAGAAATTCTTCCACGTAAGCCTTTTTTTCTGTGTTATTCTGCTTGGACATTGACTGGCATCCCAAATGTCAGATTACCTCTGAACTGGGTTGTTAGTTTAAACCCCACTCCAAGACTTTAGCATATAATCTAGGATGATACTTCAGTGCAGTACTGATGAAATGCCGTATTGTTGCAGGTGTTGTCTTTGGGATTAGATGTTAAACGGCAACCCTGTCTGTCTGTTCAGGTGGATATAGAAGAGCTCATGGTACTTTTTCAAACAAGAGCAGTAGTTCTCCAGGTGTCCTGGCAAACTTTATTCCTCAACCAACACCACCATCATTTATCTCTGTGCTATTTGTGGGACCCAGCTGTACGCAATTTGGCAGCCACATTTGCCAATAAAACAAGTGACTACATGCAAAAACAGCAATTTATTGGTTGTGGATTGCTTTGGGTGGTCCTAAGAATATGAAAGGTGCTATACAAGTGCAAGTCTTTATTTCGATATTTACCAGCGGTTGTAGTGACCACCTCCTCATCTCGCATTACTCAGTTTAGATTATTATATTTTTCAAAGGAATCAGCTGTGGTTTGGGAATTGGATGACTGTTCTAAAAGCTGTGACTTCTGGAGTGTGCACTGTCTTCAGCCAGTGGAAGTGCGAATTGATTAGGTGATGGGAGAGGCAGGCGGGCACCACCATGCTGCGTTGGACGCAGGGCAGAGGGACACGCTGAAATCAGGACACACAGAGGGGCGTGATGACGTCGCGCAGCTGGGGGTGCGCTGACGTCATGAATCGGGACGTGGGTGGAACACGCTGACGTCACGGCCAGGGAAAAGGAGGAACACGCTGACGTCAGGCGGTGGGGCGGGGACAGACAGCAGGAAGATGGCGGCCGAGCTGGAGTTGGGCGTGGGAACCTTGCGGCTGTGATCGCGGGAGTCCGGCCGCGTCCGTCATGTACCGATAAACGAGGAGGAGGAGGAGGAGAAAAAGCAGAAAAACTAAACACCAAGCGAGCAAACATCGAGAAACACGGAAGATGGAAGACGTTAACTCGAACGTCAGCGCCGACCTGGAAGTACGGAAGCTGCAGGAGTTGGTTCGCAAACTCGAGAAACAGAACGAACAGCTGAGGACCCGATCCACCATTCTGAGCCCCAAGCACACGGCCCCTTCCCCCGGCACCGGCCCCGTGAACGCGTGGCAGCCCCTTGTCGCTTGTTGCCCAGGCCCAGCCCCAGCCCCGACACTGCAAGGGGAGGCGCTGTCCCACCTAACGCAGCGGGGTGGAGCCGTGTCTCAGCCGCCGGCCTCTGGCGGTCCCGCCGGCTCGGCCGAAAGTGTGAGCCCTGAGGAGGGAGAGCGGACGCTGCTGGACGAGGTGGCGGCGCTGGATCTGGAGACAATGGTTTTGGAGGAGGAGGCGGAGGAGGAGGAGGAGGAGGACAGCTGGTGAGTGAGTGCGAGGGAAAGAGGGCGGGGACTGTCTGACTCTGGCGGCAGCCTCTGACAATATGTCTGGGCACAAGGATAGGAGTAACTGATTCTCCCGTGCACTCGACTCTCTTCCGCTGTGTAGTGATTTTAAAGTTGTTTTTTTAATAGTTATGTTTGTTATATGCTACCGATACTGGTTCGAGATAGATGACCATAGATCCTAGTTGCTCTCGGGCCAAAGGCAGAATTAACATTTTAATGTTAGTGAAGAACTAATGGTGGAGTTAATTACCGTTACAAATGAAAAAAAACGTTTGTCTTTTAAAACGTTGCAGGTTACTGCAGTTGGTGTGAAGGTGGTTTTACACTGAGTGTAGCTGATGTCTACAACAATCGTAGTGTAAACAAACCTGCTCCCTTGTCCCAGCAACATAGATTCATGAAAATGTGCCTCCAAAAATGTGCTGTAAGAATAATGGAACCAGTTTTAATAATGGAAATGCAGGAAACTGGGCCCAAGCATTTGCTTTTTGTGGGACTAGGTTTAGCAGCATAGATATTACTCTCCTAAAACTGGATGAAGTTATGTGCAAGTATAAAAATGCCGTATCATCTCCCCAGCTTAGATTGGGGGACCAGACCTGCAGCTCACCGTTTCAGCTCACCTGTCATGTTCAAATTATGTCCCTTGGTGTAGAATTTCCCTTTGTCCTGTGTTGCTGAGAATAAGAAAACTTTAGGACAATAGTCAGTGTAACTTGTTTGGGATAAAAATAGGTGTAAATGATACTGATGCCTCACTGCTTACTGCTTTATTTCCTCCAATACATATATAATCCTGTTAATATTTATTTTCATAGGATGGTATCTTCATAAGTCATATTCCCCTATAATTTTAAATCCAAATGTGACTGCTGCTTGTTTCTAGATTCATATCTTATGTGTGTGTGTGGTGGTGGGGAGATCAGGTGAGCAGAAATTTAAAAAGTCAAAGAGAAAGGAGAAGACAATAGTGCAGGGTAGCGATAGGGGTAATGATAACCAGAGTGTATAAACATGAGTGCATCAGGAAGTGGGGTCAGATTAGGGAAAAATGGTAAAAAGACAAAATCAAAAGCTCTTTATCTGAATGCATGCAGCATTTGTAACAAGATAGATGAGTTGACAGCACAAATAGACATAAATGGGTATGATCTGATAGCCATTTCAGAGACGTGGTTGCAAGGTGACCAAGGTTGGGAACTGAATATCCAGGGGTGTTTGCCATTTCGGAAGGATAGGCAGAAAGGAAAAGGAAGTGGGTTAGCTCTGTTAATAAAGGATGAGATCAGTAGTGAGAAATGGTATTGGCTCAGAAGATCAAGATGTAGAATCAGTTTGGGTGGAGATAAGAAATAATAAAGGAAAGAAGTCACTGGTGAGAGTCATCTACAGGCCCCCTAACATTAGCTACACTGTAGGACAGAGTATAAATCAAGAAATAATGGAGGTTTGTAAGAAAGGTACGACAATAATCATGGATGATTTTAATCATCTTAGTGATTGTACAAATCAAATTGGCAAAGGTAGCCTTGAGGATGAGTTCATAAAGTGTATTCGGGATGGTTTCTTAGAACAATACATTGTGGGACCAACCAGCAGCAGACTATTTTAGATCTGGTACTGTGTAATGAGGCTGGATTAATTAATTATCTCAGAGTAAAGGATCTTCTTGGGAAGAGTGATCATAGCATGGTAGAATTTCAAATTCAGTTTGAGGATGAGAAAGCTAGGTCTCAAACTAGTGTCCTGAACTTAAGTAAAGGCAATTACAAAGGTATGAAGAAGGCAGAGTTGGCTAAAGTGGACTGGGAAAATTGACTAAAGGATAGACAGTAGATGAGCAGTGACGAACATTTAAGGAGATATTTCCTAACTCTCAGCAAAGATATATTCCAATGAGAAAGAAAGACTAAGAGAAGGATGAACCATCCGTGGCTAACTAAGGAAGTAAAGTAAATTGAAAACAAAGGCATACAATGTTGCAAAGAATAGTGGCGGGCCAGGGGATTGGGAAATCTTTTAGAAAACTGCTTAAAAAAAATAATAGAGAAGATAGATTGAGAGTAAATTAGCAAGAATTATAAAAACAGATAGTAAGAGCTTCTACAAGTATATAAAAAGGAAGAGAGTAGCTATATTAAATGTTGATCCCTTAGAGGATGAGTCTGGGGAATTAAAAATGGGAAAAGGAAATGGCAGAGACTTTGCACAAATATTTTGTATCGGTCTTCACGGTGGAAGAAACTTAAAGCATCCTAATAATTGATGATCAAGCTATTGGGAGGGCGGAACTTAAAACAATCACTATCACTAGAGGAAAAAGTACTCGCAAATGCTTTCCCTTTGGCCTTCATCCTCAGGTCTTAAAAAAAGTGGCTACATTGGTTGGATAGTGGATGTATTGGTTGTAATCTACCAAAATTCCCTGGATTCTGGCAAGGTCCCAGTGGATTGGAAAACCGCAAATGTTATGCCCCTATTTAAAAAAAAAAGGAGGCAGATAGAAAGAAGGAAACTATGGACCAGTTAGTGTAACATCTGTCATTTGGAAAATGGTGGAATCCATTATTAAGGAAATATTAGCAGAACATTTAGAAAATCATAATACAGTCAAGCAGAATCATCATGGTTTTATGAAAGGGAAATAGTGTTTGACAAATTTGCTGGAGCTCTTTGAAGATGAAATGAGCAGGGTGGATCAAGGGGTACCAATAGATGTCGTGTATTTGGATTTCTAAAAGGCATTCGATAAGGTGTCCTATAAAAGGTTACTGCACAAGATAAGAGCTCACGGGGTTGGGGTAATATATGGATAGAGGATTGGCTAACTAACAGAAAACAGAGAGTCGGGATAAATGGGTAATTTTCCAGTTGGAAAACTGTAACTAGTGGGGTGCCACAAGGATCGGTGCTGGGGCCTCAACTATTTACAATCTATATTAATGACTTGGATGAAGGGATCGAGTGTAATGTAGCCAACTTTGCTGATCATACAAAGATAGGTGGGTAAGCAAGTTGTGTGGAGGATGCAAAGAATCTGTAAAGGGATATAGGTAGGCTAAGTGAGTGGGCAAAACTTTGGCAGATGGAGTATAATGTGGGAAAATGTGAGGTTATCGGGAAAAATAAAAAAGCATATTATTTAAATGGGGAGAGATTACAAAATGCTGCAGTAGAGGGGGATCTGGGGGTGCTTGTACATGAGTTAGCATGCAGGTACAGCAAGTAATTAGGAAGGCAAATGGAATGTTGGCCTTTATTGCAAGGGGGATGGACTATAAAAGTAGGGAAGTCCTGCCACAACTGTATAGGGTGTTGGTGAGACCACCTGGAGTACTGTGTACAGTTTTGGTCTCCTTATTTAAGGAGGGATATACTTGCATTGGAGGCAGTTCAGAGAAGGTTCATGAGGTTGATTCCTGAGATGAAGGGGTTGTCTTATGAAGAAAGGTTGAGCAGGTTGGGCCTATACTCATTGGCGTTTAAAAGAATGAGAAGTGATCTTATTGAAATGTATAAGATTTTGAGGGGGGCTTGACAGGGTAGATGCTGAAAGGCTGTTTCCCCTCGTGGGGGAATCTAGAACTAGGGGGCACAGTTTCAGAATAAGGGGTCGCCCATTTAAAACGGAAATGAGGAGGAATTTCTTCTGAGTGTTGTGAATCTTTGGAATTCTCTACCCCCAGAGAGCTGTGGAGGCTGGGTCATTGAATATATTTAAGGTGGAGAAAGACAGATTTTTGAATCATAAGGGAGTCGAGGATTATCGGGAGCGGGCAGTGAAGTGGAGTTGAGGTCAAGATCAGATCAGCCATGATCTTATTGATTGGCGGAGCAGGCTCGAGGGGCCAAATGGCCTACTCCCGCTCTTATTCCTTATGTTCTCATGAATACTGATGACATAGAAACAAATGTTTATTTATGTATAAATATGCAAGTTCAAAATAGTCAGGAACATGCTAAATACATGGTATATTCTACTGTGTAATGTTTTCATTCAGTTCAATGTATAGGAGTTACAGTTTTCCCACCTCCTGAACAAAATGACTCATGGTGGGCCTATAGTTCCACATACTCCAACACCTTACTTAAGCAACCATTTCTTGATGTGTGAATTTGGTGTCACAGCCAAGGCTGATCCTCCTTATCTGACATTCACATACCCTGTATCTGTGTTCCATTAGGTATTATTAGTAATCAGGAGTGGAAACTTCGGCTGATGTTATTTTATGCCCGAGCTCATAAACGCGGAGGTCAGTTTCGCATCCTAAATGGTGAATTTTGATGACTTGATTCCCCAAAGTGACCGATCTCTTTCATTATTGGAATTTCTTTTGTAACTGCATTTTCATCTTTACATACAGTACAATTTGTACATCAGTTTTGGTGTTTGCCAACAGACCAAATGAAATGACGTGGCCGCAATGACTGTTAGAAAATCATTTGGGAATTAATGGGTTATCCTGTTAGTCCCTGGACAGATTCTTAGACCAGTTCAATTAGTCTTGGGTGAGTTTTAATTGGAAATCCTCACATGGCAGCAAGCTTTATTCAGACATATCTATTCTGAAGTAAAGCCTGTAAGATTTTGAAACGCAATTGTCCCTTGTCTTTCTGAAAATAATAATCTTTCACTATTTTGAATAATGACAGGTTCCTGCATATATCAGATCAGGCATTTAAAAAATAACCTACATTGAAATTTGATCAAATATCTAAGACATTTAATATCTTTTTTTAAGTCACTGTAAAATTTTGCATCGATCTCCTGTTCCTGGAGGAAACTCTGCTTTTACATTTGGGTGATTGAGGCTAATTCAATTATTTGAAGCATGAGACTGCAGGTAGTTGTTTATTTGACTGCTGCTCTGATGTGTTTAATAGATTAATCATACGGTGGACAGAAAGGATAATAAGATCTTCTGTCTTTATTTTTCTCATCTACAACTGCCTCCTTTGATACAGCATGATGTGTGCAGTTGGGATTGATTTGAGCCATCAGGAACTAACCCAGAGTAAATCAAAATTTTGAAAATGATGAGCAGCAACATTCAATTAAACATTTTACAATGTTGAGGTCAAGGGTTACCTTATTTCAGTGTAAGTGTAATGTAATTACACAAAAAGAACCTTCACTGGAATATAACACTTGGCTTTATGTATTTTCAAATAATCTAATTATTCCCTGTACTTCAGGACATCCTTGGGCCATGAACATCCTTACTTATCTATCTAAAGTATTCTGTCTGAAAATATGTTTTCTAACTCCCATATAATCATTTGTTTGCTCAATTAATGTTTTCAACTTGATGTTGTAGTTCATTTGTCCAATATTTCAATGCCTATCAGAACATGGCCTGTCCTGAACGGTGCTTTGAGTTAACTGCAGAAATATTGGAATTGGCAGATTTTTATTTTCAACAACACACGCATAAGTGGACCTATAATCCTTCTCCAAAATATGATAAACCTGGAATATTTTTGGGTACCTGGTTATTTTTATGAAATGGTGGTAAAATTTTAAACATCAAGCTAATTACGTAGCTTGCTCTGGTTTCATGTAATTGCTCTATTGAGAAATAATTTTTTTTATAGTAGCTGTCTTGTGCAGTTTGATATTTTTATGAAAACAATATTTTAAATTCTACTGTTTAAGGCAGATGACCTCTAACCTATAATATTCAGCAATAGAAAGTCACTTAAAGTTTGTAATAGTGAGGATTTTTTTGTATCTAAAATATTTAATTGCATTTTGACTTCCTGTTATCTAATCCTCCTTTTGACGTTCTTTAAAATCTACCATTTGAGACAAAATTTTAGAAAACTGGAGCAATTTCTTTGAATGCACAATTTAAAACCCCAACTGAAATATTAGTGGGTGGCTAAAAGTTATGGGTATTTAAGTAAATGTGCATTTATCACCACTTGCCATATAAATTTCCAGTGCTGTGAGTACATTTTTACTAATGTACATGTGTGCTGTCTGTAGCCAGACTTCCATCAACATAGATGGAAGCCCATAGTTTGCCAAAACATTTTTGAAATATATTAATGTTTTATCCTTTTGACCTTCCTAGAAATTGCTTTGCTTCTGCCAAACTCCGAAGTAATTTATAAAAGCATTTGTGTCTGATTAATCATCACTCTCCAGATTGGAAGAATAAATACTTTAATTTTACTGTTACTTTACTTTATTTCTTAATGTATACCTCTTCTCATCCAGTGTGTAGTTAATTTGCATAGTGTTCACTGCAGTAATAACTGATGGGCTGAGGTTGGTATTTCCATCCAAGGCCAGTAGGGAAATAATACCACCCACCCAGTTTGCAGATTTATGTCATTTGTGATTAGTGGTTTTCTTGCGACCTAGGGGAAAATGAATCATTACTCACAAATTACAAGATTTCATTGTGTTTATTATATCCTTAGGACTCCGTTACTTATTTGTACACGAAGGAGGGAAATTCCACCATAAGTCGTGCTTATATTTTCTATCTACCTTGTTAAAAATTTCCCTGGAACTCGTGCTACTCTTATTATGTATATTCTTTTTTGATCTAAATTTAGGATTTTTATAATTTAAAAAGTGCTGTTTTATACTATCTAAATCAATAACAGTAACAATATGGAATTCTATTAATCTTATTTTTCTCATAAGTTAATTTGGTTTGTCTGGCTAAAAAAGCATTACACAACTCTCGATCACTTTTTGTTCTTTTTTTCTCCACAATTACTGAAATTATTTTTTCTGTGCCATGATCAAGAATAACAATTATTCCCTCTTTCTGTTAATATACTTAAATTTTATGTACAAATTTTCACATTACGATAGGCTGTTGCACAGTGGATTATTTTAAGCAAGAGATGTAGTGACGAAAGTTATACAAACAGCATTAAATCGTGTACACGTAGCCATGGTGAACTAAGCAAAGAATCTTATAAATCGGCATTGCCTGCCAGTTAGTGTGATTTGGGATTGAAATTCTAACGTGTTTACCTAACGGTTGCATGAAACCCTCTTCTTAGGCAGAACCTTCTTCTTTGCTTCATTCTGTAGTAATGATTTTATGCTTCAAAACTGCAACAGATACTTGCTAGTGAATGACTCCTGTGTTACATACTGCTACACAAAATATGGGCCGTGGTTGGATGTGTTTAAATTTTTACTGATTTATGATGAATACTTTGTATAGTGTACCCTCGCATCACCCTTAGTTAATTATTCTTTGGTGTGCAATAACTATTGTTAAGTAGGCAAATGTGGCAGCAATACTCGACCAACAGCAGTGAGATGATTGACCAGTTGACTTGTGAGGTGATGGAGGGTGGGGGGAGAGGACACTGCGAAAACTCATCGCTGCCCTTTGTAAAGTCGCATGTGAAGGATGCACCTGCAACAAGGCAACACTCCTTCGGTACGAGATTGTCAACCCAGAATGTGCTTAAACTCACAATTTTCTGACCTAGAGGCGAAAGTACCACCAATTGAGACAAGCTGATTTTATGCTGTATTCTAAAATACTTTTCTTGAAACATTTTACTCTTCAAAAAAAAAATTGTAAAAAAATAATGAATGACAACCTACCATAAATGGCTGTCAAAACTTCTGCTGAGTTACACTTTTTTTGAAAATGTTAAATTGAGTGTTGAGAACACACTGTCATCCTCCAAGGATATTTTGTATTCTAAGTGTTTTTTGAGAGTATTGTTTATAGGCTTGACCCATACAACATTTAGACTATTGTCAATCCTGTAACCCCAATATTTTTAGCAGGTGCCATCTTGGGTGGAAGGCGAGGAACAGTATTTGTACTGAAGGGTACAGCTTTGAATGAGTAGCATGCTAGAGGAGTTTTTGTGAAGAGGACCTTTTTAGACCGAATCCATCCTGTAGCAGGATGTCCTTTATCTTCTCAAACTTCTAGTGGACATTTGAGTATAATGTTTTCCCTTCCTTTATACTAGTCCAGTGTTACTGAGAATGTAGTTAATGTATATAAAATTATATTGCCACTTAGGTTGTCAGTATGGAAATTGCATGTTCAATGTTGCCATCCCTTTTCCTTTACGTGCGTGTGCGCACACAAACACATTAGTAAAACTGCTCTTACAGGGTGCTAACCAGATATACAAGTTTTGCTTATTTTGTCCTGAAAACTATCTTCGACATCCTGATTTTGTGGTTTTAATTCAATGTTACCCAAAATGTTTTCTTTTTCAAGACAATTAAATGTCACTATCTTTCAGCTTAAGAAGTTGCCTGAGAGAAAGGATAGGAATTACAATTCTGTCAATAAAATATGTACGTGAATCAGAACTTTTTTTCTTTGCCTTGTCCTGAGGGGTATGTCTTCAAATTGATCTTTTTGTTAACTTACAAGTCCCTGTTCCTCTTCTCACCTCCAATTCATAGACTGAGAAATCCTTATTTTTCTCTGAGAAGAATTCAGTTTATTTTTGGTCTGAAAAAGGGCTCTGAAACATGTATATTATCATAACTTAATGTATTTGAATTTAAATTGTGCCAGAATTGAAGTCTCTGGTTTATAAATCTCTGCTTTACATAGGTTGGTTACAAATTCTAAATTGCTGTAAAGAGCCAATGTGTTTGTTACTTTGGAGCAAGAAAAGGCAGAAGAGTGGAGCATCATTTTCATTGCAATTATACCATTTTCAAACAATGCATGATAAAAGATAGAACTTGCATTTTTATAGTGCTCTTCAAGAAGTCAGGTCTCCCCCCTCTGTCCCCCCCAAAGCGGTTTACAGCCAATTAAGTACTTTTCAAATACAGTCACTGTTGTAATGTAGGGAAACACAGTAGCCCATTTGTGCATTGAAGATAAGAGAAATCCTGTGAAGACATTGGATAAGTCCAGTGGCTAAAAATAATGAACAGACAAGGTTTTCTGTTTCACAATCATGGGCACATTACTTAAAAACTTACCTAGATTCTCACGGCTAAGAGACATACTTTCAAAGCTATGGGGAGTTGATACTTGCCCATTAGAGTGCAC
This sequence comes from Pristiophorus japonicus, assembly GCF_044704955.1. Taxonomy (NCBI): domain Eukaryota; kingdom Metazoa; phylum Chordata; class Chondrichthyes; family Pristiophoridae; genus Pristiophorus; species Pristiophorus japonicus. The sequence goes on along the minus strand of NC_091978.1, from coordinate 158,641,025 downwards.
TAAGATATGAAAGTCGGAATAATCTAGAGCAAGAAAGATAGAAAAGACTGCTCAACATAATTAGCGATGGTGTTGTGACTTGTAAATTGTAAAACAAGCCTGTACAGCTGTTATGATTTTGTTTCAGTGGTATGTCCATTAAGGTTGTTTTACATTTTATTTGATGGAAAGGAATAGGAAAGATAATAAAATCATCTTGGAGTTGGAAAGCAATAGGACTGATAATTCTAATGAATTACGAAAAAGAATTCACACCCATATAATTAATTTGGATAAATTTCTGTTTGTTTTTAATTTTAGGTTGTACACATCACCAAAGAGGTTGCCAACCCCAGTTCAAAAAGCTTTTAGTCCATTACGATGGTGCAGACAGGTGCTGGATCATCCAAGCTCAGATATAGAAACAGCAAAAAGGTCATTGATGCACAGACTTGATCAAACAATAGCAGGTAACTATTCATTTTTTTTCTTTACTGCTTTAGTGTGAATTTACATTTTGTTGTCAGAAATAACTACTGTATAACTATCAAAAAATATATTTATTCAAATAGTGGCACATTGTATTTCACCTATTAAAGTGCCTGATTTTTTTTTTCACATTCTAGGTATGTATGGGTATAAATGGATGTTGTCATTATCAAATTTGGAAATTTTTTATGAGAAAACTAGTCCACATGCAATAATTATCCTGTATCACAGATAGCACTAAGTACTAAACCTATATATAACCTTAATGCTGGGTCTAAGGAGATGGTAATGCCTTGCTGCAACAATCTTCAGGCTTCATATTGTCCTTGATTTGCCCTGGTTACAGCATTTCACTTTCATTCACTCTTGCCAATAATTAAAAACCTAATTGTAGCTAAGAGTTCAAGGGTACAGTATAATATTGCAAGCATTACTTAATGATATGCCTTATTAAGATCATTACATTATCATGCTTGTTATGTCTTGGATAAAGAGTCAGACCAGATACTGTAAGCTCAAAGTAAGTGTGACCGTAGTCCTTTATTACAGATCTCAGAGTGCCTCTCCAGCCTGTGAGGCCTCTTTATATACAGATGCTCCCAAGGGATTGTGGGATCCCTTGGGACTCCAGGGGATAAGCCCTCCAGTGGTTAGACATGGTAATTACAGGTTTACATACATAACATCACTCTTTCCCCCCACCCCCGCCTACCAAAGTCAGTAGTGTAACTATTTACAATGTGAGTCGATCTCGGGTCTTCCTTTCCCTGGTTGATCGTCTCGGACAAATGCTGGTGTTGGTGAGTCATTCGTTGGGCCTTCGCTGGGCTGCTGCGCAGCTCGCCTTGCTGGACTGTTGGGGTGGTGGGTTCTGCTTCATGGTCAACTGCTGGGTCGGTTGCCACGTGTGTGTGTGTGTGTGTGTGTGTGTTGGAGGGTCGAAAAAGGTAGAGTCTATTGTAGGTTGTTCTGGATAGTCTGTAAATCTGAGTTTGGTTTGGTCCAAGTGTTTTCTGCAGGTGAGTTCATTTGCGAGTTTGACCACAAACACCCTACTCCCCTCTTTGGCCAAAACAGTGCCAGCAATCCGCTTGGGACCTTGTCCATAGTTCAACACAAATACAGGATCATTTATTTCAATTTCGCGTGACACATTTGCGCAATCATGATATGTATTCTGTTGAAGCCGCCTGCTCTCTACCTGTTCGTGTAGATCAGGGTGGACTAACGAGAGCCTTGTCTTAAGTGCCCTTTTCATGAGCAGTTCAGCGGGAGGGACTCTGGTGAGCGAGTGGGGTCTTGTGCGGTAACTAAGCAGGATTCGGGATAAGCGAGTCTGCAGTGAGCCTTCAGTTACCCTTTTCAAGCTCTGCTTGATTGTTTGAACTGCTCGTTCTGCCTGACCGTTGGACGCTGGCTTCAACGGGGCAGATGTGACATGTTTGACTCCATTGCGGGTCATGAATTCCTTGAATTCGGCACTGGTAAAGCACGGCCCCTTGTCACTTACAAGGACATCAGGCAAGCCGTGTGTGGCAAACATGGCCCATAGGCTTTCAATGGTGGCAGCAGACATGCTTGCTGACATTATCACACATTCAATCCACTTGGAGTACGCATCTACAACCACTAAAAACATTTTTCCCAAGAATGGGCCTGCGTAGTCGACATAAACCCTAGACCACGGTTTGGAAGGTCAAGACCATAAACTTAGTGCCGTCTCCCTGGGTGCATTGCTTAACTGGAACATGTATTACATTTGTGCACATAGGACTCTAAGTCTGCATCGATACCGGGCCATCACACGTGGGATCTGGCTGTCGCTTTCATCATTACAATGCCTGGGTGGGTACTGTGGAGATCACTGATGAAAGTGTCCCTGCCCTTTTTTGACACACCTACCTGATTACCCCATAGGAGGCAGTCTGCCTGTATAGACATTTCATCTTTGCACTGCTGGTACGGCTTTATTTCTTCCTGCATCTCTAACAGGACACTAGACCAACTCCCGTGGAGCACACAGTTTTTTTTACTAAGGACAGTAAGAGGTCCTGGCTCGTCCAGGTTCTAATCTGTCGGGCGGTAACAGGTGATTGCTCACTCTCGAATGCTTCCATTACCATAACTAAATCTGCAGGCTGTGCCATCTCCACCCCGGTGATGGGCAATGGCAGCCTGCTGAGAGCATCGGCACAGTTTTTTGTGCCTGGCCTGTTTTTTGATCATACTGTCGGCCCTCTCGGCCTTAGACAGACTTCTGGATGCATAAGCAACCGGTTGCAATTTCCCAAATTCATTAGCTTGTTGCAATATGCACCCGACCCCGTACCACGACGCATCATATGCTGTACCAAACGTTTACATGGATCGTATAACACAAGCAATTTGTTTGAACACAACAGCATCCTAGCTTTCTCAAAAGCATTTTCTTGGCTTTTGCCCCATACCCATTCATCTCCTTTACACAGTAAAGAGTGCAGGGGTTCTAACAATATGCTAAGACCCAGGAAGAACTTACCAAAATAGTTTAGGAGTCCTAGAAACAACCGCAGCTCCATCAGGTTCTGTGGTCTTGGAGCGTTTTTGATTGCCTCCGTCTTCGAATCGGTGGGCCTGATGCCGTCCGCCGCGATTCTTCTCCCCAGGAACTTCACTTCGGCGCCAGGAAAACGCACTTCGAGCGTTTTAGCCTGAGCCCCACACGATTAAGCCGACTAAGAACCTCCTCCAGGTTCTGCAGGTGCTCGATGGTGTCCCGACCTGTAACCAAGATGTCGTCCTGGAAGACCACGGCGCATGAGACCGACTTCAGCAAGCTTTCCATGTTCTTCTGGAATATCGCCGCGGCTGATCGAATCCCTGCGGGCATCTGTTGTAAACGAAAAGACCTTTGTGCGTGTTGATGCAGGTGAGGCCTTTTGAAGATTCCTCCAGCTCCTGCGTGATGTAGGCCGAGGTCAAGTCCAGATTCGTGAACGTTTCCCTCCCGCCACCGTCGCAAATAGGTCGTCTGCCTTTAGTAGCGGGTATTGATCCTGCAGTGAGAAACGATTTATAGTTACTTTGTAATCATCACAGAATCTGATGGTGCCGTTTCCCTTGAGGACTAGAACAATCGGACTGGCCCACTCATTGAATTTGATCGTCAAAATGATGCCCTCTCGTTGCAGCCTGTCCAGCTCGATCCCCACCCTCTCTCTCATCATGTAAAGTTCCGCTCTCGCCTTGTGATGGATGGGTCATGCCCCCGGAATCAAATGGATCTGCACTTTTGCTCCTCGGAACTTCCCGATGCTTGATTCGAACAGCGAGGGGAACTTGCTTAGGACCTGGGCACATGAGGTGTCGTCGACGGACAAAAGTGCTCGGATGTCATCCCAGTTCCAGCGTATCTTTCCCAGCCAGCTCCTGCTGAACAGCGTGGGGCCATCGCCCGTTACCATGCAGAGTGGTAAACCGTGCACCGCTCCATCGTAGGAGACCTTTATGGGAATCAGTTCCTTTGTGTACGTTCTAAGTTTGGTACGAATGTGAGTCAGGATTGGCCTTGAAGCCTTGTTGCACCACAATTTATCAAAAGTCTTTTTGCTCATTATGGACTGGCTTGCGCCCGTGTCCAGCCCCATTGACACCGGGAGTCCATTTAGTTCAACCTTCAGCATTATCGAGGGACACTTTGTGGTAAATGTATGCACCCCATATACCTCTGCCTCCTCGGTCTGAGGCTCTGGTTCGTCATGATCCACTGTGGATCTGTCCTTCTCTGCAACATGATGGTTTGCAGCTCGTCTGCACATACGTTGGAGGTGTCCCATTGTTCCACAGCCCTTGCAAACGTATCCTTTGAAGCGGCATGAATGGAATCATCCCCGCAGCGCCAACAAGGTGTTAATTGCCTTGTATTCACCACCCTTGATGGCGGACTCTGAGTCATCTGCGGACGTGCGGCTACAGGTGTGTAAGTCCTGCCCTGTACATTTCGATTCGAAAACAACGTTACTTTGTTCACAGTACTTGCAGCAGCACTAGTGTGCTGAGAAATTTGTTTGGTATTGTCACTGGTGGAGATAAACATCTGGTCTATCGCTATAGCTTTACTGAAGGTTGGGGTCTCTACAGTCAAAAGTTTGCCAAGTATTACTTCATGGCCAATGCCAAGTACAAAGAAGTCCCTGAGCATGTGCTCCAAGTGTCCTTCAAATTCGCAATGTCCTGCAAGGCTCCTTAGCTCGGCGACGTAGCTCGCCACTTCCTGGCCTTCAGACCTCTTGTACATGTAGAACCGATACCTCGCCATCAGAACGTTTTCCTTCGGGTTTAGATGCTCCCGGACCAGTGTGCACAACTCATCGTATGACTTGTCTGTGGGTTTTGCTGGAGCAAGCAGATTTTTCATGAGCCCATACGTTGGTGCCCTGCAAACGGTGAGGAGGATCTCCCTTTGTTTGGCAACGTTCCCTTCTCCTTCCAGCTCGTTGGCCACGAAATATTGGTCAAGTTGCCCCACGAAGGTTTCCCAATCATCTCCCTCTGAAAATTTCTCCAGGATGCCCACAGTTCTCTGCATTGTTGCATTGGGATTCGTCATCTGTATCTCGTCGCCAGTCATTATGTCTTGGATAAAGAGTCAGACTAGATACTGCAAGCTCAAAGTAAGTGTGATTGTGGGATCCCTTGGGACTCCAGGGGATAAGGGCTCTGGTGGTTAGACATAGTAGTTACAGGTTTGCATACATCATAATTCCTACTTAACTGTTGAGTGATGGAAATCCAGCTTGTGTGCTAGGACATAGATGTCCAACCTTTTGTAGCTGGGGCCCAGATACACGTGTCAAATCCAGTGATTATGCAGTAATGCAAATCTAATACACAAAAAATTCAAAATTGGTTGTGGGGCTGGAGGAGATTACAGAACTGGGAAGGGTGAGGCCATGGAGGGATTTGAAAACAAATGTTAAAATCAAAACGTTGCTTAACATGGAGCCAATGTAGGTCAGCGAGCACAGGGATGATGGGTGAAAGGGACTTGGTGCGAGTTTGGACATGGGCAGCAGAGTTTTGGAGGACCTCAAATTCTCTTAAGGTAGGACGTTGGAGGCGAGCCTGGAGTGCATTGGAATAGTCAAATCGAGGTAACAAAGGAATGGATGAGGCTTTCAGCAGCAGATGAACTAAGGCAGGGCGGAGTCGGATGATATGGAGTTGGAAACAGGCGGTCTTAGTTATGCCGCAGATATGTGGTCGGAAGCTCATTTCAGGGTCACATATGACACCAAGGTTGCGAACAGTCTGGTTCAGCCTCCAGCAGATGCTAGGGAGAGAGATGGAGTCAGGGGCTCGGGAACGGAGTTTGTGGCGGGGACCAAAGACAATGGCCTTGGTCTTCCCAATATTCAGTTGGAGGAAATTTCTGCTCATCCAGTACTGGATGTTGGACAAAACAGTCTGACAATTTTTGAGAAATGGGTCAAGAGAAGTGGTGGTGCTGTAGAGCTGGATGTCTTCAGCACTCGTGTGGAAATTGATGCTGTACTTTCAGATGATGTCACCGAGGGACAGCATGTAGATGAGAAATAGGGGCCTTGGGGGACAACAGAGGTAACGATGCGGTAGCGGGAAGAGAAGGTATTGCAGGTAATTTTCTGGCTATGATTAGATAGATAGGAATGCAGTCCTATCTAGGACGAGGTGGGATAGCTTACCATTGTCACAGTTACATAGGATGTCATTTCTGACTTTGATAAGAGCCATTTCGACACTGTGGCTGGGGCGGAAACTTACTTGGAGGGATTCAAACATGGCATTCTGGGAAAGATGGGCATGGATTTGGGAGGCGACAACACATTAAAGGATTTTGGAGAGGAAAGGGATGTTGGAGATTGGTTGGTAGTTTGCAAGGACGGAGAGGGTCATCAGTTGTTTTTTTGAGGAGAGTGGTGATGACGGCAGATTTGAAGAAGAGAGGGGACAGTACCTGAGGAGAGAAAACAGTTAACACTATCGGCTCACTTGGGAGTCAGGAAAGGAAGTTGGGTGGTCAACAGTTTAGTGGGAATAGGGTCAAGGGAGCAGGAAGTGGTCTAATGAACAAGATGAGCTCTGAGAGGGCCTGAAGGAAAATCAGAGAAGCTGGAGAAAGATGAGTGTTCGGGCTAGTACAGGGGGGAACCTTAGAGGAAGTTTGGACTAATGGTCTAGGGGAAGGAAGGGAAGTGGCAGATACAGTTGATCGGATGGTTTCAATCTTGGAGATAAAGTCCATGAGCTCCTCGCACTTGTAGGAGCTGAAGGTGGAGGAGATGGGTTGAAGAAGACAGTTTGTAGTAGAGAAAAAAACATAGAAAATAGGTGCAGGAGTAGGCCATCCGGCCCTTCAAGCCTGCACCACTATTCAATAAGATCATGGCTGATCATTCCTTCAGTACCCCTTTCCTGCTTTCTCTCCATACCCCTTGATCCTTTTAGCCGCAAGGGCCATATCTAACTCCCTCTTGAATATATCCAATGAACTGGCATCAACAACTCTGCGGTAGGGAATTCCATAGGTTAACAACTCTCTGAGTGAAGAAGTTCCTCCTCATCTCAGTCCTAAATGGCTTACCCCTTATCCTAAGACTATGTCCCCTGGTTCTGGACTTCCCCAACATCGGGAACATTCTTCCTGCATCTAACCTGTCCAGTCCTGTCAGAATTTTATATGTTTCTATTAGATCCCCTCTCATCCTTCTAAACTCCAATGAATACAGGCCCAGTCGATCCAGTCTCTCCTCGTATGTCAGTCCTGCCATCCCAGGAATCAGTCTGGTGAACCTTTGCTGCACTCCCTCAATAGCAAGAACTTCCTTCCTCAGATTAGGAGACCAAAACTGAACACAAAAGCCGGGGGTCATCTATTCTGGAATAATGAGCATTTTTGGCAGATGAGAGCAGGACCTGATAATGCTTTATGTGGTCCTGCTAGATCTGGTGTTGAATGGCTAAACCAGTTGTCCGTCATCCATTCAAGTCTGTGTCCCTTGGACTTAAGGGAGCAGAGATGAGGGCCGTATCGGGGGAACGGCCAGGGTGAGGGAGAGTAATTATTTTAATCGGGACTAGAGCATCAAATGTGGTGGTTAAGGGTGTGGCTGAGCAGATTGGTAGCTATGCCTTGGTGAATGGAAGGCCAAAGGCTCGACCTCCCAGTCTGTTCCATCTACTTGTAGGTTCTTACAAAAGATCCCAGTAGATGATGGTAAGAATTCAGTTGAAATTCTACCAGCAAGAAACCACATTTTATCTGGGTCACAAACTGCTTTTTCTCTTGTTTTCTTCCAAAAATGGTACACATAGACTGACATTGTATATATCAGATTTTGATAGGAATTCTTTTTACCCCATTTACACTTTCTGCCTGTACATCTATAAGAGCTGGAAGAATTGCTGTATTTTGCACCATGGCAGATCTTGGATCTGAGAATCTAGTTACACAAGTATCCTGTCACAAAATCATACAGGTTAATGATAAACTCTGAAGGCACACCAGCATCGTATTTATATTGTACCAAAACATGTCACAGTTATGTGAAACTTGTAACTGATGGAAGTGAATTTCTGTACCAGTATGAGATCTTCATGCAACGGTTACATTGCAAGTTTGAGTTGTCAGTAGTTATATCACTGGAATAAGAGTTGTGGTGTAAATCAAGGCTTTGAATGACTTTGGATGTAAGATTAAATTCAGAAACAGATTTTTAAGTCAATAATACAAAATCATTTTTAATCATAAGGTTAAAACAGGGTTAAACAGCTCTTCGAGTCTCAACGCAAAGAGCGTGAAGAGGTCAGGAGCAGGCAGTGAAAGGAATGCGTGGCAAACCAGCCCCACCCACCCCTTCCCTCGATGAATGTCTGTCCCACCTGTAGCAGGGTCTGTGGCTCTCGTATTGGACTGTTCAGCCATCAAATAACTCACTTTGGGAGTGGAGGCAAGTCTTCCTCGATTCCAAGGGATTGCCTATGATGATGATGACAATGTAGTAGAACTGGACTTGCAATAATCTCTGTATACTGACTGAACAAATTATTTTCTAATAATCAATATTATTTCATGTGTAATCTCCCTGATAGTGGCATTTTGTGTACCTGGTTGAACTGGCTTCACAAAAATCCAAATATTTAGGATATTGTCATTTTAAAGTTGGTGGTTTTTGCTGCTGCCCCCTGCAGTCACTGGATTATAGCTCTGACACAGAGCATTGTATAGCTGGGTGAGAAGAGGCCATTAAGGAGCCAAACTCTTAAATGGATAGTGTTGTAAATAAGGTGATTCCCCTGTTTTGGATGTAGATATTGAACTGTATCCAAAAAAAATCAGACACCCATACCAAAGCTCAAAATATGTCTTCTGTCCAAGCCACTGCATTATTATTGCTTTGTTATCCAATGGAGCTGAATGTTATTAGAATATAAATGGAGAGAATGTGGCCATGGTGCAGTATTTTTGGAGAATTAACGGATTAGGTTGTTTGTAGCTGAGACACCTGGGAAAGCAGTTAAAAATAACATTAACACACTGGTCTAATTTTATGCTTTTAGGTTTTGTGGATTTGGCACATAATACACAATATAATTTTCAGCAATATCTACTGTAACATAGTTTTCTCTCAAATTTGTCCTATATGTGGAATATCTAATAAAAATAAGAACTTTTAAACTTATTGGCACAGTATTATTTTTGAGATAATATTGTTTACTATATCTAGTACCAAACAACTTTGAGTGAATTGCTGAACTAGGAGTAACACACATATATGACATACTTTGGGATATGTGCCAGATATGTTGCAAGATTACTACCCTGATATCTATTTCTGATGGTCAGCCTGTTTTAGTTATGGCACTGTAACTTTATTAAGCCGTGTTCCAATATAAGTTCATATGAATAAACATTTATTATTTTATTCCAAGATCATAAGACCTCTTTGGAAAATAAATTGCAGCTAATGAGTAGCACAGTGGTTCCTGAAGTAGATACTCCATCTTAAAAACTAATGTATTTCTGTTTCTAAAATTAACATCAAGATGCATACAGATTTTGATAAGTTGCATCATCCTTATTCCATATTTTAGTCAGTATCATAAAACCTTAATGAAGTAGATTAATGGGAGGAAGTGGATTCCACACTGCTTTTGGTAAGGTTGCAGACGTGGATTGTATTCGTGCCCAACTCATAAAAGCTGTTCTCTGTTTTGGGTGGTGGCAATGTCTTAACAATCTACACCAAGACATTGGGCCCAAGTTTCCCCTATTTTTTTTTTGGAGCAATTTGATTTTTCTGGACTATCGTTTTAGTTGCAATTCTGACCATTTAATTTGCGCCAGTGTAAGTGAGTTAGTTTGTTTTTAAGTTAAGTTTTTTTTTCAAAAGGGGACATTCCCAGCCACTTACCCCTGTTTTAGGCGTTTGGCCAGCAAATAGTTGCACCAAGCTAACTTAGGCCAGCGTATATTGCCACTTCTGTCCGCACAAAAAGACCTGTCCGCACAAAAAGACCTTGCTTACAGTTAAGAAATTGGCATAAGGAACTACATTTAAAGCATCACCAAGCACCAATAAAGCACAAAACGTAATAAGCAATTAATTAACAAATAAAATAGAAGGAACCCTGCACCTAAAGCACCAAGACCAAAGTAATAAGCAATCAATAAATAACAAATAAAAAAATAGAAGGAACCCTGCACCTAAAGCACCAAGACCAAAGTAATAAGCAATCAATAAATAACAAATAAAAAAAATAGAAGGAACCCTGCACCTAAAGCACCAAAATCAATCAGTAAATAACAAATAGAAGTCCTACTTAGGAAAGGCCGTCGATGAGGGAGCTCATTCGGCCAGGGCCAGGGATGGCGTGCTTCAGGCCCCTCCCAAACAGCCTGCAGTGCACGTTTGCAGAAACTGCCTGCCAGGAGCTACTGCACATGCGCGCAGACTCTAGCGCGCATGTGCAGCGCCGGGATTTGGCTCGGCCTCCAATCCATTGGACCACGCTGCGCCACCACCGAGGAGAGGCTGGGGAGCGGCCAGAATACGGACGTCTTTTTTCGGCGCGCTTGGAGGTGGACAAAAGCAGCGCCAGATAAACAGGTTAGGGAAACTCTAGCCCATAGTGACTAACTAGCCTTGAAATTGCCCTTCTGATAAATAGGATCATCGGTGTTTCAAAGTGCAGTCGTGGCTCCTGTCCACAAGAAGGAGGGTCCTAATTAAACTGAAAACTATTGAGACTTCATGCTGATGTCAGTGGCTGTTAGGGTGGTCTTTCAGCTTGTTGTGACTTGCATGTCGGGTGCTTTGGAGGTCTTCAGAATAATCTGAAACATATTGCTTGAATTTTGGTCAGTCGGAATATGTAGCACAGATTGTGCTTTATGCAAGATGATGGGGCATTCTAACTCTCAGTGGAAACTCCGCTTTCTGCAATTTTCATAAAGCATTCAATCCAGTACCATGTACTACCCTTAAAAAGAAGTTTTACTGCAAGGCAGCAAGCAAGTTTTAACTCACAGAATCATATGATATAGCACAGAAGGAAGCCATTCAGCCCATCGTACTGGCTCTTTGAAAGAGCTGTCCATTTAGTTCAACTCCCTTGCTCTTCCCCAGTACATATTTCCTCAAAAGAAAATTTGGTTTGGAGATTTTAAAAAGCACTTAACCAAATACCTGATTAGTCCACAAAAACTTAATCCATTAAGACATTAACTTATTTCAGAAGGTGGATCAATTTCTGCTTCAAAATCTACCATGAAAATCTATCATTTGCCATTATCCTTCAATCTTCCTCACTGGTCCAATATACTTGCAAAAAATATGATACAGAATAGTTGCCTGTCACTCATACTTGCTGTCAAACTGATGGAAATTGCAGCAAGTTCAAAGACCATTCAGGATAGGCACCGACAGATCACATTTTGAGTACTGTGTCCAGTTCTGGTCATGAAGAAACAAGGGTGTCCTTCAAGCACTAGAGGCAGAGTAGAAACCAACCAAAAGGCTGATCCCTAGTGTCAAATATTTGAGCTATGAAGAAAGATTGGAGAAATTTGAATTTTGCAACCTTAAAATGAATCTGAAAAACCTTAGAGGTGTACAAGGTACTTAAGTGAATGGATAAAGTAATTCTAGTACATTATATTGCAAGAGTACGAGAAGGGGACATAAGCACAGACTAGTAGCAGTAAATTTAGGACTGAAATCAGGAAGTTCTTCATACAAAGAGTGCTCAACATGTGAAATGGACTCCCAGATAGAGAAAGAGGCAAACACCTAGAATGTTCAGAAACAATGAGGAGCTGCAATAATGGAACTTTAGGGCTATTCTGGATGGACCAATATGGGCCGAATGGCCTTATTTATCCACAATTGTCTTGTGAACATACATATTTTGTATCATTGATGTGCTACTGATTTCAGCTGTGGAATTATGGGGTGGCACCAAGTAAAAGTTAGCCAACAAAGAGATGGTGTTCTCCTTATAACATGGCCACAAAATGTAATTTTTAAAATGTTATTGCCCATCCTAGTTTTCCTGAAAAGGTGGTGGTCAGCTGTCTTCTTGAACTGCTGCAATCCTTGTAATATTGTTGTTTGGTTTTTAAGGTACTCTCTATCCTTCACCTCAATCCAGATTCAAGTACCAGGAAATATAGAGATGTGTGATGAATAATTTCAATTAGTAAACACGCCAATACAACCAATTATATGCAGTGCCTATAAAATCAATGTCAGTCACTCGCAGGCATTGAACTCATCAAGACTGGTGAGTTGGCTTCTCTCCACCACTCACAGTACACCCGGGTCAGACTATATAGAGTTCCTAAAGGACAACAGTGTAGCCTGTACTTATATGGTTAACTACTGGGCCCAATACGTCATTACCATCCGAGTACATGCTATTGATATATCAGCTTGTTTAGTGGTTAAGTCAGCTGCTATCATTCAGACCACATGCCAATTAATATCTGAGGTTTATTATGCTCTGGATGTTCCACATGCGTGAATGCTCATTACAATAGGCACATTCCCCATCTACACTAGAGTCAATTCACAATTGATTTTCCATTCTCACACTCGCCCTCCCCACCTGGCAGATCTGCCTTAGTGTGTCTGTGTCCAAAGTGTTTTAATCTAACAACCCCTACAGTTATTCTAGCTTAATATATAAATAATTTTATATAATGCCATCTAGTTTATTCTATTTAATAATCTATCCGTGTCGATCCTTACAGTGGTGTTCCTATGTGGAACTCCTACACTGATATCCTGGAGCTTTGTGTAGCTTCTTGTAAAGAAAATGGTCATTCTTGTCATCATCTGTGACTCTAGCAACTGGAGGGTCTTTCTTGTAAGCTGCATTGACCATCCATTTTGGGGGGGCTTCTCGGTGCCATACTTGGTCAAATGCTATCTTGATGTCAAAGTCAACAACAACTTGCATTTATATAAACGCCTTTAATGTAGTAAAACAAGGTGCTTCACAGAAGCGTTCTAACTCAAAATTTTACATCGTGCAAGGCTTAAAGGAAGAGAGAGAAGTAGAGAGGCAGATGAGTTCATGGAGGGTGGAAGTTGGGATGCCGCCCAGGGGAGCATTGGGATAGTCAAATTTAAAGACATGGTTGACGATTTAGCAGTTGATGAGCTGAGGCGGGGCGGAGACAGTCGATGTTACTGGGGTGGAAGTAGGTATGGAGTGGATGTGTCGTCGGGAACTCATCTCTGGGTCAAGCATGGCATTGCGGGAAAGATGGATCCGTATTTTTGAGGCGAGGATTTTGAAGAGGAAAGCAAGGTTGGAGATGGGCGGTAGTTTACAAGGACACGGGTCAAGGTGGGTTTTTTTAAGAATGTGGGTGATGCAGGCAGATTTGAAGAACATAATAAGAACATGAGAAATAGAAGCAGGAGTAGGTCCTTTGGCTCCTCGAGCCTGCTCCGCCATTCAATAAGATCATGGCTGATCTGATCTTGGCCACAACTCTACTTCCCCGCCCACTCCCCATAACCTTTGACTCCCTTATCGTTCAAAATTCTGTCTATCTCCACCTTAAATATATTCATTGACCCAGCCTCCGCAGCTCTCTGGGGTAGAGAATTCCAAAGATTCACAACCCTCTGAAAATAAATTCCTCCTCATCTCCGTTTTAAATGGTCGACCCCTTATTCTGAAACTATGCCCCCTAGTTCTAGGTTCCCCCACGAGGGGAACCATCCTCCCTGCATCTATCCTGTCAAGCCCCCTCAGAATCTTATACGTTTCAATAAGATCACCTCTCATTCTTTTCAACTCCAATGAGTATAGGCCCAACCTGCTCAACCTTTCTTCATAAGACAGTCCCTTCATCTCAGGAATCAACCGAGTGAACTGAACTGCCTCCAACGCAAGTATATTCCTCCTTGAATAAGGAGACTAAAACTGTACGCAGTACTCCAGGTGTGGTCTCACCAACAGTTGGAGCAAGACTTGCTTACTTTTATACTCCATCCCCCTTGCAATAAAGGCCAACATTCCATTTGCCTTCCTAATTACTTGCTGTACTTGCATGCTAACATTTTGTGCATTATGTACAAGGACCCCCAGATCCGTCTACTGCAGCATTTTGTAATCTCTCTCCATTTAAATAATTATTTGCTTTTTTATTTTTCCTATCAAAGTGGATAACCTCACATTTTCCCACATTATACTCCATCTGTCAATTTTTTGCCCACTCACTTAGCCTATCTATATCCTTTTGCAGATTCTTTGCATCCTCCTCAACTTGGTTTCCCACTCTCTTCAGAGGGGGACAGTACTTGAGACGGAACCGTTAGCAATAGCAACTAACATGGGGTCCAGGAAGAGAAGTTTGGGTGGTCAGCAATTTGGTGGGACGAGGTTTGAGGGAGCAGGAGGTGAGTCTCATGGACAAGATGAGCTCTGGGTGATTGAAGAGAAACCAGAGAAAGATGCGAGTTCAGTTCTAGTGTAGGGAGGAACCTTAGAGGAAGTTTGGCTTGATGGGCTAGCGGAAAGGATGGAAGCAGAAGAGGCTGTTGAATGGATGTTCTGAATCTTGGTGACAAAGGTTTCCATAAGCTCCTTGCAATTGTTGGAGGGGAGGATGGAGGAGGCAGGGGAGAGAGGTTTAAGAAGGCCATTTATATTGAGTGGAGAAGAGAAGCTGGGACTTATTTTTGCATTCCAGAATGATCCTGAAATAGTGAGCCGTTTTGGGAGAGGTGAGCAGGACAAGATAGTGCTTTATTTGGTCCACCAGATCTGAATGAATGACTAAACCAGTTGTTCACCTCCTTCAGTGATCATCTATTCTATGATTCTAACCTGATAGACAGAAAGAAAGACTTCCATTTATATAGCACTTTTTACGACCACTGGACGTTTCCAAGTGCTTTACAGCCGATGAAGTACTTTTTGGAGTGCAGTCACTGTTGTAATGTGGGAAGTGCGACAGCCAACTTGTGCACAGCAAACTCCCACAAACAGCAATGTGATAATGACCAGATAATCGTTTTTTGTTATGTTGATTGAGGGATAATTAATGGTGCTGGAGCATACACATGGGTCATCCCATTCGCTGTCATTGAATTACAGAACGCAGACCACTCTTGTGTCTGCGCACACTCTGAGACTGAACTCCAAGCCATTGTCAACACCTTCACCGAAGCATACGAGAACATGGGCCTTACACTAAAGGTCCTCTACCAACCTGCCCCCGCCACACAGCACTGCCCCTTGATTATCAAAATCCACGACAAGGCCTTGGATAATGTAGACCATTTTCCATACCTCGGGAGCCTACTGTGAACAAGGGCAGACATAGACGACGAGGTTCAACACCGTCTTCAGTGTGCTAGTACAGCCTTCGATCGCCTGAGGAAGAGAGTGTTTGAAGACCAGGACCTCAAACCTGGCACCAAGCTCATGGTCTACAGAGCAGTAGTGATACCCGCCCTCCTATATGCTTCAGAGACATGGACTATGTAAAGCAGGCACCTCAAAACACTGGAGAAGTACCACCAGTGCTGCCTCCGCAAGAACCTGCAACTCCATTGGCAGGATAGGTGCACCAATGTCCCGTGTTCTCACTCAGGCCAACATCCCCAGCATCGAAGCATTGACCACGCTCGATCAGCTCCGTTGGATGGGCCACATCGTCCGCATGCCCGATACGAGACTCCCAAAACAAGCGCTCCACTCGGAGCTCCAACACGGCTAGCGAGCCTCAGGTGGGCAGAGTAAACGCTTCAAGGACACCCTCAAACCCTTCTTGAAAAAGTGCAACATCCCCACCGACACCTGGGAATCCCTGGCCCAAGACCGCTCAAAGTGGAGGAAAAGCACCCGGGAAAACACCGAACACCTCGAGTCTCTTCAACGGGAGCAAGCTGAAGCCAATCGTAGACGGTGGAAGGAGCATATGGCAACCCAAGCACCCCATCCACCCGCTCCTTCATCCACTGTTTGCCCCACTTGTGACAGACTGTAGGTCCCGCATTGGATTCAATCAGCCACCTGAGAACTCATTTTTAGTGTGGAAGCAAGTCATCCTCAACTTCGAGGAATTGCCTAAGAAGAATTATTGACCCGAACAGCGGGTGTTAACGCCCCTGCTCTTCTTCAAAATAATGCCATGGGATATTTTACGTCCATCTGAGAAGGCAGACGGGGCCTTGGTTTAACGTCTCATCCAAAAGATGGCATCTCCTACAGTGCAGCACTCCCTCTGCAGTGCAGTGGAGTGGAGTGTCAGCCTAGATTTATGTGCTCAAGTTCCTGTGGTGGGACATGAACCCACAACCTTCTGACTCAGAGGTGAGTGTGCTACCCACTGAGCCACAGCTGACACCAATACTGGGTTGGGCCATTTTTCAGGTACCCCTGGTAGAGCCTGAAACAAGCATTACACTCTTTATATATGTAAATGAGGACCAAGTGTTTGTTTTAGGCTTCCTCTATCAAATTGCATTCTTGCGAGTGGAGACCCAGCTGCTGCCTATGGAGACATGATGGGTGCCAGCAACTTGACAAAATAATGTATATGGGCCTGCCACTCGGTTGGGACGTGTGTGCCTTCATCTGCCGAGGTTCTGCTTTTACCAGGCGTAAGAATTTCACGGGCATTCGCTAGACAGAAGTTGGGCAAATAATCCAACTCTCCGCCCATGGATGCTCTTTTCCCGGAAATGCGTTGGATCTGTCCAGAAAATTCTAGACGGATTGCGAGTTGCTGGTTTTCGCGTGTGTGTACGCACCTCTTATGCGTCCATAAGGACTGCAAATTCCGGCTCAATGTTTCAGGTGTGGTTGTCTTTGCAGTGATCCAACTGTTTGTTTTCAGGGGAAGAATGTTTGTGTTCTGATAATTGGAACTTGATCTTGGCTAGGGATGCTTCGTTGTATTTTATTGGTGTGGTTTGTTTTAATTTATATTTTTGTGTTTTTGCTCCAGAATACAAGAGGGTAGACATGCTTAAAAAGTTGGCAGCCATATGCTAATGCCCCGATACCGAGAGCAAGCACATCCCTGTTTGTTCTATTTTTAAATTGGTGGCTCACAGGAAAGTATTTCTTGTCTGGTTGTTGACTCGGGTATGCTTGAATTTCACATTCCATTTAGAACAGATAAATGATTAATGCTTTTATGGATCACATGCATTGCATGAAATTTATAATCAGCAAGTGAACAGAACCCTACTTTTTCCATGGTAGGCTTTGCAATTGGTGTGTGATGAATAATTTAAACTATTGAGGCGTGATGCATTTTGAGTAGCATTGGAAAACTGTAAAGCTCACTGTAAATCAAGTGAAAAGATAACTGTATTGGTTTCTATAATGCAATTTGTATGTAAGTTTTATTTGGTTGTATATCTATACAGTACAATACATTTGAACTCTTGGATATTGTCTATGGGAACAAAAAGTGAGTAGACAGTTGAGTTCAGTCAAGTTTGGATCTTTTCATTTGAAATCTTAGTAATTTGGATCTTTCTTTCTCTAATAATTACAGATTCATTGAATATTTCAGGCTGCAGGAGAGCAGACAGCTACTTCTTACTTCTGACCAGGAGCTTTTACGTATCCTTCCCTCTGCTTTGTTTTGATCAGTTCTTCATAGGGGCTACCTGACATTCAAGTTTCTACTTGAAATGCTAACCAGTCCCTTCTTTCCAGATACTGACAAACCTCTGAGTATTTCCAGCATATTCTCTCTTTATCTGATTTCCAGTCTTTTCTTATTCTAAGGTAATTCTAGTGTAGGTTGAACCGCCTACCTTCTAGCAAATGCCAATGGTACAAAGTATTGTGTTCCTAACACAGATGAGGCTGCACACAGGGAGATTAAAGTAACAGTGACCTCAGTCTTTAATAAGACACTCCAGAGTGAGGAACAGGTCTTAGGGGCCGGCTTATATACAGTGCTCCCAAGGGATGCGAGGATCTCTTGGGACTTCAGGGCATGATGCAGCTACAGGGAGAAGGCAAAGAAAGAAACAAAGGTGACGTCACAGCCTAGGGGGTAAGTGATTGGCTGGTGATTGGTGAGTAGTTTTTCTTTTTCTTCTTATATTAGTCAGTAACTTTTAACATTGTTGTTGCCAATTTAAGTGTATCTAAGGGTTCAGTCATGGCAGGAGAGCTCGGTCGGGTGTTATGCTCCTCCTGTACCATGTGGGAACTCGGGGACACTTCCGGTGTCCCTGACGACTACGTGTGCGGGAAGTGTGTCCACCTCAAGCTCCTGACGGTCCGCGTTACGGAATTGGAGCTGAGGGTGGATTCACTCTGGAGCATCCACGATGCTGAGAATGACGTGAGTATCACGTGTAGTGAGTTGGTCTTACCGCAGGGAAAGGGTCCACAGCCAGATAGGGAATGGAAGACCAGCAGGAAGAGTAGTGCAAGGAAGGTAGTGCAGGGGTCCCCTGCGGTCATCCCCCTGCAAAACAGATGCACCGTTTTGAGTACTGTTGAGGGGAATGACTCATCAGGGGAGGGCAGCAGCAGCCAAGTTCATGGCACCGTGGCTGGCTCTGCTGCACAGGAGGGCAAGAAAAAGAGTGGGACAGCAATAGTGATAGGGGATTCAATGGTGAGGGGAATAGATAGGCATTTCTGCGGCCGCGACCGAGACTCCAGGATGGTATGTTGCCTCCCTGGTGCAAGGGTCAAGGATGTCTCGGAGCGGGTGCAGGACATTCTGAAATGGGAGGGAGAACAGCCAATTGTCGTGGTGCACATTGGTACCAACGACATAGTAAAAAAAAAGGGATGAGGTCCTACGAAACGAATTTAAGGAGCTAGGAGCTAAATTAAAAAGTAGGACCTCAAAAGTAGTAATCTCGGGATTGCTACCAGTGCCACGTGATAGTCAGAGTAGGAATCGCAGGATAGCGCAGATGAATACGTGGCTTGAGCAGTGATGCAGCAGGGAGGGATTCAAATTCGTGGGGCATTGTGACCGGTTCTGGGGGAGGTGGGACCAGTACAAACCGGACGGTCTGCACCTGGGCAGGACCGGAACCAATGTCCTAGGGGGAGTGTTTGCTAGTGCTGTTGGGGAGGATTTAAACTAATATGGCAGGGAGATGGGAACCAATGCAGGGAGACAGAGGAAAACAAAAAGGAGGCAAAAGCAAAAGACAGAAAGGAGATGAGGAAAAGTGGAGGGCAGAGAAACCCAAGGCAAAGAACAAAAAGGGCCACTGTACAGCAA
Source organism: Pristiophorus japonicus (assembly GCF_044704955.1). Classification (NCBI taxonomy): domain Eukaryota; kingdom Metazoa; phylum Chordata; class Chondrichthyes; family Pristiophoridae; genus Pristiophorus; species Pristiophorus japonicus. The sequence goes on along the minus strand of NC_091978.1, from coordinate 158,621,800 downwards.
AATTCTAAAAGGACAAAGGGTGTTAAAAAAAACAAGCCTGAAGGCTTTGTGTCTTAATACAAGGAGTATCCGCAATAAGGTGGATGAATTAATTGTGCAAATAGATGTTAACAAATATGATGTGATTTGGGATTACGGAGACGTGGCTCCAGGATGATCAGGGCTGGGAACTCAACATTCAGGGGTATTCAACATTCAGGAAGGATAGAATAAAAGGAAAAGGAGGTGGGATAGCATTGCTGGTTAAAGAGGAGATTAATGCAATAGTTAGGAAAGACATTAGCTTGGATGATGTGGAATCTATATGGGTAGAGCTGCAGAACACCAAAGGGCAAAAAACGTTAGTAGGAGTTGTGTACAGACCTCCCAACAGTAATAGGGATGTTGGGGAGGGCATCAAACAGGAAATTAGGGGGTGCATGCAATAAAGGTGCAGCAGTTATAATGGGTGACTTTAATATGCACATAGATTGGGCTAGCCAAACTGGAAGCAATACAGTGGAGGAGGATTTCCTGGAGAGCATAAGGGATGGTTTTCTAGTGTTGAGGAACCAACTAGGGGGGAGGCCATCTTAGACTGGGTGTTGTGTAATGAGAGAGGATTAATTAGCAATCTCATTGTGCGAGGCCCCTTGGGGAAGCGTGACCATAATATGGTGGAATTCTGCATTAGGATGGAGAATGAAACAGTAAATTCAGAGACCATGGTCCAGAATTTAAAGAAGGGTAACTTTGAAGGTATGAGGCGTGAATTGGCTAGGATAGATTGGCGAATAATACTTAGGGGGTTGACTGTGGATGGGCAATGGCAGACATTTAGAGACCGCATGGATGAATTACAACAATTGTACATTCCTGTCTGGCGTAAAAATAAAAAAGGGAAAGTGGCTCAACCGTGGCTATCAAGGGAAATCAGGGATAGTATTAAAGCCAAGGAAGTGGCATACAAATTGGCCAGAAATAGCAGCGAACCTGGGGACTGGGAGAAATTTAGAACTCAGCAGAGGAGGACAAAGGGTTTGATTAGGGCAGGGAAAATGGAGTACGAGAAGAAGCTTGCAGGGAACATTAAGGTGGATTGCAAAAGTTTCTATAGGTATGTAAAGAGAAAAAGGTTAGTAAAGACAAACGTAGGTCCCCTGCAGTCAGAATCAGGGGAAGTCATAACGGAGAACAAAGAAATGGCAGACCAATTGAACAAGTACTTTGGTTCGGTATTCACTAAGGAGGATACAAACAACCTTCCGGATATAAAAGGGGTCAGAGGGTCTCGTAAGGAGGGGGAACTGAGGGAAATCTTTATTAGTCGGGAAATTGTGTTGGGGAAATTGATGGGATTGAAGGCCGATAAATCCCCAGGGCCTGATGGACTGCATCCCAGAGTACTTAAGGAGGTGGCCTTGGAAATAGCGGATGCATTGACAGTCATTTTCCAACATTCCATTGACTCTGGATCAGTTCCTATCGAGTGGAGGGTAGCCAATGTAACCCCACTTTTTTAAAAAGGAGGGAGAGAGAAAACAGGGAATTATAGACCGGTCAGCCTGACCTCAGTCGTGGGTAAAATGATGGAATCAATTATTAAGGATGTCATAGCAGTGCATCTGGAAAATGGTGACATGATAGGTCCAAATCAGCATGGATTTGTGAAAGGGAAATCATGCTTGACAAATCTTCTGGAATTTTTTGAGGATGTTTCCAGTAAAGTGGACAAAGGAGAACCAGTTGATGTGGTATATTTGGACTTTCAGAAGGCTTTCGACAAGGTCCCACACAAGAGATTAATGTGCAAAGTTAAAGCACATGGGATTGGGGGTAGTGTGCTGACGTGGATTGAGAACTGGTTGTCAGACAGGAAGCAAAGAGTAGGAGTAAATGGGTACTTTTCAGAATGGCAGGCAGTGACTAGTGGGGTGCCGCAAGGTTCTGTGCTGGGGCCCCAGCTGTTTACATTGTACATTAATGATTTAGACGAGGGGATTAAATGCAGTATCTCCAAATTTGCGGATGACACTAAGTTGGGTGGCAGTGTGAGCTGCGAGAAGGATGCTATGAGGCTGCAGAGTGACTTGGATAGGTTAGGTGAGTGGGCAAATGCATGGCAGATGAAGTATAATGTGGATAAATGTGAGGTTATCCACTTTGGTGGTTAAAAACAGAGAGACAGACTATTATCTGAATGGTGACAGATTAGGAAAAGGGAAGGTGCAACGAGACCTGGGTGTCATGGTACATCAGTCATTGAAGGTTAGCATGCAGGTACAGCAGGCGGTTAAGAAAGCAAATGGCATGTTGGCCTTCATAGCGAGGGGATTTGAATACAGGGGCAGGGAGGTGTTGCTACAGTTGTACAGGGCCTTGGTGAGGCCACACCTGGAGTATTGTGTACAGTTTTGGTCTCCTAACTTGAGGAAGGACATTCTTGCTATTGAGGGAGTGCAGCGAAGATTCACCAGACTGATTCCCGGGATGGCGGGACTGACCTATCAAGAAAGACTGGATCAACTGGGCTTGTATTCACTGGAGTTCAGAAGAATGAGAGGGGACCTCATGGAAACGTTTAAAATTCTGACGGGTTTAGACAGGTTAGATGCAGGAAGAATGTTCCCAATGTTGGGGAAGTCCAGAACCAGGGGTCACAGTCTGAGGATAAGGGGTAAGCCATTTAGGACCGAGATGAGGAGAAACTTCTTCACCCAGAGAGTGGTGAACCTGTGGAATTCTCTACCACAGAAAGTAGTTGAGGCCAATTCACTAAATATATTCAAAAGGGAGTTAGATGAAGTCCTTACTACTCGGGGGATCAAGGGTTATGGCGAGAAAACAGGAATGGGGTACTGAAGTTTCATGTTCAGCCATGAACTCATTGAATGGCGGTGCAGGCTAAAAGGGCTGAATGGCCTGCTCCTGCACCTATTTTCTATGTTTCTATGAGCTCCCTGGTGGCGGAACATGAGAGTGCATGCTTTACAGATACACAGCATCACTTCCCCCCTCCCCCCCACAAAGTCAAAGTGAAAACTATTTACAAGGTGAGGCAGTCGGGAGCCTTTCTTTCCCTGGTGGACCGCCTCGGTACAAATGTCTGTTCTGGTATGTTGGTTGTGCCCTCGCTGGGCTGGCGTGTTGGCCCTGCAGGGCTGCTAGGTGAGCCTGGCCTTGCTGGGCTGTTGGGCGTGATGGGTTCGATTTCCTGGTCCGGCGTGGTGTCGCTGATCCTTTGGGTATGTGTTGTGAGCTCAAAAAAGGTGGTGTCTGCTGAGAGTTGTTCAGGGCAGTCTGTGAACCGCAGCCTCGTTTGGTCCAGGTGCTTTCTGCAAATTTGTCCATTGTCTAGTTTGACTACAAACACCCTATTCCCTTCTTTAGCTATCACCATGCCCACGATCCACTTGGGACCATGTCCATAGTTTAGCACATACACAGAGTCATTCAGATCAATTTCCCATGACACAGTGGCGCGACCATCGTTTACATTTTGTTGCTGCCGCCTGCTCTCTCCCTGATCATGCAGGTTGGGGTGAACCAGCGAGAATCAGGTTTTAAGTGTCCTTTTCATGAGTAACTCAGCCGGGGGCACCCCTGAGAGCGAGTGGGGTTTCGTGCGGTGGCTGAGCAGTACTCGGGACAGGCGGGTTTGAAGTGAACCTTCTTTGACTCGTTTACGGCTCTGTTTGATGGTTTGTACTACCCGCTCTGCCTGCCCATTGGAGGCTGGTTTAAACGGGGCTGAGGTGACATGTTTGATCCCATTGCGGGTCATGAATTCTTTAAATTCGGCACTGGTGAAACATGGCCCGTTGTCACTGACCAGTATGTCAGGTAGGCCGTGGGTGGCAAACATGGCCCTCGGGCTTTCAATGGTGGTGGTGGCGGTGCTTCCCGACAATATTTCACATTCAATCCATTTTGAAAAAGCATCCACCACCACCAGGAACATTTTATCAAGAAACGGGCCTGCATAGTCGACATGGATCCTCGACCATGGTCTGGAGGGCCAGGACCACAAACTTAGTGGTGCCTCTCTGGGCGCGTTGCTCAACTGAGCACATACGCTGCATTGCCGTACACAGGACTCTCTGTCAGAGTCGATACCAGCCCACCACACGTGGGATCTGGCTATCGCTTTCATCATTACTATACCCCGGTGTGTGCTGTGACGATCCGAGATGAAAGTCTCCCTGCCCTTTTTTGGTAGCACTACGCGGTTTCCCCACAACAGGCAGTCTGCCTGAATGGACAGCTTGTCCTTTCGCCGCTGGAATGGCTTGATTAGCTCTTGCATTTCAACGGGGATGCTGGCCCAGCTCCCATACAGTACACAGTTTTTTTACTAGGGACAGCAGAGGATCTTGGCTGGTCCAAGTCCTAATCTGGCGGGCCGTGACAGGTGATTTATCATTTTCAAACGCTTCCATGACCATCAACAAGTCTGCGGGCTGCGTCACCATCAACAAGTTTGCAGGCTGCGCCATTTCCACCCCCGTGGTGGGCAATGGTAGCCGACAGAGCATTCGCACAGTTCTCGGTGCCTGGCCTGTGGCTGACCATGGTGCTGCCCAGGACAGTGATAAGCTCTTTGGTGTATGTTCTTAGTTTCCTGTGGATGGGGCTCAGAGCTGGTCTGAATGCCTTGTTGCACCACAGTCTCTCAAACATCTTTTTACTCATGATGGATTGACTAGCGCCAGTGTTCAGTTCCATGGCTACGGGTAAGCCATTCAATTTTACGTTTAGCATTCTCGGTGGACATTTCGTCAAATGTGTGCACCCCGTGTACTTCAGCATCTGCCTCCTCTCTCTGTGACTCGAAATTGCTTTGATCCACCGTGGACTGATCTTCCTCTGCCACGTGCTGGTTAGCAGGTTTTGCAGAGCTTGCAGCTCGTTTGCAAGCTCGTTGGAGGTGCCCCATTGTTCCACAGCTCTTGCAAACATACCCTTTGATGCGGCATGAATAGGCTGAATGGAAGCCTCCACAATGCCAACAAGGTATGAATTGCCTTGCAATTCATCCTTTGTTGAGGACTCTGAGTCATCTGGGTCACCTGAGGCCTGCTGGCAGTCGCAGGCTCATGGGTTCTGCCCTGTACATTTCTGCTCGCAAACACAGTTCCAGTTAATTTATGAACATTGCTAGCACTTGTGTGCTGAGAGATTTGTTTGGTGTTATCACTGGTGGACATAAATGCCTGTGCTATCGCAATGGCCTTACTGAGGGTTGGTGTCTTTACAGTCAAAAGTTTTCGTAGGATGGTCTCATGGCCAATGCCCAGTACATAAAAGTCTGAGCATTTGCTCCAGGTAGCCATCAAACTCACATTGTCCTGCAAGTCGCCTTAGCTCGGCGACGTAGCTCGCCACATCCTGACCTTCAGATCACTGGCACGTGTAGAACCGATACCCCGCCATCAGCACGCTCTCCCTCGGGTTAAGATGCTCCCAAATCAGTGTACACAGCTCCTCATACGACTTATCTGTGGGTTTCACCGGAGCCAGAAAATTCTTCATGAGGCTGTAGGTCGGTGCCCCGCAGACTGTGAGGAGGACCGCTCTCCTTTTTGCAGCGCTTCCTTCTCCGTCCAGCTCGTTGGCTACAAAGTATTGGTCTAGCCGCTCAGCATAGGCTTCCCAGTCCTCACCCTCCGAGAACTTCTCCAGGATGCCCACAGTTTGCTGCATCTTTGCGTTGGATTCGTATTCTCGTTGCCAGTTATTGGGCCCAAGTTTCCACAGGAAACGGCGCCAGAAAAAAAACTCGCTATTCTCGAGCGCTTTGCAGCTCCTTGTCTGTTTGGCGCGGCGCCCAGGGGGGCGGAGCCTACACTCGCGCCGATTTTGTAAGTGGGGGGGGGCGGGTACTATTTAAATTAGTTTTTTTTCCTGCCGGCAACACTGCGCGTGCGCGTTGGAGCGTTCGCACACGCGCAGTGTGAAGGAAACATTGGCACTCGGCCATTTTTGTAGTTCTTTGTAACTGTTTAATTTTTGAACATTTTTTAATAAAAGCACATTGCCATCAGCACATCAGCACTGAGGCTTCTTGCAGCCTTCTCACTGTCTCCTTCCCCTCCCCACCCTCCACGGCAACAAACGGCGGTTTCCTCCTCCTCCTTCCCCTCCCTCCCCTCCACGGCAACAAACCGCTGCCTCCTTCCCCTCCCTCCCCTCCACGGCAACAAACCGCTGTCTCCTTCCCCTCCCTCCCCTCCACGGCAACAAACCGCTGTCTCCTTCCCCTCCCTCCCCTCCACGGCAACAAACCGCTGTCTCCTTCCCCTCCCTCCCCTCCGCGGCAACAAACGGTGGTTTCCTTCCCCACCCCCCGCGGCAATGAACGATGGCTGAAGCACTTTCACACAGGTAGGAAGATAGTTTATTTAATCTTTTCTTTGCTTATAAATGTATATTCAGGGTGGATTTATTTGTATAATATTTGTAGAAGTATAAATAAGGATTGATTGTAGAATTTAATGACTTCCCTTCCCCTCCCCCCCCCCCCCACCTCGTTCTGGACGCCTAATTTGTAACCTGCGTCTGATTTTTTTAATGGGTATAACAGGTTTTTTCAGTTCTACAAAAATCTTCACTTGCTCCATTCTACTTTAGTTTGGAGTACATTTTCACTGTGGAAACTTTGAAATCAGGCATCAGTGGCCGGACACACCTCCTTTTGAAGAAAAAATTCTGTTCCAAAGTAGAACTGTTCTACCTGACTAGAACTGCAGAAAAAAAAATGTGGAGAATTGCGATTTCTAAGATAGTCCGTTCTCCACCAGTTGCTCCTAAAAATCAGGTGCAAATCATGTGGAAACTTGGGCCCATTGTGTTCCTAACACAGTTGAGACTGCACACAGGGAGGTTAAAGTAACAGTGACCTCAGTCTTTCGTAAGACACTCCAGAGTGAGGAACAGGCCTTAGGGGGCCGGCTTATATACAGTGCTCCCAAGGGATGCTGGGATCCCTTGGGACTTCAGGGGATGAGCTCCCTGGTGGCGGAACATGGGAGTGCATGCTTTACAGATACACAACACAATGTTCGTGGCGGAATCCAAAAACGATGGCTTTGGTCTTCCCAATGTTTAAGCAAGTAGTTGCGGCTCACCTAAGACTGGGTATTGGATAAACAGTTTGACAATACAGACGCAGTACAATAGTTGAGGCAATGTTTGGAGAAGTAGAGCTGGGTCATAAAAACATAAGAAGCAGGAGTAGGCCATACAGGCTCTCCAGCCTGCTCCACCATTCAAGAAGATCATAGCTGATATTTTACCTCAACTCCACTTTTCCACCCTATCTCCATATCCCTTAGTGCTTTCTTCTGGCCTCCTATCCTCTTTTTAATCTCTCCCCAACCCATATTCACTGCCACCCCCTCGATCTTGCTATCTCTTCTCTCGTGGCCTCGCTATTCCCATTGTGTCAATCACAGACCACTTCCTCGTATCACTCTCCACCCAAATCCCCCTTCCAACCCACAAACCTACTTTCTTCTGTGTCTGTCCCTGGAAAAAAAACTCTTCCCAAAACTTACAACTGCACTTATGAAATCCCAATTGTTCAGCCTTTGGTCCTCCATTTACTGCGACATTTCTGCAGCAACCAATCTGCTGAACCACACCCTCCCTACCACCTTTTGATGCACTAGTCCCTATTAAAACAAAAGCATTTATCGCCTAAGGAAGAGAGTGTTCAAAGACCAGGATCTCAAACCTGGCACCAAGCTCATGGTCTACAGAGCAGTAGTGATACCTGCCCTCCTAAATGCCTCAGACATGGACTATATACTAGGCACTTCAAAGCACTGGAGTAGCACCCCCAACGCTGCCTCCGCAAAATCCTGCAAATCCATTGGCAGGATAGGCGCACCAATATCAGTGTCTCACTCAGGCCAGCATCGAAGCGTTGACCACGCTCGACCAGCTCCGGTGGACGGGCCATATTGTCCGCATGCCCGACACTAGACTCCCAAAACAAGTGCTCTACTCCAAGCTCTGACACGGCAAGCAAGTCCCAGGAGGGCAGAGAAAACACTTCAAGGACATCCTCAAATCCTCCTTGAAAAAGTGCAACATCCCCACCGATATTTGGGAATCCCTGGACCAAGGCCACTCGAAGTGGAGGAGAAGCATCGGAGAAGGCGCCAAACACTTTGAGTCCCCTCGTTGGGAGCAGGCGGAAGCCAAGTACAAACAGTGGAAGGGGCGTAGGACAAATCAAGCACCCCACCCACCCGTCCCTCAACCACCACCTGCCCCACTTATGACAGAGTTTGTAGATCCACATTGGTCTCATCAGTCACCTCAGAACTCATTAGTGTGGAAGCAAGTAATCCTCGACTCCGGGGACTACCCAAGAGTGACTAGTCCCTATTAAAACAATTACTTTCACTCTTGCCGTTCCCCCTGGTACGACCCTAATCTTTTCTCCCTTGAGTCCAAGGGATGTAGACTTGAATGGATAAGGCGGACAACTGGTTTAGCCATTCACTGCCAGAACTGGCAGGACCACATAAAGCATTATCAGATCCTGCTCTCGTCTCCCAAAATAGCTCACTCTGGAATCATTCTGGAATGTAAAAATAAACCCTGGCTTCTATTCTCCACTGCTAACCATCTTCTTAAACCCCTCTCCCCAGTCTCCTCCACCCTCACCAACAACGTGGTCTTCTTTGTCTCAAAGATTAAGACCATCTGTTCAGCTGACTCTGCCACGTCCCTTCCTTCCCCAAGCACACCAGTCGAAATTTTCTCTAAGGTTCTCCCCTGCCCTAGTTCTGTACTCTCATCTTTCTCCAGTTTCTCTCCGATCTCCCCTCCTGACCTCTCCACGCTCATCTTGTTCATGGGGCCCACTTCCTGCTCCCTCGACCCTATTCCCACCAAACTGCTGACCACCCAACTTCCTTTTCTGGTTCCCATGTTAGCTGACATTGTTAACGGTTCTCTCTCGTCTGGTACTGACCTCCTCTCCCTCATATCTGCCGTCATCACCCCTCTCCTCAAAAAAAAGAACCCTTGACCCCTCCGTCCTTGCAAATTACTGACCCATCTCCAACCTCCCTTTCCTCTCAAGTCCTTGAACGTGTTGTCGCCTCCCAAATCCGATCCCATACAAGGGGAAGCCACAAAATTGTAAAAAGAAGGATGTGTTGATTGGGTTCTATGAAGTAGAATGACATCCTTTGTGACTGTGACAAAAGTAAACTCTCCCTCCTCGTCCTTCTTGACTTGTCTGCAGCCTATGACACGGTTGACCACTCCATCCTTTTCTAATTGCTTCTCCTCTGTTGTCCAACTGGGTAGAACTGCATCTGATTCCAGTCTTATCTATCTAATCATAGCCAGAGAATCACCTGCAACTACTTCTCTTCCTGCCTCCACATTCGTTGCCTCTGGTGTCCCCCAAGGATCTATCCTTGGCCTCCTCCTATTTCGCATCTACATGCTGCCCCTTGGCGACCTCATCCGAAAACATTGTCCATTTCCACATGTATGCTGATAACACCCAGTTCTACCTCACTACCACTTCTCTCGACCCCTCCACGGTCTCTAAATTGTCGTACTGCTTGTCTGACAGCCAGTTCTGGATGAACAGAAATTTTCTTGAATTAAATATTGGGGAAGACTGAAGCCATTGTTTTCGATCCCTGCCACAAACTTCATTCCCCAGCCACTGACTTTATCCCTCTCCCTAATATCTGTCTGAGGCTGAACCAGACTGCTCACAATCTTGGTGTTATATTTGACCCGGAAATGAGCTTCCAACCACAAATCCACAGCATAACTAAGACCGCCGATATTCACATCCGTAACATCGCCCGTCTCCACCCTTCAGCTCATCTGCTGCTGAAACTCTCATCCATGCGTTTTTAAAAATTCGTTCCTGGGGTGTGGGCATCGCCAACAAGGCCAGCATTTATTGTCCATCCCTATTTGTGCTTGAGAAGGTGGTGGTGAGCCACCTTCTTGAACCGCTGCAGTCCATGTGGTGAAGATACTCCCACAGTGCTGTTAGGGAGGGAGTTCCAGGATTTTGACTCAGCGACAATGAAGGAAAGGCGATATACTTCCAAGTCAGGATAGGACTTGGAGGAGAACGTAGAAGTGGTGGTGGTCCCATGCACCTACTGCCCTTGTCCTTCAAGGTGGTATAGGTCGCGGGTTTGGGAGTTGCTGCAGAAGAATCCTTAGTGAGTTGCTACAGTGCATCTTGTAGATGGTACACACTGCAGCCACAATACGTCGGTGATGGAGGGAATGCATGTTTAAGGTTGGGCTGCCAATCAAATGGGCTGCTTTGTCCTGGATGGTGTCAAGCTTCTTGAGTGTCATTGAAGCTGCACTCATCCAGGCAAGTGAGGAGAGTATTCCATCACATTCCTGACTTGTGCCTTGTAGATGGTTTTGGGGAGTCGGGGTGAGACACCAGCTGCAGAATACGCAGCTTCTGACTTGCTCTTGTTGCCACAGTGTTTTTGTGGCTCGTCCAGTTAAGTTTCTGGTCAATGGTGACCCCCCCCCCCCCCCACCAGGATGGTGGGGGATTTAGTGATGGTAATGCTGTTGAATGTTAAGGGGCAGTGGTTAGACTCTCGCTTGTTGGAGATAATCATTGCCTGGCACTTGTGTGGCTCGAATGTTAATTGCCACTCATCAGCCCAAGGCTGAATTTCGTCCAGGTCTTGCTGCATGGACTGCTGCATTATCTGAGGAGTTGCAAAATGGCATTGAACACTGTGCAGTCATCAGTGAACATCCCCACTTCTGACCTTATGATGGAGGCAAGGTCGTTGATGAAGGAGCTGAAGATGGTTGAATCTAGGACATTGCCCTAAGGAACTCCTGCAGCAATGTCCTGGGGCTGTGAGGATTGACCGCCAACCACCACAGCCATCTTCCTTTGTGTTAGGTATGACTCTAGCCAGTGGAGAGTTTTCCCCCTGACTCCCATTGACCAGTTTTACTAGGGCTCCCTGATGCCACACTCTGTCAAATGCTGCCTTGATATCCAGGGCAGTCACTCTTACCTCATCTCTGGAATTCAGCTCTTTTTTGTCCATGTTTGTACCAAGGCTGTAATGAGTTCTGGGGCCGAGTGGTCTTGGCAGAACCCAAACTGGACAGGTTATTGGTGAGTAAGTGCCACTTGATAGCACTGTTGACGACACCTTCCATTACTTTGCTGATGATTGAGAGCAAACTGATGGGGCGATAATTGGCCGGATTGGATTTGTCCTCCTTTTTGTGGACAAGATATACTTGCGCAGTTTCCCACATTGTCGGATAGATGCCAGTATTGGAACTGTACTGGAGCAGCTTGGCTAAAGGCACGGCTAGTTCTGGAGCACAAACTTCAGCACGACAGCCGGGACGATGTTGGGGTCCAGTGCGCTCAGCCTTTTCTTGATATCACGTGGAGTTAACCGAATTGGCTGAAGACTGGCTTCTGTGATGGTGGGAACCAAGGGAGTTGGCGGCACTTCTGGCTGAGGATGGTTGTAAACAATTCAGCCTTGTCTTTTGCACTATGCCATCATTGGAGATGGAGATATTCATGGAGCCTCCTCCTCCTGTGAGTTGTTTAATGGTCCACCATCATTCACGACTAGATGTGGCAGGACTATAAACTTTAATCTGATCGGTTGGTTATGGGATCGCTTAGCCTTGTCTATAGCATGCTGCTTCTGCTTTTTAGCATAGACTCATAGAAAATAGCAGTAGTAGGCCATTCGGCCCTTCAATTCTGCACCGCCATTCATTATGATCATGCTGATCCTCTATCTCAACACCATATTCCCACTTTTTCCCCATACCCCTTAATGTCTTTTGTTTCTAGAAATCTATCTATCTCCCTCTTAAATATATTCAGTGACTTGGCCTGCACAGTCTTCTGTGGTAGAGAATTCCACAGGTTCACCCTCTGAGTGAAAAAATTTCTCCTCATCTCGGTCCTAAATTTCCTACCCTGTATACTGAGACTGTGACCTCTTGTTCTAGACTTCCTAGCTAGGGGAAACATCCTTCCCGCATCCAGTCTATTCAACCCAATCAGAATTTTAAATGTTTCAATGAGATCCCCTCTCGTTCTTCTAAACTCTAGTAAATACAGGCCTAATCAACCCAATCTCCTCATACGACAGTCCTGCAATCCCAAGAATCAAACTGGTGAACCTTCGCTGGCTAGTATATCCTTTCTTGGGTAAGGAGACCAAAACTGCACACAATACTCCAGATGCGGTCTCACCAAGGCCCTGTATAATTGTAGTAAGACATCCTTGCTCCTATACTCAAATCCTCTTGCAATGAAGGCCAACATACCATTTGCCTTCCTAACTGCTTGCTGCACCTGCATGTTTGCTTTCAATAACTGGTGTACAAGGACACCCTGGTCCCTCTGTACATCAACACTTCCCAAGCCATCACCATTTAAATAATACTTTGTCCTTATGTGTCCTGTGTTGCAGCTTCCCCAGATTGGTACTTCATTTTTAGGTACGCCTGGTACTGCTCCTGGCATGCTCTTCTACAATCTTCATTGCACCAGGATTGGTCCCCTAGCTTGATGGTAATGGTAGAGTGAGGAATATGCTGGGCCATGAGGTTACAGGTTGCAGTGGAGTACAATTCTGTTGCTGCTAATGGCCCACAGCACCTCATGGATGCCCAGTTTTGAGCTGCTAAATCCGTTCTTAATCTATCCCATTTAGCACAGTGGTAATACCACACAACACAATGGATGGTGTTCTCAGTGTGAAGACGGGACTTCTCCACAATGACTGTGCGGTGGTTGCTGCTACTAATGCTGTCATGGACAGATGCATCTGCGACAGGTAGATTGGTGAGGACAAGGTCAAGTAGGTTTTTCCCCTCGTGTTGATTATTTCACAACCTGCTGCAGACCCAGTCTGGCAGCTATGTCCTTCAGGACTCGGCCAGCTCGGTCAGTATTGGTGCTACCGACCCACTCTTGATGGACATTGAAGTCCTCCACCCAAAGTACATTCCGTGCCGTTGCTACTCTCCGGGATTCTTCCAAGTGCTGTTCAACATGGAGGAGTACTGATTCATCAGCTGAGGGAGGGCGGTAGTGATAATCAGCAGGAGGTTTAATTGCCCATGCTTGACCTGAAGCCATGAGACTTCATGGTATCCGGAGTCAATGTTGAGGACTCCTAAGGCCACTTCCTCCCGACTATACACCACTGTGCCGCCACCCCTGGTGGGTTTGTCCTGCCGGTGGGACAGGACATACCCAGGGATGGTGATGGAGGAGTCTGGGACATTGGCTGAGTATGATTATGTCTATGACTGTTACCTCTAGATTTGATTATTCCAACACACTCCTGGCTGGCCTCCCACATTCTACCCTACGTAAACTAGAGGTGATCCAAAACTCGGCTGCCCGTGTCCTAACAGGCACCATGTCCCGCTCACCCATCACCCCCGTGTTCGCTGACCTACGTTGGCTCCCGGTTAAGCAACGTCTCAATTTCAAAATATTCATCCTTGTTTTCAAATTCTTCCCTAGCCTCGCCCCTCCCTATCTCTAATCTTTTGTAATCCTGCCTGCCACCCACCCTCCCCCCCCCCCCCTCCCCCCCTGAGATTTCTGCCCTCTTGAGCATCCCTGATTATAATCGCTCAACCATTGCTGGCCCTGCTTCTGTTGCCTAGATCCTAAGCCTCCGGAATCACCTGCCTAAACTTCTCCGCTCCTCCACCTCTCTTTCCTTCTTTAAGACGCTCCTCAAAACCTACCTCTTTGACCAAGCTTTTGGTTATCTGCCCTAATTTCTCCTTCTGTGGTTGTGTTAAATCTTTTATCTTATAATACTCCTGTCAAGCACCTTGGGATGTTTTACTGCATTAACGGTGCTATATAAATACAATTTGTTGTGTCCAAAAATCTAGCAATCTCCACTTTGAATATACTCAACAACTGAACATCCACAGACCTGTGGGGTAGAAAATTCCAAACATTCACAACCCTCTGAGTGAATAAATTTCTCCTCATCTCAGTCCTAAATGGCCAACCCCTTATCCTGAGACTATGGCCCTTAGTTTTGGACTCTCCAGCCAGGGGAAACATGGCAGATGGAATATCGGCCCCAAGTTTCCACATGATTTGCTCCTGATTTTTTAGGAGCAACTGGTGTAGAACGGAGTATCTTAAAAATCGGAATTCTCCACATTTAGTTTTCTGCAGTTCTAGTCAGGTAGAACAGTTTCACTTTGGAACTGAATTTTCTTTTCAAAAGGGGGCGTGTCCGGCCACTGACGCCTGATTTGAAAGTTTCCACAGTGAAAACGTACTCCAAACTAACTTAGAATGGAGCAAGTGAAGATTTTTGTACGCTTGAAAAAACCTTGTCTACACTTTAAAAAATCAGGCGCAGGTTACAAATTAGGCGTCGGGAACGAGGTTGGGGGGGGGAGGGGGGGAAGGGAAGTCATTAAATTCTACAATCAATCCTTAGTTATACTTATACAAATATTATACAAATAAATCCAAACTGAATAAAAATTTATAAGCAAAGAAAAGATTAAATAAACCATGTTCCTACCTTTGTGAAAGTGCTTCAGGCAGGCCTTTCAGGCAGCGGTGTGGAGTCGGTCTCGACGGCAGGGGCAGGCAGCAAGCAGCCTTGGTGCTGAGCTTCAGTGCTTGAGGCAGCGGTGTGGCGTCGGTCTCGGGGGCAGGCAGCAAGCAGCCTTGGTGCTGAGCTTCAGTGCTTGAGGCAGCGGTGCGGCGTCGATCTCGACGGCAGGGGCAGGCAGCAAGCAGCCTTGGTGCTGAGCTTCAGTGCTTGAGGCAGCGGTGTGGCGTCGGTGTCGGGGGCAGGCAGCAAGCAGCCTTGGTGCTGAGCTTCAGTGCTTGAGGCAGCGGTGTGGCGTCGGTCTCGACGGCAGGGGCAGGCAGCAAGCAGCCTTGGTGCTTGAGGCAGGCCTTCATTCCCCGCGAAGATGTCGCACCCGGACGGACTTGAGGCCATTCGGCCATGGGATTGCAGCGGCGTCAGTGGCTGGTCGGGAGCAGCAGCAGCCTTCGAGCTGTGAGGTGGACTGACTGAGGCCATTTGGACAGGGAGAGGCAGCCACATCGACATCTTTATATTTAAATTTGCAGAATGGGTGCACTACATATTATGCAATGGTTTGCTTCCTCATGCAAGAAATTCTTTGTTCTTGGTGGAAGTTGATCCATTGCAAAGTTGAATTGGCACTTTTATTTCTCCAAACACACAGTCCTTAATTTGCAGGCACTGGTTCTGCAAGTTTAGCAGTGAAAAGCTGAACTCACTGATTTCAGCAGGTGATTTATTCAGCAGTGCTGCTAAAAGCACTCCCTCACACACAGAAATATCAAGAAAATTAAAATGCAAGCCTTTGCAGGGGTCCAAGAAACAAATCTTCACTTTTTCTGCAGCACTTTTAAAAATGGCCGAGTGCCAATGTTTACTTCAGACTGCGCGTGCGCGAACGTTCCAACGCGCACGCGCAGGGTTGCCGGCACCAAGAAGCCTCATTTAAATTGTACCCGCCCCCTCCTACTTACAAAATTGGCGCGAGTGGTAGGCTCCGCCCCCTGTGCGCCGCGCCAAGCAGACATCGCACTCCAAGGAGCTCGAGAATACCGCGTTTTTTTTTCAGGCGCCGTTATCGGCGCGAAAAACAGGCGCCCAGCTCTGAGGGGCGCCTTTTTTGCCGCGTGTGGAAACCTGGGGCCATAATGTGGAGAAATGTGAAGTGTGAGAAATAGAAAAAAGAGTATTTTTTAAATGTTGAGAAATTGGGAAATGTTGGTGTTCCGAGGGACCTGGGTGTTCTTGTACACGAATCGCTGAAAGTTAACATGCAGGTATAGCAAGCAATTAAGAAAGCAAATGGTACGTTGGCCTTTTATTACAAGAAGATTTAAGTATAAGAGTAAAGATGTCTTACTGCAATTATATAGGGTGCTGGTGAGACCACACCTGGAGTATTGTGTACAGTTTTGGTCTCCTTGCCGAAGGAAGGATATGCTTGCCATGGAGGGAGTGCAACAAAGGTTCACTAGACTGATTCCTGGGATGGGGGATTGTCCAATGAGGAGAGATTGAGTAGACAAGCCCTATATTCTCTAGAGTTTAGAAGAATGAGAGGTGATCTCATTGAAACATACATAATTCTTACAGGGCTTGACAGGGTAGATGCAAGGAGGATGTTTCTCCTGGCTGTGGAGTATAGAACCAGGGGTCGGCCATTTAAGACTGAGATGAGGAGAAATTTCTTCACTCAGAGGGTAGTGAATCTTTGGAATTCTCTACCCCAGAGGACTGTGGTTATATTTTTGGATATTAAGGGAATCAAGGGATATGGGAATAGTGCAGGAAAGTGGTGTTGAGGTAGAAGATCAGTCATGATCTTATTGAATAGCAGAGCAGGCTCGAGGAGCCGAATGGCCTACTCCTGCTCTTATTTCTTATATTCGCTCCAACTCTATGAAATTCTGTCATAGTATAATCATTCTTCCCCACAGGACCTTTACTATGAGATTGTCTTATTACACAGTACAAGCTCTAAAATAGCCTGTTCCCTGGTTGGTTCCATGACTTGCTGTTCTCAGAAACTGTCTCGAAAGCATTCCATGAACTCGTTTACCACACTAACTTTGACAATTAGATTTGCCCAGTCTATATGAAGATTAAAGTTCCCCACGATTATTGTATTACCTTTGTTACAAGATTCTATTATTTCTTGATTAATACTATGTCCAGTGGTACAGCTACTGTTTGAGGGGCTAAAAAAAAACTACCACTGCAAAGAACAGTCTCTATTCCCCTAACTGCACTATCCACTACCACATTCTTTTACCCACTTGAATGGCCTCCTGTACCATGTTTCTGTGGTCAATTTGCCCATCCTCCCTGCAGTCTTTGTTCTCATCCACACAGGTAGCAAGTACCTCGTACCTGTTGAACAAGCCCTTAATATCCAAAGGCTGAGGCGCCTCCACCACTGCTTCTGAAGTCCTCTTACCTGCCTGACTCGCATCAGCGTACACTTGAAAGCTGACCCTGTGTCTATAGATGATGTTGTCATTGTATAGCTAAGCACCAATCAGCAAAGTCAACCTAGCTACTGTATATGTTATAGTATATGCAGCCTGTTCAACATACTGAAAATATCTGGAACAAATTGAAAATAAAAGCAAAGTGGTCTGATTTAAATATGGATGAATGTCATTTTTAGTTCCATTTATTTTGACTGGCAACTGAAGCAATGTTATATTGTATATCACGGCAAGGTATTGAATATTTTAAACTAAACACTACCCTACATATAATTGCAGTAGTAGAATTTCTGTTATAAATAGTATGTAAGTTATTTAAGTGGAGACTTCTGAAATATCTTCAACAGTTTATCTCGACTTTGTTTACTTTCTGATGCTCACCCTCTTTCCTCTCCCGGCCCCCTGCCCCACTACCACCAATCTGCAAACCGCAGTAGCTAATGATGGTGTGTATCGTTTATTGGTGAGCAAAATCCTTGCAGTCATATTTCAAATATAAAAGAAAACTTTATATGGTGTTTTAAATTAGAAATTAATTCTGTTTAATTTGTTTCTCTTTCACATTGCAGCCTTCAATTAGGTGTGGTTATGACCCTGATAGCAACATTGATCAGAATTGAGCTTGCTAGTAGAAGCAGCTATAGTTTCCAGATATCATTAAATGGGCTCAATGACTCCGCTAACTTGACAGGCCAGCAACCTAGTTTGTGTTCCCTGACCGCGCAAACGTACACCCAACCATTGGGAATGCATGTAGGTTAGCTACAGTTACTGCTTTTGTAAGCTCATTATTTGTTTTTAGTGTGCTGTTGAAGACCTTACCTACTTGCCCAGATCTTACAAGGTCCAGAAGTCCAAGCTTTGAGATGTTTAAAGTAGTTTCTGATAGCTGTCTCAAATATTGTCTCTAATTGTGCAAAAGGCAGTTTGGGAAAAATAAAACTTCACTTTAAAATATGATACAATTGACAATAGAAGCTACTGTAGTAATCATATAAAATGTCAGTTTTTTTTAGAGGCTATTGATTGTTCAATAAAGTTGTTGATTTTAGTCACAAAGGGCTCAAGTTTCGGACCCCCGCTAGAACGGCGCAAATCGGAGAGACCCGCCTAATTTGAAGAACAAAAATTGCGCCAAATACTTACCTCGTTATTCTCCGATATCTGTAGGCCCATTTCTAGCTCGGCGCGATGCAGCAGGAACTGCTGTGGGCGGAGCGACAGCCCAAACACAGTGCCGGCAGCTGCACGCGTGCGCAGTAGTTCCCCGCCCTCTCAGCGCGTCCTGTCTCCGGGCCCTGTCTCCGGGCGACGACCCTATCCCAGGCTGAAGGACGTCTCCCCTATCCCCGGCCAAGTGGCCTGACCTCATTTTCGGCGGGTCTGCTCGCCCGGCATCTCGCGAGGGGCGAGCCCCGCCCGAAGAATTGTCGTTGACGGTGGCCCGGCATCAGCTTCAGGCGGGGCCTGTTCAGCTTCCCCCGTTAATCTCTCTTCCCACCCCCGCCACCCGCTCTCCTTCCCGCCACCCGCTCTCCTCCCCCCCCCCGCTCTCCTTTTCCCCCCCCCCCCCGCTCTCCTTTCCCCCCCCCCCCGCTCTCCTTTCCCCCCCCCCCGCTCTCCTTTCCCCCCCCCGCTCTCCTTTCCCCCCCCCCGCTCTCCTTCCCCCCCCCCGCTCTCCTTCCCCCCCCCGCTCTCCTTCCCCCCCCCCGCTCTCCTTCCCCCCCCCCGCTCTCCTTCCCCCCCCCCCGCTCTCCTTCCCCCCCCCCGCTCTCCTCCCCCCCCCCGCTCTCCTTCCCCCCCCCCGCTCTCCTTCCCCCCCCCGCTCTCCTTCCCCCCCCCGCTCTCCTTCCCCCCCGCTCTCCTTCCCCCCCCCGCTCTCCTTTCCCCCCCCGCTCTCCTTTCCCCCCCCCCGCTCTCCTTTCCCCCCCCCCGCTCTCCTTTCCCCCCCCCCGCTCTCCTTTCCCCCCCCCCGCTCTCCTTTCCCCCCCCCCGCTCTCCTTTCCCCCCCCCCTCTCCTTTCCCCCCCCGCTCTCCTTTCCCCCCCCCCGCTCTCCTTTCCCCCCCCCGCTCTCCTTCCCCCCCCCCGCTCTCCTTTCCCCCCCCGCTCTCCTTCCCCCCCCGCTCTCCTTTCCCCCCCCCGCTCTTCTCCCCCCCCCGCTCTCCTTTCCCCCCCCCCGCTCTCCTTTCCCCCCCCCCGCTCTCCTTTCCCCCCCCCCGCTCCTCTTTCCCCCCCCCCGCTCTCCTTTCCCCCCCCCGCTCTCCTTTCCCCCCCCCGCTCTCCTTTCCCCCCCCCGCTCTCCTTTCCCCCCCCCGCTCTCCTTTCCCCCCCCCCCGCTCTCCTTTCCCCCCCCCGCTCTCCTTTCCCCCCCCCCGCTCTCCTTTCCCCCCCCCGCTCTCCTTCCCCCCCCGCTCTCCTTTCCCCCCCCCGCTCTCCTTTCCCCCCCCCGCTCTCCTTTCCCCCCCCCGCTCTCCTTTCCCCCCCCCGCTCTCCTTTCCCCCCCCCGCTCTCCTTTCCCCCCCCCCGCTCTCCTTTCCCCCCCCCGCTCTCCTTTCCCCCCCCCGCTCTCCTTTCCCCCCCCGCTCTCCTTTCCCCCCCCGCTCTCCTTTCCCCCCCCCCCGCTCTCCTTTCCCCCCCCCGCTCTCCTTTCCCCCCCCCGCTCTCCTTTCCCCCCCCCCGCTCTCCTTTCCCCCCCCCCCGCTCTCCTTTCCCCCCCCCGCTCTCCTTTCCCCCCCCCCGCTCTCCTTTCCCCCCCCGCTCTCCTTTCCCCCCCCCGCTCTCCTTTCCCCCCCCCGCTCTCCTTTCCCCCCCCCGCTCTCCTTTCCCCCCCCCGCTCTCCTTTCCCCCCCCCCGCTCTCCTTTCCCCCCCCCGCTCTCCTTTCCCCCCCCGCTCTCCTTTCCCCCCCCCGCTCTCCTTTCCCCCCCCGCTCTCCTTTCCCCCCCCCGCTCTCCTTTCCCCCCCCCGCTCTCCTTTCCCCCCCCCGCTCTCCTTTCCCCCCCCCGCTCTCCTTTCCCCCCCCCGCTCCCTTTCCCCCCCCGCTCTCCTTTCCCCCCCCGCTCTCCTTTCCCCCCCCCGCTCTCCTTTCCCCCCCCGCTCTCCTTTCCCCCCCCCGCTCTCCTTTCCCCCCCCGCTCTCCTTTCCCCCCCCGCTCTCCTTTCCCCCCCTCTCCCCCCCGCTCTCCTTTCCCCCCCCGCTCTCCTTTCCCCCCCGCTCTCCTTTCCCCCCCGCTCTCCTTTCCCCCCCGCTCTCCTTTCCCCCCCCGCTCTCCTTTCCCCCCCCGCTCTCCTTTCCCCCCCCGCTCTCCTTTCCCCCCCCGCTCTCCTTTCCCCCCCCGCTCTCCTTTCCCCCCCCTGCTCTCCTTTCCCCCCCCTGCTCTCCTTTCCCCCCCCTGCTCTCCTTTCCCCCCCCTGCTCTCCTTTCCCCCCCCTGCTCTCCTTTCCCCCCCCTGCTCTCCTTTCCCCCCCCTGCTCTCCTTTCCCCCCCCTGCTCTCCTTTCCCCCCCTGCTCTCCTTTCCCCCCCTGCTCTCCTTTCCCCCCCCTGCTCTCCTTTCCCCCCCCTGCTCTCCTTTCCCCCCCCTGCTCTCCTTTCCCCCCCCTGCTCTCCTTTCCCCCCCCTGCTCTCCTTTCCCCCCCCTGCTCTCCTTTCCCCCCCCTGCTCTCCTTTCCCCCCCCTGCTCTCCTTTCCCCCCCCTGCTCTCCTTTCCCCCCCCTGCTCTCCTTTCCCCCCCCTGCTCTCCTTTCCCCCCCCTGCTCTCCTTTCCCCCCCCTGCTCTCCTTTCCCCCCCCTGCTCTCCTTTCCCCCCCTGCTCTCCTTTCCCCCCCCTGCTCTCCTTTCCCCCCCCTGCTCTCCTTTCCCCCCCCTGCTCTCCTTTCCCCCCCCTGCTCTCCTTTCCCCCCCCTGCTCTCCTTTCCCCCCCCTGCTCTCCTTTCCCCCCCCTGCTCTCCTTTCCCCCCCCTGCTCTCCTTTCCCCCCCCTGCTCTCCTTTCCCCCCCCTGCTCTCCTTTCCCCCCCCTGCTCTCCTTTCCCCCCCCTGCTCTCCTTTCCCCCCCCTGCTCTCCTTTCCCCCCCCTGCTCTCCTTTCCCCCCCCTGCTCTCCTTTCCCCCCCTGCTCTCCTTTCCCCCCCCTGCTCTCCTTTCCCCCCCCTGCTCTCCTTTCCCCCCCCTGCTCTCCTTTCCCCCCCCTGCTCTCCTTTCCCCCCCCTGCTCTCCTTTCCCCCCCCTGCTCTCCTTTCCCCCCCCTGCTCTCCTTTCCCCCCCCTGCTCTCCTTTCCCCCCCCTGCTCTCCTTTCCCCCCCCTGCTCTCCTTTCCCCCCCCTGCTCTCCTTTCCCCCCCCTGCTCTCCTTTCCCCCCCCTGCTCTCCTTTCCCCCCCCTGCTCTCCTTTCCCCCCCTGCTCTCCTTTCCCCCCCCTGCTCTCCTTTCCCTCCTCTGCTCTCCTTTCCCCCCCCTGCTCTCCTTTCCCCCCCCTGCTCTCCTTTCCCCCCCCTGCTCTCCTTTCCCCCCCCTGCTCTCCTTTCCCCCCCCTGCTCTCCTTTCCCCCCCCTGCTCTCCTTTCCCCCCCCTGCTCTCCTTTCCCCCCCCTGCTCTCCTTTCCCCCCCCTGCTCTCCTTTCCCCCCCCTGCTCTCCTTTCCCCCCCCTGCTCTCCTTTACCCCCCCCCGCTCTCCTTTACCTACCCCCTCTCCCCACCGCCCCCTCGCTATCCGAGACAGAGAGACACTGACAGAGAGAGTCACTAGCAGGGGGTCGGGGGGCTCCCTGTGCTGCAGTCGGTGAGTAGAAATAATTTTTTATTTATTGATTTTTTTTAATTATTTTTTTTTTACTTTTTATTTTTTAATTTTTTTGATTGGATTTATTTATCATTTATTATTGATGATAGCTCTTTATTTGTAAAAGTGAAGTGTTTAATGTTTGTAAACTCCCCCCCCCCCCCCCCCCCCATCTCACTTCCTTACGCCTCATTTATAAGTGTAGGCAAGGTTTTTCTGAGCATACAAAAATCTACACTTACTCCATTCTAAGTTAGTTTGGAGCAAATTTTCGCTACCTAAACTTGCAAAACAGGCGTAAGTGGCTGGACGTGCCCCTTTTTGGGGAAAAAAAATCTGTTCTAAAATGAAACTGTTCTAACTCACTAGAACTGCAGCAAACTAAATGCAGAGAATTGCAATTTCTAAGATGCTTAATTCTAAACT